>NC_061512.1:64310389-64330114 GCF_022539505.1 Lolium rigidum | reverse complement strand
GGAGCTTCATCGACACCGTACGCGCGACCGAGTACGGAAGTAAAACCCACATGAGTAAAACCCACTTGACTAGCATAATGACATCTAGATTACAAGCATCATCATATGAATCTCAATCATGTAAGGCAGCTCATGAGATTATTGTATTGAAGCACATAGGAGAGAGATTAACCACATAGCTACCGGTACAGCCCCGAGCCTCGATGGAGAACTACTCCTCCTCATGGGAGACAGAGCAGCGTTGATGAAGATGGCGGTGGTGTCGATGGAGGAGCCTTCGGGGGCACTTCCCCGTCCCGGCGGCGTGCCGGAACGGAGACTCCTGTCCCCGGATCTTGGCTTCGCGATGGTGGCGGCTCTGGAAGGTTTTCTCTGGTTTCGTCGAATGTGTCGAGGTTTTTAGGTCAGGGACCTTTATATAGGCGAAGAGGCGGAGTCGGAGGGTCGACGAGGCGACGACACACTAGGGGGCGCGCCCCCCCGAGGGCCGCGCCGGCCTGTCATCTGGGGGCCCAGTGGCCCCCTCTCGGCCTCTCTCGGGTGTTCTGGAAGCTTCGTGGAAAAATAGGATGCTTGGGCGTTGATTTCGTTCGATTCGAGAATATTTCCTTACTAGGATTTCGGAACCAAAAACAGCGAAAACGAGCAAGCGGCCCTTCGGCATCTCGTCAATAGGTTAGTTCCGGAAAACGCATAATAATGACATAAAGTATGCATAAAACATGTAGATATCATCAATAATGTGGCATGGAACATAAGAAATTATCGATACGTCGGAGACGTATCAGAGATCAAGACATGCTGCAAGGGGAGTCTCCCACATCCAATCTCTTTACTTTGTTTTTGTCTTGCTTTACTTTAATTTATTTACTGCTTTGTTTGCTCTTATATCAAAAACACAAAAAAATTAGTTGCTAGTTTTACTTTATTTACTGTCTTGTTCTCCATATTAAAAACACACAAAAATTAGTTACTTGCATTTACTTTATCTAGTTTGCTTTATTTACTACTGCTAAAATGGGTACTGTTGAGAATACTAAGTTGTGTGACTTCACTAGCACAAATAATAATGATTTCTTATGCACACCTATTGCTCCACCCGCAACTACAGCAGAATTCTTTGAAATTAAACCTGCTTTACTGAATCTTGTTATGAGAGAGCAATTTTACGGTGTTAGTTCCGATGATCTTCTCTGCCCATCTTAATAATTTTGTTGAACTATGTGAAATGCAAAAGTATAAGGATGTAGATGGTGACATTATAAAATTAAAATTGTTTCCTTTCTCCTTAAGAGGAAGAGCTAAAGATTGGTTGCTATCTTTGCCTAGAAATAGTATTGATTCATGGACTAAATGTAAGGATGCTTTTATTGGTAGATACTATCCTCCCGCTAAAATTATATCTCTGAGAAGTAGCATAATGAATTTTAAGCAATTAGATAATGCACATGTTGCTCAAGCATGGGAGAGAATGAAATCTTTGGTGAAGAATTGCCCTACCCATGGACTGACTACTTGGATGATCATCCAAACCTTTTATGCAGGACTGAATTTTTCTTCGCGGAACCTATTGGATTCAGCTGCTGGAGGTACCTTTATGTCCATTACTTTGGGGGCGGCAACAAAGCTTCTTGATGATATGATGATAAATTACTCCGAATGGCACACGGAAAGAGCTCCACAAGGTAAGAAGGTAAATTCAGTTGAAGAAACCTCCTCCTTGAGTGATAAGATTGATGCTATTATGTCTATGCTTGTGAATGGTAGATCTAATGTTGATCCTAATAATGTTCCTTTAGCTTCATTGGTTGCTCAAGAAGAACATGTTGATGTGAATTTCATTAAAAGTAATAATTTCAACAACAATGCTTATAGGAATAATTCTGGTAACAACTATAGACCATATCCTTCTGCTAATGGTAATGGTTATGGTAATTCTTATGGTAGATATGAGGAAAAGATGCTAGAAATTGAAAGATCCACTAAGAGCTTTATGCAATCACAGTATGAGCAAAATCAATTGTTTACTAAAACTATGAATGAACAATCTACCTTGTTGAAAAATATAGGAAATCAACTTGAAAATTTGAATATGGATATTTCGGGTTTGCAAACTAAGATTTCAAATGCTGAAAACCGAATCTCATACATGTCTGCGTCACAATCCTCCTTAATTAATAAAATGGCTGCTAAACCTGAGGATATTGATAATAAAATTGTTACTACAACAAATGCCATCCAAGTTCGAATTAATGAAAATATTAGATTGATCGCTGAATTGCATGCTATGTGGGAAAGAGAAGAAAACGAAAAACTAGCTAAAGAGAATAATGTAGCTAAAGTTTGGACTATTACCACCACTAGACATGTTAATGCTTCACATGCTGCTACACCTCCTACTATCAATGGTAAAATAATTGGTGTTGGCAATGTTTCTACTCCTAGTGCAAAGCGTTCAAAATTGCCTGAAACTGCTAAAACTGCTGAAACTGATAAAACTGCTGAAATTTTTCAAAATGTTGGGGACAATGATCCCATTGCTGTAGATCATAATGGTTTAGACTTTGATGATTGTCAAATCTCTGAAGTAATAAAGTTCTTACAAAAACTTGCTAAAAGTCCCAATGCTAGTGCTATAAATTTGGCCTTTACAAAACATATTACAAATGCTCTCATAAAAGCTAGAGAAGAGAAACTAAAACTTGAAACCTCTATTCCTAGGAAGTTGGAAGATGGTTGGGAGTCTATCATTAAGATGAGGGTCAATGATTTTGATTGTAATGCTTTAGGTGATCTTGGTGCAAGTATTTCTGTTATGCCTAAGAAAATTTATGATATGCTTGACTTGCCACCATTGAGAAATTGTTATTTGGATGTTAATCTTGTTGATAATGCTATAAAGAAACCTTTGGGGAGAATTGATAATGTTCGTATTATGGTTAACAATAACCTTGTCCCCGTTGATTTTGTTGTCTTGGATATTGAATGCAATGCATCTTGTCCCATTATATTGGGAAGACCTTTTCTTGAACTGTTGGTGCTACCATTGATATGAAGGAAGGTAATATTAAATATCAATTTCCTCTCAAGAAAGGTATGGAACACTTCCCTAGAAAGAGAATGAAGTTACCTTATGATTCTATTATTAGAACAAATTATGATGTTGATGCTTCATCTCTTGATGATACTTGATTCACACTTTCTGCGCCTAGCTGAAAGGCGTTAAAGAAAAGCGCTTATGGGAGACAACCCATTATTTTACTTCTACACTTTGTTTTATATTTGGGTCTTGGAAGTTGTTACTACTGTAGCAACCTCTCCTTATCTTTATTTTATTGCATTGTTGTCCCAAGTAAAGTCTTTGATAGTAAAGTCAATACTAGATTTCGATTACTACGCAGGAACAGATTTCTTGCTGTCACGAAATTGAACCGCCCCTGCTGTAGAAAATTTATAAAAATCTGCCAATTTACGTGCGTGATCCTCAGATATGTACGCAACTTTCATTCAATTTGGGCATTTTCATCTGAGCAAGTCTGGTGCCTCTAAAAAATTCGTCTTTACGGACTCTTCTGTTTTGACAGATTCTGCCTTTTATTTCGCATTGCCTGTTTTGCTATGTTTTATGGATTTCTTTGTTCCATTAACTTTCAGTAGCTTTGTGAAATGTCCAGAAGTGTTAAGAATGATTATGTCACCTCTGAATATATGAATTATGCACTGACCCTCTAATGAGATTGTTTTGAGTTTGGTGTGGAGGAAGTTTTCAGGGGTCAAGAGAGGAGGATGATACAATATGATCAAGAAGAGTGAAAAGTCTAAGCTTGGGGATGCCCCCGTGGTTCATCCCTGCATATTTTAAGAATACTCAAGCATCTAAGCTTGGGGATGCCCAAGGAATCCCTTCTTCATCGACAACTTATCAGGTCACCTCTAGTGAAACTATATTTTTATTCCGTCACATCTTATGTGCTTTACTTGGAGCGTCTCGTTTGTTTTTATTTTTGTTTTTGTTTGAATAAAATCGGATCCTAGCATTCTTTGTTTGGGAGAGAGACACGCTCCGCTGTTTCGTATGAACACATATGTTCTTAGCTTTATCTTTAATGTTCATTGCGAAAGTTGAACTACTTCATTCATTGTTATATGGTTGGAAACGGAAAATGCCGCATGTGGTAATTGGTATAATGTCTTGAATAATTTGATATTTGGCAATTGTTGTGCTCATATAGATCATGTTTAAGCTCTTGCATCATGTACCTTGTACCCATTAATGAAGAACTACATAGAGCTTGTTAAAATTTGGTTTGCATGATTGATCTCTAGAGTCTAGATACTTTCTGGTTAAGGTGTTTGAACAACAAGGAGACAATGTAAAGTATTATAATGCTTACAATATGTTCATATGTGAGTCTTGCTGCACCGTTTTATACTTGAGTTTGCTTCAAACAACCTTGCTATCCTAGCCTTGTATTGAGAGGAATTCTTCTCGTGCATCCAAATCCTTGAGCCAATAACCATGCCATTTGTGTCCACCATACCTACCTACTACATGGTATTTGTCTGCCATTCCAAAGTAAATTACTTGAGTGCTACCTTTAAAAAATTCTATTCCTTTATCTTTGCAATATATAGCTCATGGGAAAAATAGCCTTAAAAACTATTGTGGTGAAGAATATGTACTTATTTGTCTTATTTCTTAATAAGTTGCTTGTTGAGCGGTAACCATGTTTCTGGGGACGCCATCAACTTTTACCTTTGTTGAATATCATGTGAGTTGCTATGCATGTTCGTCTTGTCTGAAGTAAGGGCGATTTTCATGATCATATGGTTTGAGTATGCATATTGATAGAGAAGAACATTGGGCCGCTAACTAAAGCCATGATTCATGGTGGAAGTTTCAGTTTGGACAATTAATCCTCAATCTCTTATGAGAATTTTAACTGTTGTTGAATACTTATGCATTAAAGAGGAGTCCATTATCTGTTGTCTATGTTGTCCCGGTATGGATGTCTAAGTTGAGAATAATCAAAAGCGAGAAATCCAATGCGAGCTTTCTCCTTAGACCTTTGTACAGGCGGCATAGAGGTACCCCTTTGTGACACTTGGTTGAAACATATGTTATGCAATGATAATCCATGTTAGTCCAAGCTAATTAGGACAAGGTGCGAGCACTATTGGTATACTATGCATGAGGCTTGCAATTTATAGGATATCTTATACATAACACATATGCTTTGTTACTACCGTTGACAAAATTGTTTCTATGTTTTCAAAATGAAAAGCTCTAGCACAAAAATAGTAATCCATGCTTCGCTCTGCGAAGGGCCATTCTTCTACTTTATTGTTGAGTCAGTTCACCTATTCTTTCTATCTTAGAAGCAAACACTTGTATCAACTGTGTGCATTGATTCTTACATGTTTACCTATTGCACTTGTTATATTACTTTGTGTTGACAATTATCCATGAGATAAATATGTTGAAGTTGAAAGCAATTGCTGAAACTTATATCTTCCTTTGTGTTGCTTCAAAGCTTTCTACTAAGAATCTATTGCTTTATGAGTAACTCTTATGCAAGTCTTATTGATGCTTGTCTTGAAAGTATTATTCATGAAAAGTCTTTGCTATATGATTCATTTGTTTACTCATTGTCTTTGCCATTGCTTCGAATCGCTGCATTCATCTCATATGCTTTACAATAGTATGATCAAGATTATGATAGCATGTCACTTCAGAAATTATCTTTGATATCGTTTACCTACTCGAGAGCGAGTAGGAACTAAGCTTGGGGATGTTTGATACGTCCCAAACGTATCTATAATTTCTTATGTTCCATGCTACTTTTATGATGATACTCACATGTTTTATACACATTATATGTTATTATTATGCATTTTCCGGCACTAACCTATTGACGAGATGCCGAAGAGCCAGTTGTTGTTTTCTGCTGTTTTTGGTTTCAGAAATCCTAGTAAGGAAATATTCTCGGAATTGGACGAAATCAACGCCTAGGGGCTTATTTTTCTACGAAGCTTCCAGAAGACCGGAGGAAATACAAAGTGGGGCCACGGGGCGCCGCCACACTAGGGCGGCGCGGCCTAGAGGGGGCCCGCGCGGCCCTAGCGTGTGGGGCCCCCGTGACGCCTCCTGACCTGCCCTTCCGCCTACTTAAAACCTTCGTCGCGAAACCCCAGTACCGAGAGCCACGATACGGAAAACCTTCCAGAGACGCCGCCGCCGCCAATCCCATCTCGGGGATTCGGGAGATCGCCTCCGGCACCACTGCCGGAGAGGGGAATCATCTCCCGGAGGTCTCTTCATCGCCATGATCGCCTCCGGATCGATGTGTGAGTAGTCCACCCCTGGACTATGGGTCCATAGCAGTAGCTAGATGGTTGTCTTCTCCTCATTGTGCTATCATGTTAGATCTTGTGAGCTTCCTATCATGATCAAGATCATCTATTTGTAATGCTACATGTTGTGTTTGTTGGGATCCGATGAATATTGAATACTATGTCAAGTTGATTATCAATCTATCATATATGTTGTTTATGTTCTTGCATGCTCTCCGTTGCTAGTAGAGGCTCGGCCAAGTTGATACTTGTGACTCCAAGAGGGAGTATTTATGCTCGATAGTGGGTTCATGCCTCCATTGAATGCGGGACGAGTGATAGAAAGTTCTAAGGTTGTGGATGTGTTGTTGCCACTAGGGATAAAACATCGATGATTTGTCTAAGGATATTTGTGTTGATTACATTACGCACCATACTTAATACAATTGTCTGTTGTTTGCAACTTAATACTGGAGGAGGTTCGGATGATAACCTGAAGGTGGACTTTTTAGGCATAGATGCATGCTGGATAGCGGTCTATGTACTTTGTCGTAATGCCCTGATTAAATCTCATAGTACTCATCATGATATATGTATGTGCATTGTTATGCCTTCTTTATTTGTCAATTGCCCAACTGTAATTTGTTCACCCAACATCGTTTATCTTATGGGAGAGACACCACTAGTGAACTGTGGACCCCGGTCCAATTCTTTACATCTGAAATACAATCTACTGCAATTGTTCTTTACTGTTCTTCGCAAACAATCATCATCTTCCACACAATACGTTTAATCATTTGTTTACGGCAAGCCGGTGAGATTGACAACCTCAGCATTACGTTGGGGCAAAGTACTTTGATTGTGTTGTGCAGGTTCCACGTTGGCGCCGGAATCCCTGGTGTTGCGTCGCACTACACTCCGCCACCAACAACCTTCACGTGTTCCTTGACTCCTACTGATTCGATAACCTTGGTTTCTTACTGAGGGAAACTTACTGCTGTGCGCATCACACCTTCCTCTTGGGGTTCCCAACGGACGTGTCAACTACACACAGCACTCCTCCAGATACGCATATGCATCCACATGGGAGGGCGGGTGAAGAACAAAATCGACTAGATCAGTTTCGATCTGTTTACCTCTGTCCTTTGTGTTGCTTCCCACCGAAGACGTCGATGATGTTGAGCGTGCCGTCGAGATCAGATCCTTGTCGCCTTCAATCCCCACAGATGGCGCCAATTGACAAGGGATTAACTTGTCAATGGCTACAGATTGTAGACTAGGTTTTCAGGGAAGTAAAGGGCAAGTAGATCTCGAAGGTTCAGCCGGAAAAGTACTCGACTGCTATGAAAACTAGGGTTGTGTTGGCAATGAAATCGATGCTCTCTTTGTCCCTCGACTCCCCCTTATATAGGAGGCGGAGCCGAGGGTTTCGTATTACACAAGTTTACAGATTCCGGGAGACTCTTTGAGTTCGACCCGTAAAGTTACAAATCTCTTTATTCCTAATACAATTCTATCTTTCCTTATCAACAACTAATTGGGCTTCCGAGCTTCGTATTCTTCGACTCGTGGGCCTTCAGTAAACCTCGGGTACCATCTTCGACAGGCCCATCGGGGATGCCTATATCACCGGGGCTGTGGCCGGGCCGGGGCCGAAGCCGGGGCCAAGGCCAGGGCCGGGACCGAGGCCGGCAGCAGCGGCCGCTGAGGTGAGATCCTCCGCCGCCGCCCGGGAGGGAGGCGGGAGAGGAGGAGGCGGCGCCCTCACTTAGCGTCTTGCATTGTAGATGCCCTAATACTTAATGCTAACGAGCAAAGAAGGTATAAAAAAGACTTCCAATTATGGTTGTGATTGATTAATTACTACCGTTTATTGATTACCATACTTAATATAGACTACTGTAAGTTCCAATCAAATTCTACAGTACAATTCTTCTTTTTCCATGGCAACCGTCTGGTCCGAGCTGTATAGAGACAAAGCAGTAACCTAACAAATCGACAGCCAGATCGCAGCGCCCGAGGCCTCCGGCTTAACTCCCCGCCCGGAGTGTCACTTCGCCGTCTCTCTCTTTCTCTCGTCGCCGTCGCCGTCGCCTGGTCATCTCTCCTTGCTGCGCCGTCATGAACAACCTGCTCAGCGTAAGTGCCCTCTCCTCCCCTCCGGACCTTCCTCTCCTCGCTGCGCCGTCATGAACAACCTGCTCACTGTAAGTGGCTCCTTCAATTGCTTCGCCTACTTGCGGGGATCCAGCACGCGAGCTCGATATCTGTGTGGGGGTAGTCTGGCGTGTCCCCTCCCGTGCGGGCTTCGAATTCCGGGCGGAACCGCTGTTCTGGCTCCTGGAGCTTGAAGTCGGCTGCCGATCGGGGTTTCTTTATGGTCACCCCTACTGGTTAGGGTTTTCTGATTGCACTACTAGTAAACTTTGGTTGACAGTTAGGTTGAAACCTCGTACTGATTGCACTAGTTATCTGGACAGTCATATTAACTGGTTGGGAATTTCTGCGGGGGTTTGATGTCCCGGAAGGCTTCAGAACGTTCTTTTGGCATTACATGGTCAATGTCATGTTTGTTTCGACGTGCATTGTGTTACGAATTACAAACAATTTGTAATTTCGAAGGAGGCGTTATAAATTTGGAAGTGACAGCTCAATTACTGTACTCGTTTGGCAGATTATCTGTCTAGTTAGGAATATAGGCTTAATGGTTAATGTTAATGTTCTTTTAGGCCGCAGTCGTATTAGTTGTGGATGGTGAAAGTGGCACATTTGCCTTTTCAGATTGGATTCGTAACAATCGGGCCTTCTTCTGCGTGAGTGCTGCAGTACATTTTTTTTGCATATTGTGAACATTCAGCTTTTGCAGGGTTTCTTTAAGCTTCGTAGGCGTGATTCCTCAAGAGATGGGGACGTTGAAATGGGAATGCATCAGCCTGATGCTTCTGCTAATTTAAAAGGTTTCTTAAAAAAGGTAGTTCTTCAGAGAATTCTGTAGTCCATGTCTTTGCATTTTGTGACAGTTCACTTTGTCCAGTTTTTGCACTTCAGATTAATGACATGATGCGTTCATGCATAGGTTGATGGAGTCGAGAGCCTAATCGCTAAGCTGGGGAATCTCTTGACTAAGCTCCAGGTCCATTCATCATTCCCCAAACTAACATCTTCCTCGTTCTTATGTTTGCTGATGTATTCATTTTCGTAGCAACTATGTCCCAGTATTAAGTTCCTTGATGAATTTATCAAAGTCATGCAGTTTCATAACATATATTTGCACGTCGCTTTTGTTTGCAGACTGCAAATGAGGAATCAAAAGCAGTTGCAAAAGCGAGTGCCATGAAAGGTGAGAACTTGTCTACTTTAGCAGAGCTAACCCTTATCTGAAATGAGTTTGGACTCTCTTGAAAAATTAGCTATACTTATAGTCAGACACAACAATACTTTTATACAGCAATTAAGCGGCGAATGGACAAAGATATAGATGAAGTTGGCAAAATTGCTCTCCTGGCAAAGGCAAAATTGGATGAACTGGAAAAAGACGTATGTTTTCACTTGACCCTGCTTGTTAATGGCATTTTCTCTTAGCAGTATTTGCATAAATTAATCGTTTGTTTGCCCCTGTGATACAGAACCTGTCTAACAGCCAGAAAACTGGATGCGAGAAGGGTTCTGCAGTAGACCGATCAAGAGACCAGACTACTGGGTACATTTACTGTTGAGATCTCTTCCCCTTATGAATTAGTTGTTATTCACTATGCTTACTGATCTGTACAGGGCAGTGAGAAAGAAATTGAAGGGGCGGATGGATGAATTTCAGGTATTGTTTATTCTAACTGGAGTGTCTAACTTGAAATGTATGTGAGGATTTTCCTGTTCTGTGATTAAATTTTCCCTATAATGCCCAATAGTTCTTAATACACACAGACAATTAAAACAAGTCAACCTTTCTATTTACTAGGGCTATTTGATATGCCTCATAGAGCAGCAGGGAGAAACCACTCTGCATCATATGAGAACAATCTAGTTCTTCCTAAGCAAGGAATCAAAGTGGTTTAATTGATTCTTGTTTGTTCTTACAAGTGAAAAAAAATACATCAGTAAAAAGTACTTAGCTTATTGCCCCAGTTTCAACTTTCATTAGCTCCCCTGATGATAAGACTAGAAGAGCCTTCTGTTTCTTAGTCACTAAAATAGATTAATAGTATGAATATTATTGGCCTGATGTCTCTAAAGAAGCCATGGAATACATTTAATGTCATGCTGACTTTCATTAGCTCTCCTGATGGTAAGACTCTAGAAGAGCTTTATCTTTCTTAATCACTGTGAAAGATTAATAGTATGAATACTATCTGCCTGATGTCTCCGAAGAAGCGACGAAATTCATCTAAAGTCATATACTGCAGTGTTTGACTGACACCTAGTTACCCACTGATGCAGGTATTAAGAGAATCAATCCGGCAGGAGTATCGGGAAGTTGTTGAACGAAGGGTATTTACTGTAACTGGCAATCGCCCTGATGAAGAGGTAAATAGTTGCAACAGTATAGATCTATGGTTAACTTTGTACTTTGCAATGTTCTTTAAATGGGCTATTTACACTGTGCCTCCTTCGTTACTTTGGGACCCGCAGACTATTGATGATTTAACAGAGACTGGGAGAAGTGAGCAAATTTTCAAAGATGCGGTCCAACAGCAGGGGAGAGGCCAGGTATGAGTAATATATAACTGGTGGTTGCTTATTGTGGGGGAAATGCATGAAAATCTTACAAGGATAATTTTGTATTTTCCAGATATTGGACACTGTTGCCGAGATACAGGAGCGACATGACGCTGTAAGGGATCTAGAGAGGAAGCTTCTGGAGTTGCAGCAGGTTACCTTTCATTTGCATAAGCTGTTACGCAGTTTTATAGTTCACTTGATAGATATGTGAATACAAGGGGGATAGTATGTCTTAATTTACCCCATTTCCTTGGTTTTTGCCTTGTAGATATACCTGGATATGGCAGTATTGGTTGATGCTCAAGGAGACGTGTTCAACCACGTAGAGACACATGTAATACCACCTAATTCGAAGTAGACGTATCCAATTTTATGAACAAACAAGCTGGTTGCTGCTAACACTTGCATTGTGATGCCTTCTCTTTTATTGTTCCAAGGTTTCAAATGCTACAAACTACATGCAGCAAGGCGTGGGTGCCCTCCAGAGTGCGAAGAAGCATCAGAGGAGCTCGAGAAAGTGGATGTGCTGCGCTATATTCGTTCTGGTGGTAGTGGTGATCGTTGTCATCCTAATTATTCACCCATGGAAGAAGTAACTCTTGAGCACGGCCTGAAGCGGAAGATCTCGGCGGAATATATACATATATATAGTGTTTTCCTGTCTGTGCATTCTATGTAGTCTGTCACCACTCTTCTATCGCTGTACCTATGTGTTCAACCAGACAAAGCCCATATTGTTTAGGGGCTGCGTTGAGTTTCCGGTGTGCTCAACAACTATGTATGCTGTGAAACTGGTGAACCCGAAACTCAGTTGTGCATCCTGATCCCTGAGTCTTTTTTATTGCAGTTGACAAGCCACTGGAAGGTGCGTGGTTTGGGATATTAAAAGCGGGTTGCAGTGTTTGGGAGAAATCAGCCGCCTCCCCATCATCAGATTCACTAATCTAGGACCTTCGATCGCCGCACATCAAACTGACGAGAATGCAACATCGTTTGCAACATTTACCCACAACATGAAACAACAACAGATGTGAATAGCACAAACAACATTGGAGGAACACAAATGCAACATGAGAAAACTTTTAACTAAATGTCCCAGTTTGGACTTTCGTTTATCACTTGATGGTAAGACTCTAGAAGGGCCTTATGCTTCTTAGTCAGTGTGATAGATTGATAGGCTTCATTGATTCTTTAATGTTCTTACAAGTAAAGTGAAAACTGTTTAGCTAAATGTCCCAGTTTAGACTTTCATTAACTCCCCAGATGGTAAGATTCTAGAAGAGCCTTTTGTTTCTTAGTCACTATGATGGATTGATAGGCTTACTTGATTCTTTTATCTTCTTTTTTTTTTTCTTCAAGTGAGACATGCATGATGTTCTTAATGTTGTGAGGGGGCTGAATGGACTCTTGGGAAGGATCATATAAGCTTCTAGTAATGCATATTCCATGAACCACATTGTCTAAAGTTAATTGAGGGATTAACTGCAGCCTGCGCTGTATCTGTTTCAAGATCAAAGGAGACAGGTTCAGGTCAGACTGGAAAACAGAAATCGCCCAGCTGTGCCTGAAGTGAGGCAATGGAAGTTACAAGTGAATGTAAGAACGTGCAAGTTTTAGACTAGGAACACACAAAGAAACACTTTTGTGGGTGGCAATCTCAGCTCTCAGGTGCATACATGATATTGATATATGCTTGAAAGATTGGTGATGAAGAAACTCTGTACATAAAACAAGCAGTTCCAGTGAAATCAAATGTCTTCACTACCACAGATCGAATTACAGTGCTGGTACATGTATAGAGTTAGTACAAACTACAAAAGGGTGAAACTGATAGAAAGGCCATCCCAGGCAAATTTTCCTACTTATTTTTTCTCAAAGTAACAACCAGTTGAAACGTGTCATTTTCCTTAAGAAAGCGCTCAAATAGTGTGAGCGACCAACAATTATAAAGGTACTAGCTAAGGGAGGTTCAAGTCTCCGCGCTATTGAGGGACTTGCTTGGTGTTCCGGGCTTCACAGCAGCGGTATAAAAGTGGGGGCGAGAACATAGGTGAAGTTCAGAATCCTACCTTTCAGGGTGAAAATCCAAGATCTGGCCTTAACTGGTTGTGTCTAGCAATGACCTTGTTGAAGACATTGTTTTGAGAGCGGGGACTATCTTCAGTGTGAAAACCTAAGATCTTTGATCGGGCGATGACGGAGCACTGTTCCCTTCTTGGAGGCGTCGTTTTTGGAGAGTCTGTATTTCAGGTGTTGTCTTGACGGTGGATGTATCATTGTTGTTAGGCCCGAGATACTGTAGCAGGACTTTTGTTTCTTAGTTTTCTTTTCCTTTTTTTGGTTGTGTGCATCCGTAGTGTCATTAGGGTGGTGCGTTGTTGTAGAGGCTGGGTGTAATTGGTATCTTTTGATATTAATATATTCCCTTTATCGAAAAATATAGATCCATGGCTCGAAATTATTTTATTCCCGCGCTCATAGGTGATTTTGAGGCAATGGAAAAATAGGGGTGTACAAACATAAATTAATGTGACCGCGAGAGGGTAGTATGGTAGTATCACTACACTGCAGTTGCAGCACTGGGAGTATTTTTGTTTTCAAAGTGGCTGCAAAATAAGCCAGTAGTATTTTTCTTGACTCAAACAGGAGCCGGAGGTAGACGTGAAGTAAGTATATTTTTTATTGCATTGTTACGAAAGGAGACTGTAGTATTTTTCCCGGAAAAAAGGTGGTGGACGGTAGAGCAAGTATATTTTCCTGGCATAAAGCAGTAACATTTTTCTACGATAAAAAAGGCAACGAATGTTAGAGTATCTTTTTCTGAAGTTTCCGTAGAAGAAGGCGGTAATTTGCTCTTCGAATAAAAGAGACGATGAAATATGGAGTATTTTCCAAAGTACATATTAATATTTTTCCAAATAAAATAGGAGAATACTATTGACAAATTATCCTCGACGAATTACGCACCATTAGATAATTACTATTGGATAGTTACCCCATGTGAATGGTTGATGGCTTAAAAAGCCCTTGGCAAATAATTACAAAGGAAGAATTACTGTTTGTGCGCCATCAGAAAAATATTGTTGCGAAGTTACCGTTGGAGAACTATGCAGCATTGAACAATTCTTGTTGAGCATTTACCCGCCATTAGTGATTTAGAAGAAGGTATGTACAGACAAATTGTTGTTAGAAAAATAATATTGCGCGTTGTACCAGAAAATTATTGTTCATGTTGTTACTGTAAATAATATCAACAACAAAAATTTCAAAGAAATACTGTTGCAGAAATACCTGTACAGAATTGTGAATCATCCTCGAAGAATAACTATTGAGTAATTACCGTCGGGAAATTACGGCTTGAGTTGTAGATTTCTCCTGGAAATTTGCTGCTGGAAAATCACCGGTAAAAATATTGTAACATGCACTGTTGAAAACCAATAGCAAAAATTACAGAAGCGAACGCTTTAGCGGACTGTGCATGGATTATGTTTTGGCCGCTTGATGGAGATCTAATGGTCCAATCACTAGAAGACACTGTTTATGGACAGTTTACTGTTCATGTGAACAATAAAGGAGACGTGGGAGGCTAAGAAAGCTCTATTTTGTCCGGCTTTAATATATCTATATTTATCTATACAATACAATATGAGCAGTGCACCCACCAACAGCAAGGCCAAGAACACACAAAAAAAACATCCTGATCGCCAGACCTACAACCGCAACGACATGAAACTCCCCTTGCCAGCCTCCAGACATTGATGGCAAAGAAAATGAGGACAGGGCCTCAAACCCGCTTTTGCCAGGCACCCCGAAAACCAAGACCACAACACTTGGACTGTACTGGTTAACCCCCACCATAGCGCCTAGGGAGGGAGGGCTGATCAAGAAGCAGACCAAGTTCTGTCGGTAGGCAGAAGGCATGACCCCTGTGTTTCTTGTCTATATCATCTGAATCTCATAGAACCGAAACCTACCCCAACTTGCTTGGGAAACAGGCTTTGATGTTGTTGTTGTCTCATAGAACCGAAATCTCGATGATCTCAATCCCTCAACAACATCCTTACTATGCACAAGCTTCTTACCTGCACCTTGTCGGTCTGGTATGCCCATTGAGCCCAGACTAAGGAACTGAAGGCCAACCCTTGCAATGTATCAACAGCTCTTGCCAAACTTGCAGATCCTACAATATCACCCATTGATGGCACAGACCAAGTGCCGAACAAATACCTCCGAGAGCCCATCCACGTTGTTCCTTGCCACTGAGAACGCTCATTGTTCCGGTTTCATGAGCTTGTATTTTAACCACCTTTGCTTGATTGTAGTGTCTCAGGTAATGTTTCTATTCCCAAGTACTCTTCAGCAAAAGCCTCATCGTTTTTTGCAAACATGTCCGTCAGACTGCAGTCTATGTTTCTGCCCTTGATTACCCAAAACCGTGGTTTTATCTTCCCCTCCAGAGAATAGCTGAAGTACCTTGGGTATTCCACAATCGCCTTTAGAGGCTTCTTCATGGTTCGTAACAGAAACTCAAGCTTTGGTTTCATAACAAGGTCAACACTGTAACCTAGAAGTGGGGAGAATCTTGAGATCATTGAGCACACATCTTTTTTAGACAAGCCCATTCCCAGAAAGTAATTCATCCTGCAAACATTACAATGAGGTTATAGGCGTTCAACACTTAGAAGTGAAGACATCATGAATAGGAGATTGAGTAGTGAAAATCATGTTATCACTTCAGCTAAACAACAAACAGTAAAACCAGAAATCGAGTACCATGAATAGGAGATTGACCTGATTATGTTATTGACTACAATGAGACCATGAATGCTATATCTTGTAAAAAACACAATTCAAATACTTGCGTATTGCGATGTGCTGGTGGTACACTTTCTTAGCCAATAGTGGTTGATAGCAGGTCTTCAGCAGCAAGAGCCCACTTGAACTCACAGTTTCGACGGAGTAAAGTTTTCAGATTGTTACTTATGTTTCAAAGAGTATTGTGCTGTGATGTATTGTTTGAAAGGCTAGTATAAAGTTTGCCCAAATTTAGGAGAAACCCATCCATAAAGGCTCTAATTAAATACATATGAGCTGAATAGGTTCCAAGGAGTATATCTGGTGCAGCGTATATAGGCTGCCTAGCATATCTACTAGTAGCTAGATGAGCAATGAGTTAAACAATTTACATGTCTGCAAGAAGTAAACACGTATCAACTGCATTGACCAAGCCTTTGCGGCAGAACTTTTTTTTGTTTGTTCATACCTGGGAAGCAATGTGTGATTTATGTCCAATAACAAAAGCTCTGGATACTTCCTAATGAT
Organism: Lolium rigidum; assembly: GCF_022539505.1. Taxonomy (NCBI): domain Eukaryota; kingdom Viridiplantae; phylum Streptophyta; class Magnoliopsida; order Poales; family Poaceae; genus Lolium; species Lolium rigidum. Next base: position 64,313,743 of record NC_061512.1, on the reverse strand, counting down.
ACGAGGAAGATTACGCTCGGAAACACCAAAGTCAATAAGAAAGTCAATTTTCTTCTTGAGTGTATTATCCACATCTGAAGCAATTATTTCTGGAGAGCGACAAATTATCTTTGCCATTGCATTCTTATCCAATCCCATATCCTCAAAAAAGGTAACAATCTGAGAAAAGAGGTAAACTAATTAGTACCAACAAGATACCAGTTACTAGAGGATATATATACATGTAAGAAGCACCTGGGTCAAGATCATCCCCAATTTTGCATCTCAATGTGACTAAAAGACTATGTTGCTCTGTGGATGCAGTTGCAGACTGACAGGAAAGTATGCAATCGACCAATATCAAACATTGAGTTTGGTCACCACCTTGGTGCATCATATGTCTCAATCCTAGGGGGATTTGCTTTGGATTAATTGGCTAACAATGAGAAATTGCAAAACTCAAGAGATAATGATGAAATCTGTTACCCATGTCAACTTAACGGAACAGCTATAATAGTGTCAAACAAAATATACCTTTTTACAGACTAGTTAGTGTTTCCAGAAAAGGAAATAGGAGAGCCAAAAGTAGGTAAAGTAACTTTCCCATTCAAAACACAGTTTATATGGACAAAGGATATAAATTTGCTACGCACCTGTAAGATTTCATTTGTTTTTCTCAGCAGCAACTGTGGACTTGATGTAAGAACTGGGACCAGCATTTTCTTACTGATGCCCAGGTCATCAAACAGTACCAGAATTGAGTTGATTCTTTTTGTTGAACAGCCCAGTATATGAGGCCAACTTTTCACAGCAACACCAAGGACTGTACTGGAAATCTGAAAGCGTAAAAAAAAAGATTACCAACAATATTTTATCCAATTATGATAAAATACAAACAAACAAACACAGCGTACAATAGGATCTGGAGCTATGTTAGTTACAGTAGGAAAATAACCTGTTTTCTTTTGAAAAACAAAAGCATCTGCCCGTAGTTTTCTATAACACTTGTTGAAAGAATCCACGGATACTTCAGCAACATCTTACCGATATATTCTTGTTCAATGCCAGCCTACAAATATTTGAAATAGGACAATATTTACACTTATTGTCCAGAGAAAAACCAATCCAGGTTTCACAAGGCATCACAGACATAAGGCTTCAGTTGAGAATCATGTACTTTTAGTATACCTTCTCCCATGCATAGATCCTTGGCTTGATATCATTTTCAATATCAGAAAGGATGATAGGAGGAAATGACAGCAGAACTGATGAAATCCTTGGCTTTGGAATTCCAATGCATTCAAGGTAATCAATTAATGGCTTGAGATGGTTGTCTTCTGAGCAGAGAAGGAGCATCGGAAATGATTCAATGAGATAGGGAAATGATACATCCCCTTGTGCCAACATGCTCAGACCACCAGACCTGGCCTCCATCTGCAGTTATTTGGTTGGAGAAGAATAAGTTTCAAGAGATATTTGAACTTCTGTGAGGAACAATAACTGGGCTGTGAAACATACTTTTTGGAAAAATGACAGCGTACTTTGGAGCGCCTCATCAGCAGGTATCGATAAGTGCATCATCATGCGCTTGGCATTCCGTCTGATTAGAGTTTCATAACCACTGCTTGAAAATAACACCTCTTTCAAGAACTTAACCTATATACATGAATAAACCATAAGTAACGAACTCACCTACTGAATAGAGGATAGTATCGATACTGTCAGATCAAACATATCTACCACGGTCATAATCCATACTATCGCATTATTTAGATATGTGATGCCGCCATTCAATGGCATGGAGGACAATTTTCTACACATTTTATGACATTGCTTGGTGGTGTTATCGCGGGAGAGAATGCATTTTATTTCTGTTCTTTCCTTTCAGTGAGCTTCAGTTGTTGGCCGCAGGCGGCAAACGCTGTTCAAACTACATACTCTGTTCTGATACCTCTCTGAATAATGGAACCACTGACCACTGAACTAACATTCTTGAGCTGAAGCTCTGTGCAAGACTACTACAAGCTTGGTGAGCTGAGTGGCAGGCTTGCAGTCAAGGACGGCACTGTTCGAGCAATCAAGTTCCTTCTCAGTTTGCTTGATATACAGACCTAATTAGCCATATCAAAATATACTAGATTCTGCAAGGGAACGACAGAAACAAAATGCAAGAAAATTGAGCTCAAAATGGACATCCTCCCACTTCTCACCCTATCGATGAGCACGGGGAGGCCCTCGACGGCGACGTAGGGCGCGATGAGCTTGGCGGAGGAGAGGCGCACGCCGAGGCTCTCGACGAGCGGGACGACCCCGCCGTCGCGCCTGCTCCTCCCCATGAAGTAGACCTTCCTGCCGAACCCGAGCGCGCCCATCTCCGCCCCCGCGCGGGCGCCCGCCCCGGCGCTCCAGGACGCCCAGAGCCCGAGCTCGTCGAGCTCCCTGACGCCGTCGGCCAGCATGGCGGCGTACCCCGGCGCGCGGGCGGCGATGGCGGCGGCGTCGGCGGGCGAGGCCCCGTGGTCGCGCAGGAGCTCCGCGACGGCCGCCTCGGCCTCGCGCGGGTCGCCGCGGGCGGAGGAGAGGGATGTGGAGGCGGCGGATGCGGTGGTGGAGGTGGTGACGCGGCGGCGCGGCTGGAGGCGGAGGTGGATGGGGGTAGGGGAGTGGTGTGGCTGCGTTCGGAGTGGAGGGGCTGTGGGTTTGAGGAGTGGGGAAGAGAGGAGTGCGGTGGTGGCCATGGCCATGGCGGAGGCGGAGCGCCGTAGAAGAGAAATGGAATGAAAATCCCGGCAAGAAGAGCTTAAACCCTCGCCGGGCGTCGGCCTGGTGGCTTATCTCTTCCTCCTACGAACTCAAGGAGACTTTCACCCAAGTTTTTGCAGATTTTTGTGTGGAAATCATTTGGCCCTTTTTTATCCAAATGATTTTCATGAGCATGACCTTAGAAGGAATAGAATCAACCATAAAAAGAAGAATCTCTTACAAATTTTCCAACCTCGGTTGATTGATTGGTATGGTTGAGTGTGATAGGGATTTTTCAATAGATTATTTTCCATCCACCCCAAATCTCTTAGAAATACTACCTCCATTCTAAAATGTAAGCCACTACGTAGTAGCTTTCTAAAAAAATCTTATATTTCGAAACGGATGTAATAATTCTTTGTTTTTTTATAAAATCAATGAATTTTAATGCATGATAAAGTCAACATGGCATTGCATTTTCATGTTTTTTGTATGGAAACCCTTCAAATCACCCATGCACCAGACAGATAAAACACATCGACAGCCCCCCCCCCCCCGCCCGCGCATAATTTCTCTTCCCTTGTATATTTCTTCTTTTCCGCAGGTCACTTCTCGCAATGCCCTCCTCCTCTC
>NC_061512.1:64091267-64310289 GCF_022539505.1 Lolium rigidum | reverse complement strand
TACCTCTTTGATGGAAACATACACGTAAATCTGAATGAATAAGCTTGGGGTGTAGGTACTTAGCATTTTGAAACATCCTCGAAATATCCATGAATGTGCATTCTCTTTAAAATTGTATACCTGCAACAGCTCATCTCGCCCTACGATCAAAGTTTTCTTTAACAAAAGAAACAAATGTTGTTGTTACAAAAAAAACAAATAAGTTGCGCACATTGTCTGGCATGGTATACTCGATCAAAATCGTTTGCATGATATTTTGTAGGCAATCATATTAAGCATGATGCATATATATATGTGTGTTAAGTGTTTTGATTTTTTCCACAAATGCACAAAATAAATAAGTGCTAAATTCAAGCACTCACTTTTACGTGTACAAAACAAACTATCCTTTGTTATTCTGGTGTTTATAGTATTTCTTTTGAAGACTGAAGACTGTAGGGTGATTCGTACTTTCAGTTACTTGATAATGAATCCACTTCTCTTACACGGTAGTTTATTTACGCTTGCACATATATAACTGGTAATACATAGTAATTCCACAATTGTGTGACACAATGAGCCAAGTAATATAGAAGGGTTATGAACTGCGGTTTTCCATATAAAAGGATGCATAAATCTTGGTGATTTGATTTGGTTTTAAGAAGGTTGGGTACGCAGGATGCAAGTAACTTTTATTTTTTGATTCAGTTGCAAGGTCATGTGCATACCGCATGCGTGTCAAATCAAGTAAATATCCAATACATGTAGATATTGCAACAAATCCTATACTAAGAGCATAGCAACATGACAGTCATAGCCTCAAATGGTAAATTAATGAAAAGTACAAAATATGCATGTGATGACATGATTGCTAAACCCATGCACATGAAAGCATATCACAGTATGCAAGAACCAATAAATTAGAAGCACACAAATCACTTAGAAACATCTTATGTAGCATATGAATTTCTATTTTCTTATACCTAAGATAGCCAAATGCACTATGAAAACCTTTGTCATGATATCCGTTACACTATGGAGCTCCATTGTCATATATTTAGTTATCCTAAAGAATATGTACAGATTTACATATACCTACACTTGATCTAAGTGACACAATGTAATCCATGCAGATGAGTTCTTTTCCATTATATGGTTTGAGTGATTAATTATGGGAATCATGTTTAGTTAATGGTTTTTAAGCGATAGTCTCTCATAAAACAACAGAATAATGCCACTTCTTGCATAATAATATAGTTAAAGGTCAGCGTATGTGTATTTCTCAAGGTATACATTAGAATCATACAATGAAAAATCTTGCAATGAAGGGTATATGAGTCAACCATTACCTAGCAAAGTGGAGTATATGGGTCACCCATTAGCTGAATGCTTGACCCACAGGGGCGGCGGTAGTGTCGCCGATATAAGAGTTTAGCCATCGGAACTTCTCGAGCTAGAACTATCCGAAGAGGTTGCCCATACATGGTGTGCCAACTGTCGTGGTAGTTTCCCGGCCTTAAACTTGTGTTCAACGGCTACACATCTGGCAGACTCATGTGGAAACACGCGGAGCCTAATCTAGATATCTTCGAGCCTAAGAAATACCTCTAGTGGCAATCATACTTCCGGTTGGAGGAGGATTATACTATCTTTAGTATAATCGGGACAAACTCGAGGAGATCTCAAGGTCGTCTATATATGATGGTGGATAGTTCACCCATATGAGAGGCGTGGTGGGATGAATGAGATTTACCCGCTTGGCAGCATGCTGCTATACTCCCTTCTACACACGGTGGGTCTACTGTTACACATGTGCCGAGTTGGCTTATAGATGAAAAAGCCCAATAAAATAATTTAGATTCGAGTTGATTTGGTTACAAAGTAGATTCTATAGAATCCTCGTGTATATCTTCATGTGGCTTGCCCTCTAAGATAATGTCGTCGTATGAGCCTTTGTCGATCACCCTAGTTGCTAGGATGAGGCACTCCACCCTGATCGAGTGGTCCACCTTTATGCTCCATGGGCCTACTCTGGGACCTTGACCTAGTCACTTAGGCATGCCCTCATGCAACTTAGAGAACTGGGCCATCTCCGAACCATGTTAATTTTGTTATTGTTTGCTCATATTTTTACATGGAAACGCAAAAGCAATCACAGTCTTATAAGTCTTTGCAACATTCACAATTATTTATTTGTCAATTGTGTTAGAACCCTGAACTTTTTTGTGTTCAACATACTTAACAAAATGTGCTATAGTAGATCCCCCAACACTTATACTATAATGTGACATCCAAATTGATTTTGTTGAACCAATTTAAAGAAGCTAATCTTAATTTCGTAGTTCTTCAAATGCAAAATCAGGTTGAGTTACGGGTGCACACAAATTGCCATTATTGGGGGGAGGGGGTTGCAAACTCTCAGTGTTTTTTTGTTTGCCAACCTACTATTTTGGGGGTTCTATTCATTGCAAAATATTAATTGAAAATGAAATGCAATTAAATGGAAAAGAAAGTAAAAAAAGAACTCTAATAACCTTACTAGGGCATCAAAGTGTTTTGCTCGATAATAGTACCAAAAAAATGGTTGATTATCTTCTATCCGGTTTCAGATATAGCAACAACCTAAAGATCTAGAAATTATCGAATATAGAAAGTGATTAAGCTTGGTAAGGTGATTTCTACAAGTTGTTATCACATATCGTGCGTCTCCTTATTATAACAAGACCAGCACAAATAATATATAATGGTTATGAATAATAATAAATAAATATGATAGGACAAACTTTTAAGTTAATTGTGTATACTCATGTGAGTAGTGAACACCTCTCAACTCAACATAATTCGGCTGATATAATTATTTGTTGCATATATTTCAAGAGTTGATCTCGACTATCAAGATGAAGAAATAGTATGCTATGTTCTTTTGCAATTTATGATGTAATGGTACCTAACCGTTGGAATATGGCCATCACGCTCATGTCCGCTGCAACGTGGATTGTAACTACTTCCTCCGATCCATAATAAATAAAGATGATGTTGGATATGCGCCTTCGAGGCAAATAAATAAAGATGTTTTATTATCATATTTGTAATGTTCATAATAAGTTTTATGTCATGCTATAACTGTATTAAGGGGAAACATTATTACACGTGTGGTATGTAAACAAAACCTTGGCCCTAGTAAAAATAGTCCATACATTAATAGATGATCAAGGTTTCCTGATCATGGACAACAACATCATTAATAATGGAGTCATGTTATTTGATGAATGACAAGATAGACTCACACCCATATAGTGTATTGCAATGTGATCCAGTCACAAAGTTCAGCATTGCGATACTAAAAGAAATGTTGTAACCTAATCCTCAGACCATGAGGCCATATGTATTCACTGTCATCGACGGCTGCTTTGACAACATCAACCGTCACACCGTAACAGGGTGGTCATAAAGGTGTTGCTCAGGTATTCCAAAGGGATGGGTTGATGCATATGTGTCAATAGCAGGATTTGTGAATCCACGTGACGGATAGATACTCTGGGCCCACTCGGTGATATTATATTGACAAAATTTGCAAGCGTGAGACTAGGTCACGAGGATATGATATCACGAGAACGAGTTGAATATGTTTGACGGTAACGGGATCGAACTAGATATAGAGGATACCGAAGATCAAGTCTCAGACAAACTAGGTATCGTATGACAAAGGGAATGTGACTCGATGTTGAGGTTCAAGCGATAAACTTAATTCGTGGAAAGCGTAAGGACCGTTATATTGCAGAGTTGTCTTGATCATCATTCCCAAACCTGTAAGGTGGCACACTTAAGCGTATATGACGCTTCGAGATTGATTCAAGATCATTGGAGAAATAAGAGAGCACACCGGAATTATTCCAGAGAGGTATCAAAATAAGTTTCCGAGTCTATGAATTGTTCGGAGACTTAATAATATGTTTTATTATTTAATTAATTTAATTAAATATTAAAATAGGGAAACCACTAAATGGGCCATCATTCGGCAGCCCATGAACGGGCCGGCCAAAACCCCCCAAGGGGAAGGGTGGGCTGGCCAACCCCTAACCCTAACCCTAGGGGCCGACAGCGCATGGGGACAGGGACGGAGACAAGGGGGGACGAGGTGGGGCTGCGCCCCCGTATGCTCATGATTTTCCTTTGAACACAAGCCATGGCAGCTCCTTATTTGTGTGATTTTAGCTAGTTCTGCCCCCCTCGTACTAAGTTTGTCCCCTTATACTTCATTCCTGGCCCCGTCCCTGCATGGGGCGTGGCCATGGTGTCCCCACCTCCTATCCTCTCCCTCCTATATAAAGAGAGGCGACCCCTCCACCTCATTCACCCCCTTGAGTTTAGAACGTGCATACAGGGTGAGATCTCTACACCATACGCACGCCTTTGTGCTGCTAGAACCTCGGTCCAAATCGTCTTCTTCCGCTGCTTCGCTGGACCGGAGCACGGGGGCGTCTATACATCGTACGTGGGAAGAACTGCGGAGGTGCGACACTTGGAGCACTTCATCGCCGGTACTTCTACTCGATCTTGATATCGGCGTTGCTATACATCTTCATCAACAACGTTCGTTCGAAACATAACACTTTTGGTCTTCAAGGGTATGGACACGGAATCCCTCCGTTACTTTACATCTGCATAGAATAGATCTTGACTATATTATTCTATCGTAGGAGTTTTTTGGTTTTCCGCTATGGAGCCCTACATGTGTATCCTTGTGACTTCTAGAGTTGTAGCCGACACAAAACAACATCAATTTTGACTCTTTCCGTTAATACAACACAACTAGCTAACTACCATGGCTGCATCAAGTTATGTTGGTAGACAAAGGTTAAGATGATTGGTATCTTTGCCAAGACAAACTCCTTTCACATCCTAACCCCACATAATAAGTTGCTCAGCCTGCAACAATGAAGCTCGCCCATCTCAGTTGCCATAGGACAGTGCCTGCTTTTAGCTTATCAACTTTGTCATCCTATAGTTCCCTTCTTTACTTTAAGAAGGGAAAATACCTCTTGTCTCCTCTAGCACAACATCAACGTTACCTGTTGTAAGGATGATGTGGAGGAGCACAAGTGCACCACAAGTGCTTTGACAATTGAAGTGCATGTTAAAGCGGCTGCTGGGATGGGGCTCTTATGGTGAGTCTACAATTCGTAATGGCCAAATAGAAAGAAAAACCATTATCTAGATTCTCATAATCAACTAATTTTATGCTCTGTATGTTATTCATGCTAACAAAAACTATGTTGCTGCTGCTAAACGGTCAATATGTTGCTTAGAAGTTTGGTTATGAGTGCACTAGATTATGAAAATATTAGTACTCTTGTAAAGCACGAGTGCACACACATCATGAGAACAGAGAAAAAAAATCAGTTGGAGACTCAAAAACAAAATACAATTGCTCTCGTTGAGAGTTGAACTCAAGACCTCCCGCTTACTAAACGGGTGCTCTAACCAACTGAGCTACGAGAGCTGTTGGTACAAAATTACAAACAACCTATATAAACATAATTCATAGCAAGTTGCTGACTACACCTGGTTGTATTTTCTCCAGAAACTCAAGTTAAAAAACAGTACCAGATATTATATGATTTCAGAACTCTCTCTAACTTGAGTGTGGTATATGTATAATTCTTTTTTGGGTGTATATATCAGTAGATTAATCCTAGACCTATGTGACACGAAAAGAAAACCCTAAAGCATACACACAAGGAACGCATGAATTTCACCACACCTCCCCGGAACCAGAGAAGAGGTCACGTGTACGGCGTACTCAATACGACGACATACTCAGTTCGTCTGAGAAGCAAAATGACACAAATTTTCCAGCTCTATGCCATCTAATGACTCAGCCCTGGTTGATTTCCAGCCGGGCTAGACGAGACGGTTGGCTTGAGGCCTCCAGCCCATCGCCACCGACTCCTTCTCAAGGGGGGTTTGTGCAGCACACACAGACTACACAGGCACAGGAGGGCTCCTTCCTCCCTAAGCAAAAGCTGGAAGCTTCTGCCCCTCTTCTGTTCACCCAATAGCTAGCCACCCACACTCTCTCCCCTCCCCTCCGTCGGTGTCTCTGTCCCCAAAACCCTAGACCCGAGCCTACCGACGCCGTGCCGCCGTCCGCCTCCCTCCGGCGGCCCGGCCAAGAAAGCCAGGAAACCCTCCCCCTCCGCCGGCGCCGCCGCCGCCGCCATGGACATGGCCGCCTTGGAGCGCCTCCGGGCCGAGAGCAAGCTCCACGGTCCGTGCTCGGCCGCTCCAAAGATCGGATCTTGGCCCGGAATCGTGCGGTTCTGGGGAGGTTTTTGACGGGGTTTTTCTCTCTCTGTGTGTGTGGCAGATGCGCTCATGCGGCTCGAGGATGCGGAGGAGACCGACGACGACGAGGAGGAGAGGGGCGCGGAGGAGACCGACGAGCTCGCCTGCCCCTTCTGCGGCGACGAGTTCGACGGCGTCGGCCTCTGCTTGCACATCGACGACGAGCACCAAGTGGAGACCAAGGCCGGGGTAATTTCATCTCAACCCTTCGTTGAACGATTGTGCTAATACATGAGGTTCTTAGATGCCTCTAGCTCAAAATTTTAGGGTTTATTAGGGTTATTGTCCTGTGTATCACGCTGTTAGTATTATTATCATCATTATTCCTGTATATCTTGTGGAGTGCTGATTTTACTTGCCAATTCGATATCTTAATAGCAAAGCTAGGATCATTTTTTTTGTGGCGGATGATTTGCTCATGCTCGTGTAGTATCCATGTTCTTAGTTGTTCATCTAAGGTCATCGTCGAGATGGATTGGAGATGGTTGGCATATTTTTGTGGGTGCATAAGGTTCTTCTGCTCATAAATGCCTCTGCTAGCGCAAAAAGCATTTTTTGAGCTGTCTTTAGGTGTTTGAGCTAAGAATTTGAACTTCTTTTGCTCGAATACCATGCTTGTTTAATTGGTTTTAAATTATCAATCTAAGGTTCACTTGCAAATATAATATTTACATAGTGTGTAAATTTCTTGCGCATTACGTTACAACTTGTTGGATGGTTGAGTTGCTCTTTTCAGACTCCATTTCCCTTCCTTTGCGTGGAGGTGGTACGTTTGGGTGCTTTGATGTGATATCTCCATTGGTTCATTAGTGACACCGACGTATCATTCTTACTCGATAAGAGTTCATTAAAAGACACAACTTTATTAGCCTTTCCTGGTTTACGTCGAGCATAAGATATTGATTAAAAGATCCAATCATGTGGGAGTTTTCGGAGTAATGACGTGCAACTGTCACAATGGCAGTACTATTGAGATGCTCTTATTTGGTAAATATTAGAAACTTCCTTGCTTACCTTTTGTTCAGTCATCTAATTAATGTTTAGGTTCATTCACCTATGAAATTTGTTTTTAGTTTCTCAAGTAGATATTTGAAATTGATTTTACGACGAGAAGTTCATGCGGCTGACTTGCTACAATCATATGATATACTATTAAACATGTAGTATGGCACTTTCAGTTGGTGAGACGAATTATATGCTGTTATTTGTTAAAAATCAGGAATAGATGTTCAGGCTGCTCGTTGTTTGAGTGAGCTGTCTTGGGTATAAATACTGCGAAGTATGTTCGCGAGTTCTCCACATGCATAAGTTTACATCCTTACTAGTTCCTAAATGCCTTTAAATTTCCATAGGTATGTGAGGAAGTAGTGTTTTTCAGGTCCTGCCAGTGTGGTATGTCCATTGCGAGGCCCTTAATAGAGTTATCGTGGTAGCTGGTGTAGTTTTCTTTATTGGAAATTATGATTCTATTTTTCGGATGCCATTGATGTAATGGCAGCCCTCAATAAAGTTATTGTGGTGGCTGCTGTAGTTTTCTTAATTGGAAATTATGATTCTATTTTTTGAAATATCATCGATGTAATGACAATATAAGTAAATGAAAGAACAGAGCCATGGGGTGTGCCTAGTGCTGAAAGCTCCCACACATTGTGCGGTCTGGGGAAGGGTATTTCTAGGCAGCCTTTCCCTTGCTTTTTATTATGCAAGGAGGCTGATTCGAACCCAGAAGCAACAGAGCCATGATCTACTCAAAATCATAGTTTTACGATATTACATCATCATCGTATGTCAACTCAAAAGACAACTGCGCAAAATGCTGGACACCCCTCAACTGAAGTTGCTCACTCACAATCTATCTAATTTCAAATGATGTTGGATTCTCTATGTAAGTGGAGTACAAGATAGTTTGGTCCACGTAATACTGGACAATGAAACCAAAGATCACAGTCTGTTCCCAAATCAGGAAAGGTGGTGTAGTGGTCAATAAGAGGAGTTCGAGGGTTGAGAAAACAATAATTTATACTTTTGGATTGAGTATGTTGTATCGGTTCTTAAATTTTTGGGTTAACTCGTGTTGGGGTAGAAGCCCAATTATGGTTTGTACAACCAGTTATCTAGTGTAACATGCAGCAGCTGCGAATTTTCTGCATGTTATTTTCCACTGGCACCACTGTAGTTTGCCTTGTAAATTGATGTTTCGGCAATGAAAATGCAGTTAAGTATCACTTTATTAGTTTTGTTCCTTCATGGAATATGCTGATTTAATGATTGCTAATTCCATTTGTGTTTCACATGTAATTGATTCTTGATAGCATGCAGATGATTTATGTTTTCATCACTTTGCTTACAAGTTGTGAGTTAAGAAATTTTTGGATATGTGTAACTGAATCTCATTCATATCTTCTCTTAGGTCATATAAGCTTACTGTTCTCTGAGTTGGGGTTGTACCACTTAGGTTGAGCTTTACATCCTTCTTGTTTCAAATATCTTTGGTCACTTGTTTGTATGTGATTCATATTTTATGGAACGATCTGCTATATTCACCCATGACTATATCAGTCATCAACAGTTTTTGCGCTTACTGATTGTACTTTCCTCTTTCAGGTTTGCCCTGTATGCACAGATAGTGTGGGGATGGACTTGATTGGGCACATGACCTTGCAGCATCCCACTTTCTTCAAGGTATCAGTTCTTTCCAAAGTCGTATTCATTCACAGTCAGTTATTGCCAATTATATATATCTGAAACTTTTTGTAATATATTGCTTTTACTGATCAATCATGATTGATAATTATGGAAGCCAGATCATTAAGTATATAGTTTTTGACTCCCTTAAACAAAATCCACATGCATGGAAGAAACTTGGTAACTACCCCCATACGAGTGGGGGAGGGGGGGGGTAATAAATTGAAGGATGCTGTACCTCTTTTCTATTTAAATAACTCCTGCCTACTTTAATAGTGTACATATCTATTTAGATATTAGCTAATCCTATGCCCCCCGTGCACATGGCATGCAGCCTAGGTGGAGAAGCCGCCGAGTTTCATCTGGGTCACATTCTTCAACATATTCTGCATTGAAAAAGGATGCAGCGTACATACAATACCGTTATGGTGGATCCTCTCGTGCCGCCTCGTTCAATACAGTGCCTGATCCTCTACTCTCCTCCTTTGTCGGTGGCTTCATTGATGAAGATGTGCCAAAAGATGCACAAGAGGAGTTCTTGGATCAAGTTATTGAGAAAAGTGAGTCCTTGGAGCAGAAAGCACCAGAAAGGTATTGAATTGTTCATAGCCCCAAAATACTTCATTCACTTACATGCCTCTAGACCAAAGTTTGGTGTCATTTCGATATGCAATTTCCTGAACATGTCATTGAGGATGATTCATGAATCCATTAACTTTTACTAGTATGCTATTTTTACCCGTCTCTATGGATATATATGTGATGTGTGTATGGATGTGTTTTTTGTTATTAGTAATAGTCATTGATTGTATGTTCTGTATGATGGCCTGCTTATTATGGTGTTTTCTTGGACAGTGTTGAGGAGCCTTTGCTCCCTGAGGTGAAGGAGGAGAGAACCAGGAGGAGCCAATTTGTGCAGGGGCTAGTGCTGTCCCTGATGTTTGATGACATCTTGTGAAGACTGTCTTGTTAGAATTGATTGAGAAGGCAGCTTCTTGCTTCACCGAACAATAACTAGCGCAAGTAGCTGCCTTTTGCTGCCATTAAAAACAGATGGCAACATTGTTGTGGGGTTATGAGAAGATGACTGTTGTGAATATGGATGGTCCTTAGTATGTGCGCTGGGTGTCGCATGAATAATAAGATAATATGTATAGCTTAGTGGTAATTTTATGACTACCAGAGATGTTGTCAGGGGGCTCCTGTGGCCCTGGTTGTATGTATAATTGGGAGGCTCAACGACTGCCGAAATGAACTGGTCCTCTTTATTTGCAGACCTCATTCCATATTTTAGCATCTTCACTCATTCTAGTTTGATCATAAGTATGTGTTCTGCCCTCAGTATTCATGAAGGTTATTTGCTGCAATTATATGTAGAGCAAATTGCTAATTCATTAGTCAGGCTGCTTACCGTAGGAAATCAATTTTTGAATGAAAATGTAATGATTAATGTGTTGGTTAACTGATGAAATTCCAAGCCATTAACTTCAACCAAGTGATATGCATATTTCAAAACGATGAGTTTCCATGGAAAGTATATTTATTGGACGGGAGAGGTGTTGTCATTGGAAGTAATCTTGTACTAGGAATTGTCTAGAAAATGAGCCCACGGTACAGTTTTAAATGGTGTTAAAAATGATGATGCTGTGGTAATTTAATTTTTAAGTTCCCAGGACAATTTGACCCTATGAATTAGCTATCGATCTTTATTCTTCCTACAAAAGCAATGCAACATTACTAAAAGCGAGCAGGAAACGTACAATTTTTTTAAGCCACTGTAAAGCTAGCAACGACGAACACAGAAGGAGACTTGTGGCTCTAGTCTTGTAGTCTACCACCTCTCCAAGTTCCAAACGCGTAAGAGTTATATTTTATAATTTACTTACGCGCAAATGGCGAGCAAAGTCAAGATAACACGATCAGGGCACGTCACATTCTCCATTCTTTGTGTCCGCTTCACTGCTGGAATTATTTTTACTTCTCAATCCGCCACTAAATTTTGTAAGAAGGAAGCACCAAAAAAAAAACAAAAAAAAATCAGTAGATGTACATGTTGGAATGAAGCGTGCACTACTATTTTTTATCGGTACTGTATGCACTACTTTTAATGGGCGAACATTTCCATGTCAATTTATATTATGCGAAATAAGTCTCTCGAATCTCGGCACATGAATACGAAAGCAAACTATCAAGATACCCGAGCTTTGCTACAGATAAACAGCGTATGATCAATCATATTCGGTCATCACCATCAGGTCAAATCTCAATAACTGTACATATCCTGTTAATTTTTCTTAGTGATTCATTCATAGATTTTCTTGTTGAGTTAGTTAATATGTTACAATTTGTTTTGAGTGAAACATGGACGTGGGATGTGTGCATGTACCATCAGACCATCAACTCTCAAATAAAAATGAAATTATGTCGATGGTCCATACTACTTGTGTCGTTGTGCGGTTACACCCACGAACACAAAGTCTCCTGTTCGGGATAAGAGCTGTCTCGGTCGTGTCACGAATGATGTCGAATGACGCCGGATTAGTCGTTGGGGGACGTCACGACAAATTTTCGTTTTGCTTGGAGAAGGTCCTTCCCCCGCGCGTTCACAGCAACGGCCTCCCGAAACAGTAAGTGTAAAAGTCGTGTCCGGCGTCCCGGTAGAGACTCTATACACGGGGGATGGGCCACAAGGGCCGCCGGGCAACATTTGGACGCGTCGGACCGAAGCGACGCGCTGGAGCACGCGGCGGGACGTTTTTGGCGGCGTCACATCTGCTGGGGGGCCAGTTTTGGGAGGCAGCGGTAATGTGCTGCCAGAGACAAGTGAACAAAAGGCCAAGAAGTAATGTAAAGATAGGTAAAGTATTTTCGAAAATATTTTGCTAGAAGAGGTTCTCATGACAAGTTTCTTGCAAGCTACTACTAGTTTGAGTACATGTTCTGTAAACCCGAGCCCAACCTACAACTCCGTGACCTAGTTCAAGTCCTACACGTATCGGCCATGTTTTATGTCAGAGTTAATGGTAAAGCATTACAAATTTAAAGCATTGGTCCACAAAATACATAAAAATAAATAAAAGATTACATATCTTATTACATGACCGTCACTATGTTGGAACATAAATCACCTAAAAACGATATTTGACTTATCCCTGTAAAGGAGGCCCTCGATGATTGCATTGATGAGTATCTATACAAGGATTATAACAACTTGTTTTACAAGGAGGTTAGGTCGATTTCCTAAACCCTAGGTGACCAAAAGTATAAGTTGATCTAATCCTATAGGGTCATCTAACACGCCCCCGTCGTGGACAAGGGGACAAACCCTCACTAATGTGAAGACTAGATCAAAACTCAATGAATAATGGCGTACATAGTCATTTGATGAAGATATTTGGAAACTATGAGGTGGATGGAACATGTAGCATATGTAGGGATCCAAGGGACACCTTCTCCCGAACTAAATGAGTGCCCAACTCAATGTGTTTAGTGCGACGATGTTGTACTGGGTTAGTAGACATGTAGACGGCTGAAATATTATCACAACATATAATAGTGGCACTGTCAAGTGGGCAGCGTAGCTCAACCAAAAGATGACGAAGCCAACATGTCTTGTGGTTTTGGCAACTGCACGATGCTCTGCCTCTGCACTGCTGTGAGAAATTTCCGGCTGACGACAAGACGACCAGGAAATCAAATTGTCACCCAAAAGCACACAAACCCCAATGTTGAGCGGCAAGTATCCGGGCATCCAGTCTGGTCGGCATCCGAATAGGCAACAAGATATTGTGAACAAGAACAGTAAAGTGTGAGGCCATGATCAAGTGTTCCTTTGAGATAATGAAGTATAAGTTTGATGACAAGAAAGTGAGGTTCAGGAGGATCATGTATGTGAAGACATACTTGATGGATAGCATATGCAATTGCAGGTTGAGTGAGAGTATTATATTGGAGAGAACCCGCAATACTACGCACGATAGTTAGATGGATGATCAACACTTCTACTGCATTAATGGTTCGGTTAAAACATTGACCGCTACTCCAGGTAACTGATACAGATAACACTTTGACATAGCCAAATGACCAAAGGAAAACTCCAATGTCCACTTGGATATGTCACAGATAGGTAACTTTGTAGCCACACACACACAAGGAATATTAGAAATCTAAAAGGTCGAGGCTCCTGTGTGAGTAAGAAGATAAGTTGCTGCATTGCCAATTCTTCATTGCTAAAATTCTTTCTAAAACTCCGTTTTCCTCCCGCAAAGATACTAGGGAATTACCTTTATCTTTTATGGGACATGAATATGGCAATGTATCTGTTTTTTTTGCACAGATCGAGCAATATCATACCCATAAGGGTGTGGCATGTCCATCGAAAAATCCCTTGCTAGACAGATATCTGTGCCTATTGTACCTATCAGATTCTCTCAACATGCACATTTAACACTTCAAAACTAAAAAAATAGGTTAAAATATTATTTCTTCAACCACGGCAACCTATTTTGTAAGGATGGTAGGTTTGAAAATATATATGCGATAGATCTCTAATGGATCAAAAATAATATGGAAAATATTATCTATTTAACTATTAGTTCAACACTTAATGGACAACCGAGCGCAATTACCTCAAACTCCGATTACAGGTCGTCCCAGAGGCGCATTTAGCTCCAACATAAATTTAGATCATCGAATAAAAATCCTTTTCTTAACTAACAACCATTCATTATATGTTGGAATATCAAGATTTCCAAACAAGTTGCCGTAATGGTTAACTGTTTCGAGAATACACCCTTGAAGGTGTATTGATCGTGTAGAAGGGATATTAATAAGAGGCATATACAACGCCAAGAAGGTTGTTTTGCTGCCAAAAAGAGGTGGAAACTCCTCACATCGACCTAAACCTACTCTTCGGCCTACCACGTTGGGAGCATCGGCTCCGGGATGCCGAAGGCGGTACCACGGAAGAGCTTGATAGGTCGCTTGTTATCATGCTCTTCCTTGATCATCACCGGGGAAGGCACCATACCATTGAAGACCACGTCATTCCGATGCCTCCAGATGCACCAAAAGACCAAGTTGATGGCCACCCACATATCTCGACCATGCACCACGGGGCAGGAGCGTGTAGTCCACCAGCCTTTCAGCTTTGTGTCTCTAGCGGGCAACCAATCCAGCTTGCCCCATCGCTGAAGTCCCCACATCCACACCTGGCGTGGCTACCACACAACCTAGCAGAAGGTGTTGTACGGTCTACGACTCTTGGTCACAAAGGGGGCATGCCTAGGACGTTGCAACCTGTCGGTAGTCCAACAACGGTTCTTTGAGACCAACCAAACAAAGAACTTGCACCTGTAGGGAGCCCTAGTTTTCCAAGCGAAGAAGCCATCATATGTCGATTTGGACGAGTAAAAACCATCATACGTTCATCTCCACACCTGCACATCCTCTCGGTCGGCGTCGAGATGGATGTTGGCTAGTCGGTTCCACAAAGAGAAGAACTCCGGTATGGCCGCCTCACCCATATCCGGCAGACAACCCAATAGTCATTGCCCAGAGAGTCCTTCCTTCATAGAGTAGGTATTTTCTCGACATTTGGAGACCATCTTTACCACATTAGGGACGATGTACGGCACCCTGTCCCTGTTGATCCAACGGTCCTTCCAGAACCGCACCCTCTCACCATTCCCCAAAACCTAGCTGGTGCCGAGTCGAAAAAGTTTTGCTGAGATACTTATTCGGAAGAATGTTTGTCCAAACAACTAAGCCATGACTAGTATGTTGGCGGCGATATCCACCACCATGTCTCCGTTGATCAAACGGTCATCCTAGAAGCGCACCCACTCACCATTCCCTAGGACATAGCTGGTGGCCGACTCAAAAAGGTATGTTGAGATACTTATTCGGAAGAAGGTTTGGCCAAACAACCAAGCCATGACTATTGTACTTCTAGTACGAACCTACCAAAGCCATGACTATTGTACTTCTAGTACGAACCTACCAAGGTATGACTAGTGTGTTTGAAAATAGAGGCAAAATTAATTTCAGAATTAACACGAGATACATTTGTAGTTAGTAAAATGATAGAAACAACTTTTTCAGCAGTATGTACAACATATACAACATAAAATCACTACACAATACATATGAATAGACAAAGCATGTACAACATTTTGCCTCTAATCTATCCGCTAGAAGTTCTCACTTACAACTTACACATAATCTTGTTGGTGTAGGTTAACAATAGTATCAGTGCGGGTCGGTGGGTGTAGGCTTAACGCGGGATCGAGATAGTGCTCTGATGCAGCAGTGCATACCAAAGTAGAAGACAAAAAAGATTTACAATTTTTTGAATTTGAGAATGTTTTACATTCAGACATGAGACTACCACAATGAGATGAAATTCTGACAAACTGGCTATAATTGTAAATGCGACTGTCCACTCTGAATAGTTGATAACCCAACTAAACAACCTAAGAATTTAATGTTGTGTTTGACACTGCAGTTTATTATGATATGCTTTTTCCAACCAATTTTAGCCTATTTTATCAATTGAGTAACAACTTGTAGCTTTAATGTAATTTCATGACTATTTGTTTGCAGCACAATGTAAACCAAGTTCATTAAAAAACATATTTTAATGGGTTAATTTGTTTAAATTTCCTATTCTTATGTGTCTCTAGTTTTTTTATCAACTTCCTGCTAAAACATAGACAAACAATACCTTATATAAATATTGGCTAGCCAATTTTTTAAATGTGATTGCTTTAAGCTCAAACCGATGTGCTCTTCTTTGAGAATCAACATGTAGTTGGATGGTTAGGAGGTACTTGTACATATTCCAATCTTTATCGTTCCATTTGATAATAATAAAAAAAATTGGAAGATGAAGATCCTACTTAAAACTAAGGTGTTTGCATGATATGTTCGTCGAGGGGTAATTCTCACCAAAGTTAACCTTTTAAAATGCAATTGGCAGGGGAGCAAAAGGTATGTCTTTTGTCATCATGACGAGACAATAAAACACCTTTTCTTCCAGTGTAAATTTGCTAGATCTATATGATAAACCATCCAGATTGGTTCTACCCTATACTCACCACGTAGTATTGCAAATATATTCAGCAACTAGCTTAATGGTGTGGATCCTAGGTTTAAACTACTTATTAGGGTTAGAGAGATTGCTGTTATTTGATCGCTTTGGCTATGTAGAAATGACAAGGTTTTTAACAATAAAAATGCTTCATTTATGCAGGTTATCTACCGATGTGCACCTATGCTCCGTTTGCGGTCACCTCTATAGCGTGTGGAGCATCGCGACCTTTTTATGGAGGTGTCTAAACGGTTGGAGGATACGGCGAAAGATTTTTTTCCGAACATGGATGGCCGTGTGATCTTCGGATTGGACCTCCTTCACCATCGTCTTTATTTTGTTCGTTCTTATGTTTTAGTCGAGGGATAGACTTCTTGGTTGTGACTTGTGATTTGGTATGGCTGTGTGCATCTCAGTTATGCAGAGTTCGGATGTAATGCTTAAACTTTAAGTATCGAAAAAAATTCCAATCTTTTTTGTGGTATTTTTTGTGTGTGTCTACTTAAGATGAAATATTCTAAGCGACCATCTCCTTTATAACGAGACAAGTGTAATCGTCAAGATATGTACTCAAATCAGTTCTAAAAGTGTGGTGTTTCTGAAGTGATACTCGAGAGTGGTTTTTCCGAACCTCATGATAGGTACACCCCTTATCAAGAGCTGTCCGGCGTGGCACCCAGTTCTACAATTTACTTTTTAAAGAAACTTATATATTTTATTTTTCCAAACAACAAATATATGAATTTGGAACGTTTGAAGATCAACACCAAATTGTAACTACGATCTTTAAATAACTTCGGACTTTTTGTAGACCATAAAAAACAAAAAATGGCATAGTTTATTCCCCACTTTAAATTTTATATGGTGCACAAACACCTAAGGATTTTTCTTGGACAGTGTTGTTGACCTGCAAAATTTCATGTTTATGTGTTTTGTCATTTAGGAGGGAAAAAATGTTTTACGCACTTTCAACAAGGAAAAACTGATGTCCTTAATATAGAGCGAGCCTATGTACCTCTTGCTCAACGACCGTTTTCCACGCCCGTGCCGCCCCACGGCCCAACTATGCTCTTGTGCTCATCGCTCTCCCTGTCTCTCGGAATCTTCTCGTCGCCCTGCCCCGGAACAGGAACGGGAGGAGAAAGGGAAAAATGCGGCACATTTCCCCGTTGATCACAAAACGAGATGTATATATATGTTTAAAACATGCTGTTGATTTTCTCCACATGCTAGCATGGCTACCCGTGAGCTCTTCAGTATCTTACGAACATAAAATATGTACGCCATCAACGGACATAGATCCTCTGATGTGGGCAACCCTGTCGTGCCCTGATTTTGGGTCATTGGTGGGTCCTACGTCTGAGGATCCCTGTCCACCATCAACTATATATATACACCATCACGGACAGAGATCCTCTGATGTGGGCAACCCTGTCATGCCCTGATTTTGGGTCTCGTGGGTCCTACGTCTGAGGATCCCTGTCCACCATCAACTATATAATATGGCACCGCTGAAAAATTTGCAGGTGTTTTGACATAATCTGTCTTACCCTTCGTGCATTTCTAGTGCTAAGATACATAATTGCTCATTGTTCATACGGTTTAAACCCCCAAATCGGTGAAACCTATAGTTTCACTCATTTATTCCCAAGATTAACCTTGTGCAGTGATACACTCTTATCAAATGACGGCACTAAGATGAAGACGTGCTAGAAGACAAGTGTGCTAATCAAATATCGGCATAGAAAATAAAGACATGTTAGAAAAGACGGACGAGAACTTCCAAAAAAAAGTTAAAGAGGGAAGAAGAGAAGAAACTCAGGGACCGGAGAGAAGAACCCTGCAAGAGATGACATCATCAGTTTTCTCGTACGTGTTTCCCTCCGCGACGTCGCCTTGGCAGTAATCGATCTACGCGTCGTTGTGCCGATGGATACTGCTCTCTCCCTGAAAAGTGCTGCTGAATTTAGAGCCAAATATACTAGGAGTGACACTTGGACAGTAGCTACCTCATGTGATTCTCCCATGAAAATGGCGCCCCTCCTCCTCCGTGGAAATTTTTGCACACGCTATTGGAAGAGACAAGGGCTTGCATGCGGAGGTGGGATAAGCTTGCTGATAAATTTAGAAACGAAATATGACATATTTTTTTTAGATATGGGAGCATCGCCCCAGCATCAATAGATGCACATGACTTTCTTTATTTAAATCAAGTATGAGTTTACGAAATATGACATGAAACATGTTACAATAGGATGACTGGCTATAAGATTTAAATACATTATTTTTCGAGAATACATCATAGGAGGTGCATCAATCACATAGAAGAGTGTCAAGGAAGACAAAGTGCGCTGCGGGGTGGGGGTGGGGGGACCTCCCCACGAAAGCCTACTGTCATTACTGCCACAATAACTCTCTAGGCTCCGGAAAAGAAAACGTGTTTCCGCGGAACACTTGCAAGATGCCACCTATCATACTCCTCCTTGTTCTTCTCTCTAATAGCCGCCTGCGATGCCACCGCGCCATTGAAGACCACGTCATTCTGGTGTCTCCACGTGCACCAGAAGACATGAATGATTGCCGTCCACATGTCTCATCTGTGTGGCTTAGGGCAGGAGCGAGACGACCACCACTCCACCAGATCTAAGTCCATGTTTGGGAGCCAGTCGATCTTGCCCCACCGGTCGAGCGCCTAGGACCGGACTTGACGCGCCACTGCACAGCCTAGGAGTAGGTGCAGCAAGGTCTTCGGCTCCTGGTCACAGAGCGGGCCACGAAAGCCTACTGTCATTACTGCCACAATAACTCTCTAGGCTCCGGAAAAGAAAACGTGTTTCCGCGGAACACTTGCAAGATGCCACCTATCATACTCCTCCTTGTTCTTCTCTCTAATAGCCGCCTGCGATGCCACCGCGCCATTGAAGACCACGTCATTCTCGGTGTCTCCACGTGCACCGGAAGACATGAATGATTGCCGTCCACATGTCTCGTCTCGTGTGGCTTAGGGCAGGAGCGAGACGACCACCACTCCACCGGATCCGAGTCCATGTTTGGGAGCCAGTCGATCTTGCCCCACCGGTCGAGCGCCTAGGACCGGACCTGACGCGCCACTGCACAGCCTAGGAGTAGGTGCAGCAAGGTCTTCGGCTCCTGGTCACAGAGCGGGCGGTCCGCCGAGCATGGGAGACATTAGCGTTGTAACTTGTTAGCCGTCCAACAGGGGCATCATGAGGCCAGCCAAGCGAAGAACTTACACCTGTACGGCACCCGCGATCGCCAGATCTCGTCCGTTGAACATGCTTTCCGCCTCCTTTGGAGACTATCTTAACCACGTTTGGGGCGAAGTCAGCCACCCTCTCCCCTTCGAGCCAACGATCAGTCCAGAACCGCTCGCTTGCCATGGCCAAGCACATAGCTTGTGGCCGACTCAAAGATCGCCATCCAAAGCCCGGTAACTGAATATCAAACTCTGCCCAGGCCTTGGTAGGATCCACCTTTTGAAGCCACGTCCAATGACATCGAAGGGCAAGATTTAGCAGCTTGAGGTTAGGGTCGCCGAGGTCAGGGGCAGGCAACCTGATCCCATGGCACCAAACAATCCCCCCCCTCTTGACCTCCTGGCGGCCCATCCGGAGAAGGCCCTACAGATCTTCCGGAGAGCCTCGAGGATCTTGGGTTATAGGATGTCCAACGACATCATGGTTGTCCGCCACTGGCTGCAGCTGAGCCACCATCACCTTTCTTAGACCTAGGGCAAGCCCAGGTACTTGAAAGGGAAGGAGGCCACCTCGTAAAATATACAGTATTTTGTTTTTACTTTTTTTTATGGGTACTTGTTGTTGGAAAAAAAAAGATGTTATTTTTCTACACTAGTTCAACATTATCATGCTAGCTATAAATAACGGAAGAATGGGTTATAAGCAGTCTCATCAAAGAGAAAAGAGGCTATAAATTCAGATGTGATGGAAAGGAAGAAGAAAAGAACTAAGGGTCGGAAATGAGATGGAACAAAAAGAAGCACTGATCGGTCGCCGTACGTGTCTCGGCGACTTGGCCGCGCCAGCGAATCTACGCGTGCACGAACGGATCAAACGAACAAACAAATATAGATAGCCCGCGCTTTCCCGCCGCCCGCGGCTACGAGCGAGGCGAGCTAGCCAAGTAGTGAACTGGGGACGACTTGACTTGGCGTCAGTCTCCGTCGAGCTCTCGCCTCCGGGCCTACCAACTCCACGTCGTGCTTCACGTCCCAACGACCGGCACCATAAGACCCGCCGGAGTCGTCAGCTGAAGGGCCCCCGATTCCTCTTCTTCTTTCCTCTTCCTCCCAGACCAGAGAAAGCCACCTTCTTCCTTCTTGGAGTCGTCCAAGAAAGAACTTAATTGGTACCAGAGACCGTCCGAGAGAGGAAAGATTCGTTGCTGGTGCCATGGTGCCGCCGAAGAGGGAGCTGGCCCTCTCGGGCGCCGGCGCAGGGGCAAGCCGGGAGGGGCTGAAGCGCCTGCGCGTGGCGTTCGTCACCGGAGCCTCCGCCGGTTTACCGGTTCCCCCCGCGTCGCCGGGGAAGTGCCTGATGCGGCGGATCGTGCTCGTCGTGCTCTTTTTTCTGCGAATGTGCGCGCTTCTATCCGCATCTGCCGCTTCTCGACCCATCCGCTGTATCCTGAGCTGAGCTCTGTTTCTTGATTTCTGATTCTTCTGTCCCTGCCCATTTGTGCAAATCGCAGGACCGATTGCAGGACAACGGTGGTGGAAAGCATCTCCCAGATCGGTCGCATGGTGAGCTAGCGCTCTCGGATCCACGCAACAACTAATTCCTTCTGGTTTCAGTTTAACTCATTTCACGCAACAACTAATTCGTTCTGGTCTCAGTTAAACTCATTTCTGCTGGATTTTTTCAACCAGTAATTCACCTGGCGCCAACGAGATTTATGGCTCCCTATCGATTTGTTGTGTGTACTCATTATGTTTATTCCTTTGTGCTTGTGTAGTTTCAGCGATTCCAGAAGGCCCAGACTCTTATGATGAGGTAACGATCTTTTCTCTGTTAAGCTGTTGTTTCAAAAGAATATAGCAAGTGTTCTCATTATGCACTTGGCTTTCTAAACTTTTTTTCGAAAAGGGGTAGCCCGGCCTCTGCATCAATCCATGCATATGGCCCCACTACTTGACTTCATATTAAACGTTTATTAGCATTTTATCTGTTAAATTACGAAATTTACGCACTCCAGAGCAGGCTCAAGGCTAAGCTTCATTTTCTTTCTTTAGGTAAGACTGTACTGTATTTCTCGAACATTCTGTTGTAGTTACCTTAAGTGCAGTAAAAAACTAGAAATTCATGTTGCAGTAGAAACAGTGCAACAGAAACACGCGATGCAACAGGAAAACCATTCACTCATTTTTTTTTAAATGCGCTCATTATCAAAACGCTTAATTATTTGAAGAGACCAAAATACCGGTACCATTTATAAGTGAGCTGATAAATCTTTTCATACTAATATCCTTTTTGTGTCGTGATGCATTCACATGATTTCTTCAACTTGTCGTAGTTCTTCTTTCAGTGATAATTTGCAAGCTTTGCATGTTCCTTTTATTTTTACTTTTATTTTTGGTAAACAAAACACTTAACTGTCGTTTCTTTTCTACTGTCTCAGCAAATTCGAGGGAAAATTGGAGAAGATGGAGGGGAAATTAGAAAAATTTGGGGAAAAAATGGAGGGCATCAGCCTTGAAGTGGTTAGATTCATATGTTTCTAAATTAACTTACTTAGATGTTCATCCTTATTTCATAGAATTATTGTTGCCCACAGTACATTTGTCATGTAAAAATTGCAGAAGAAATTGGCGCGTTTGCTTTCCAATCGACATGATGATCAACAACCAAGGTAACAGATATGTCGTTGCACTTGGTCCATGGTTTTCTTCCTTCATTTTTGGTCTCACACTGAAATGTTGACTATCCATTATTTGTCCTTTTGTCGATTGTGTTATCATTTCTGTAATGTATAGCACCTTGTATGTGGATGTTAAATTCAAAATTAACATACTCACGAGTTTACCACCATCGATGTTTGTGCTCAGACAAGAGCAGAGTGCCACTGCGAGTGGATCTAACGCCAAATTTCACTTGCGCTTCCTGGATGGCCTGAAGACTCCCATTTACACCGAGAAGAGCATCACATCTGAGAGCAATTCAGCTATCCGGATTGGCATCTTTGATGGTGATGGCAACATGATCAGGGATGGCCCGCTCTCGAAGGCGAAAGTCGAGATGCTTGTCCTCCGTGGCGACTTCTGCAACGACGGTCGGGAGAGCTGGCCCGAAGAGGAGTTCAACAGCCACGTAGCGCAAGGTCGGCATGGGCAAGGGTTCGTGTTGGGGGGTGATTGCAGTGTGTGGTTGAACAATGGGGAGGCCTCCTTTGGCGGGGTGATTCGCTTCAAAGAAGGATCATCCAGGACTCGCAGTAGGAAGTTTGTCGTTGCAGCAAGAGTATGTATGGATGGAAAGCCTGCTGATCGAGTTCAGGAAGCTGTAATGAAACCGGTCACTGTGTTGGATCGCAGGAACGAAGGTACAAATATATAGATTGATGTCGTCAGTCAGATTTATTTCTGTTGCTAGTTAGAAAGTTTTTTCTTTCAATTGGGCTCCTCGTTCAGTCCTATATCAACATTATGACACATTGAATTTGTTTGTTTCAGCAAATGAGAAGAGGCACCCTCCAGAATTGGACGATGAAGTGTATCGTTTGGAGGAAATCTCCAAAGATGGAACTTACCACAAAAGGCTTCAGAATGCTGAAATCTTCACAGTGAAGGACTTATTGAAGGCCTTGAATAACGATGCAAACAAGCTTCGCAAAGATGTAAAAAAGTTGCACCGGTTTTATTTTCTCATTTTGCATCTGTTGTATTATTTTATCATCACCATGACAAATTAATGTTGCTGCAAATATCTCGACACGCAGGTCCTCCAGATGAAGAAGCTGAACAACTCCTGGGAAAAAATGGTTAAGCATGCAAGGGAGTGCTATCTCGCAGACAGCCATCAGCTAATAGCATACTGCAACGAAGTAGCAAATGTGGTGCTATTTTTCAATTGCGTACATGACCTTGTTGGGGCAGGCTTTAATGGTGGTTACGTCGCACAAAACAATTTTGATGCAGCTCAAAAGGTTACATTCTGAAGTTAGCATCTATGTTTTCGGCAGCTTCAATAAATTGAAGAAATGTTTTTTCTTGTTGCAGGCTCTAACGAATGAGTTGAAGGAGCTTGCACGCAATGAATTGGACAGCACTCCATTTAACTATGTGATGAATGAAGGTCTTCCTGTGCCAGTTCCCTCTAGAGAAAATTCTTTCATGAGCATGCCAGTTCTTGCACCAGATGCAGCGCTTCAAGGTTAGCCAGACCACAAGGGTTTTCTGACCCTTGTTGACTCCATCTTCCTCACTATATATGCACAAGGGCCTGAACTCTTGAGCTTGGATCTGTTGTTTCACTGAACAGCAGCGAGCGAATATCGGCGTCATGATAGGATCGACCATGCCACTGAACCATTTCACCACGATGGGATATTCAATTTGGGTGATGCATGTGTTCATGGTGATCAGAACACAGCTAGCACAGATTATTTCCAAGGTACTTGTGTGTTCCTGCTCCCCTCTATCTTTTTCTCCTTTATTTTCTGCATGGGATGCAGAATGGCTTTTGTATGCTCATTTTTCACCAGAAACCTTTTTCAGGTGAAGGAATTACACCACTTGGTCATCAGCAGCCTTCAACCTCTGCGGTTCCTTATTGGGACCAATCTCCAGGACTGATGATTTCTTCTCACGGAAATGCGGTGAGTGAAAACCACAAGTCCCTCCACCATTTTTCCGAACATATAATCACATGGTGAAGTGAACCGGGGGTGCTCAAACTTGTGAGCTAATTATTTTACCTCTTTGCAGTGGGACTGCAATCCGCTAGACTGGCGTTTTGCAGGTGAGCAATTGAAACAAACACGACAGGATGCAAAATGGAACAGACATGATATTTGACTCACCTTTTGCTCATCTTTTTCCAGGATCAAGTCAAGTGAACAACCATAGCCACGCACAAGCTGACATGTCATTCAACGGCGGCCGCGCCTTGGAGGCGTCAACTTCTAGTCAACACAACCTTCTGCTGCAACAATCTTTTCCTACTCAATTCCAAGAAAGCATGCCAAGGATGCGTTACTCCAATGATGTGCCGAACACTGTCGACGAACCATCGATATGGCAAGATGATCTCCTCCCTATACCAGAGCCTAGCGCCAACCCATTTCAAGGACCAGGTTACTGAAGCTTTTAGTTCATGCACATTTTCTAATGAAGTTTAGGTCATGTACCATCATGGTTTTGTGTCATTGTAACTTAGGTTTCAGGGTCTGATTTATGTTGTTCAGTATCAGGCACGGTAGGCTGCATGTTTGGACACCAAGTACTTTCTCCATTCCTTTTTTATTTTGATTTGTAAACTCTGTACAGTGATGTTGTCACGTAGAGTCTGAGGGTGTAATGCAGCTTAGGCAAAACATTTCGTTGCCCGTGACCCACTGATGTAAATCTCATGTGTGAATGTCTGTAAGTGTAAGCTGCCATGTATATCAGACTGAAACTGTTAACTGGTAAAATAAAAAACTTGGAATTTATAAAACATTCTAACAGGTTATCATCTATTTCACCACAGTTCCACATTGCGGCATACCATGGCAATATAAGGGGGCATGTCAAAGAACTTTGCATACACAAACAGGTTGTACCTTCAATGAAGTGTTTAGTACGGTAATCTCAGAACAGCCAAAATAATTAGCAAACCATTGCAAACAGAGCTTGGCTCTGGTGGTTAGGTTCCTTGTGGTGAAACCAGCCCACCCAGGTTCAAGTCCTAGACTTGGCACTAGTGTTTGCATTTACCTGGATTTATTTCAGGATTTAACCGACGCTATGCTTTCATGTACTGTGTTCTAAAAAAAAAAAAAATTTAGCAAACCATTATAAGATGACGAGGAGCTTAGCCACTTCCTACAGAAAAGACGGATCTCTCAGCTTAGGCATATCCCCGTAACCGCTTTGGAGAAATTTGTAAATGTGCAACTTACACTACTGAGAAGCTCCGGCCAGCACCACCATTGATATTTGCAAGTGTTCTCATGCGTTCAGTCGCTGCCAATATCAGACCTGCGTAGAAAACCAGAGCGTAAAATGGGTGGTCTTGCAGCTCTACAATCTGATTGTAAGCGAAAGCAGATTCAGACATGAATGGTAAAAAAAATCAAGACAAGGATTAAATGAGATGTTTGATTGGTACCTGTTATCACCAGAATTTGACCGAGTCAGAGGTGGGCCGCGATCAAGATGGACGTGAAGAATATATATATAGGAGAAATACGTGAATCGGCCTTTTATACCAAGTTGGGCTTAATTGCCCGTGTATCTGTAACATATTAGATCGCATCTTAGTTTAGAAGTTAGAATCTGACTCGTGCACGGTTTGGTGCACGCCCACATTAGAAAGTCCCCTGGACTATAAATATGTATCTAGGGTTTATGGAATAAACAACAACCAACGTTCAACCACAAACAAATCTCGGCGCATCGCCAACCCCTTCGTCTCGAGGGTTTCTACCGGTAAGCATCATGCTGCCTAGATCGCATCTTGCGATCTAGGCAGCACAAGCCTGCCCACGTTGTTCATGCGTTGCTCGTCATCGAAGCCTTTTTGATGGCGAGCAACGTAGTTATCTTAGACATGTTAGGGTTAGCATTGTTCTTCATATTACATGCTTTCGTAGTGCAACCCTTGCATGTCTAGCCGCCCTTACACCTATCTTAGGTGTAGGGGCGGCACCCCGCTTGATCATAGTTTAGTAGATCTGATCCGTTACGATTGATCCTTGTTCTACAAGGATTAGTTTAATATCTGCAATAGTTAGGCCTTACAAGGGGTCGGAGGATCCAGCGGCGTGTAGGGTGGCGTTTGCTAGTCCTAGAACGGATGTTCCGGGGATCAACCTCGTGTTGGTTTTTAGGCCCTGTCTAGGATCGGCTTATGGTCACCGTGCGCGAGCGCGAGGCCCAATCCTGAGTAGGATGATCCGATTATGCGGTGAAAACCCTAAATCGTCGTAGATCTCATTAGCTTTACCTTGATCAAGCGGGACCACCATATATTCGGACACCTCGTCCGAATCATGGGTGGATCGGCTCTTTGAGCCGATTCACGGGATAACCCGAGAGCCGATCGAGGCTCGTATTTAACGTTTACGTGTGTGCCCCGCGAGAAACTAAGCGAGGCATCATCCACACCTTCCCGACCGGGTATAGGTCGGGTGGCACGCCCTTGTGATAAACATCGGCGCGTGCGACCAGGGAGGCTTTGCGGGCCGTCGCTCTGAGGGACTGGGGCCAGCCGCAGCCCTAGTTGTTCCCGGCTCTACCGTGTTGACCGTCTCTGCCCGCCAGGGGGTTTCTGACGTCAACACATTCTGGCACGCCCGGTGGGACAGTCAACGACATCCACAACATCGCCATCTACATCCGAGATGGCGGAAGACACTCCGGTCACGTACGAGGATCT
Organism: Lolium rigidum; assembly: GCF_022539505.1. Lineage (NCBI taxonomy): Eukaryota > Viridiplantae > Streptophyta > Magnoliopsida > Poales > Poaceae > Lolium > Lolium rigidum. The sequence continues at coordinate 64,283,574 of NC_061512.1, read as the reverse complement.
GCCTGATGAGCTCAAGAAGAAACATGACGAGATCAAGGCGACCCTTGAAGCCGAACTCATCGGCTCCTTCCACCGAACCCGCTCCCATGGCGTCAGGTGGAAGGGTTTCACACCTGAAGGCGCACTCGATGGAGTGGACCTTTCCGCCCCGTCGGAAGAACGCACCAGGTCGCTGCGGCAGGAAATCAACTACATGGTGGCTCATTCGCTGCACCGCCACTCGAGAGCTCTGGTGAACACCTTGGAGCGTGTCGCTCTGCGCGTCGTCAAGGAAATCATGAGTCACCGGTACTCCCCGTCGGGACCGGCTCTGGGGACTTTCAAAGGAGAGATGCCGCTCCAGCCCCAGCCGTTCGCATGGGCAGCACCGGAACTGCCGAACTCATCGGCATACGTCGTCTACAAGATTGGTGGTGATCCTAGTGACTACCAATTCCTACCGAGGCACCCAAGGAGATCCCGCACGGATACGCGTGCGCATACGTACCGGACCGCAACGCCCGGGCACTCTCGAACCAGGCTGCAATAACGGCGGCCTCGGAACGGCAGGGAGGAACGTCGAAGCCGATCCTGAGAAGCGGTCGTGGCTGGCTAAGTACGCCACCCCGACAAACCTCCAAAGCCCAGCTCCTGCAGTTGGCTTAGAACCGGAAAAGCAAGCATGGCTGGTTAAGTATGCCACCCCGGCGAATCCTCAGGGTTCGACACCTTCAGCCATCACAGCGGATCAGATTTGTTCAATTCTGAAAGATCAGTTCGGTATGATGCCGAAAAGGAAGGCGTTCGGCTACACCAAACCGTACCCCAACAGCTACGAACTGATCCCGCTGCCACCCAAATATCGGCTCCCGGACTTCACAAAGTTTAGTGGATCAGATGGGTCCAGCTCCATCGAGCATGTGAGCCGATATTTGGCACAGCTGGGCACGATCTCAGCGTCAGATGAGTTGCGCGTGAGGTTCTTCTCACGATCCCTCACGGGATCGGCTTTCGGGTGGTACACGTCGCTACCACCAAACTCCATCCAAACTTGGAAGCAGTTGGAAGAGCAGTTCCATGAGCGAGTATCACTCGGAGGCTTCCGATGTTGGTTTTGCCGATCTAGCGCAAGTACGACGGAGCGCGGGGAGACGAGTGGCGAGAATACGTCCGGCGCTTCAGGACCATTAGGAACCGATGCTTTTCGGCTCGTATAAGTGAAAAAGAAGCAGTCGAGTTGGCGGTGGTGGGTCTCTCATCATCAATGAAGGACATGGCCTCCCAAGCAGACTACCCTTCGTTAGCGCACATGGTGCAGAAGCTGTCAGCATATGAACAGCGCCACCCAGATGTTTACCAGGACAAATTCAAGCGGGTGGTGACTGTGGTTGAGGCAGACGAAGATGAAGGTGCCATGGGAGATCAGGAGGTAGCAGTGGCTGAATGGGCTCGAGCGACAGGCCCCGTGACCTGCAAATGGGTGAAGCCACAAGGCCGTCAAAAAGGGTTCGACTTCGACGTGACCAAAACTGAGCAGATTTTTGATCTCTTGCTCACGGAGGAGCATATAAAGGTACCCGAAGGCCACAAGTTCCCCACGGTGCAAGAGCTGAACGGAAGGCCGTACTGCAAATGGCATAACACGTTCTCCCACACAACCAACGACTGCAGGGTGTGGCGGCAGCAGATCCAAATGGCGATAGAAAACGGACGGTTGATTTTCAACCAATACGCCATGAAGGTCGACACACACCCCTTTCCCGCCGTGAACATGGTGGAGTATGCTTGCCATGGAGGGTGCCAGCCGGGTTTCCTGTGCAATATCAACATGGTAGATCTTGGACACCACGCGGCAAGGATGGAGATGAGGGCAGCTGCTCTCATAGCAAAGAAACAGAGGAAGCCGCTCCACGCGATCGGCTCCGCCAAGACGGCAAGCGCTACGTAACAGAGGGAGAAGTGAAGAACATAAGATATCAGCGACCTCTCTCTGATCACCTCCTCAACAAGTATGTGAGTCGGTACGACCAACGCCGACGGTCCAGCGATGATGATGAAAGAGATCGTCTGGCTAGAGAAGCCAGAAGACATCGTCGGCATAATCGCGATGAGGAGGAGCACGAGCGTTGTGCCAAGGGAAAGGCAAGGGAGCAAGACGACGAGGACGAGCACTCGGGATTGTCCCTTCTTCGAGCACTGCTGGGATTCAGGAATGAGCCGATTGCCAACAATCGGCAATTGCCCAGAATGCAACCGGAAGAAGAAGGAGGCAGCCAACGTGTCCGTGTTCGAGCGCTTAGGACCTCTCCTGCCACAGAGCAAAAGAGCTGAGTCCCCTCGGTTGAAAGATCTCGAAGATTCAGAAGACGAGGGGGAGGAAGAAGAAGACATGTATCACCGGCCAAGGTGGTGCCCTGATGGACTCAGCCGTTCCCAGAAACGCAGGGTTCAACGATTGCGCGGCCTGGAAGAAGCCGAGAGGTTATACTTGCATACATTGAGGAAGGCAAGGCCTGATCTGGCTGCAAAGGTTCAGCGAACCCTGGATGAAGAGGGTCGTCCACGGAAAATGGAGTGGCGCCCCAAGCAAAGGAAAGCCGATGATGAAACATCGGCTGGCACAAACTATGGTGCTCGTTCTTCCGACAAAGCTTAGTGCTCCACGATTTCACGATGCACTCAAGGTGGACGACAGCAAGCGCACCAACATGATAAAGTCAGAGATTGGGCTGGTTTTATCTACCGGCCTGAACGAGTAGCAAGAACACGTCAATGAGCAAACATGGCGAGGCTGATCCTTGTGATCGGCCCCAAAAAATTTATGAAGGGACATTACAAAACCTTCCTCGAACAAGCAACATAAAGGCCGATTCCAGCAATCGGCCAAAATTATCCTCACCATCCATTTTGTCTGGGTTCGACATGTTATCCAACAGAGCCGATACCATCAATTCTCTTGACAGAATCGGCTCCGGGGGGCACCCAAGTGGATAAAGCACGAGGATATGCAGTGGAAGCGTCTCATCCTTTGATGATGGGTATTGGAGTATGGGGGCCGATGCACAAGTCGGCTGTAAAAAAATTCTGAAAATTCGAAAATTTTCGAGCACAGCGCCGATGCATGGCCATCGACTCAAGAGGAGTAACTGTTACGATCAGAGGGTCAATGGAGCACAAAGGGAGATTTTTAATGGAGGAACTCCTCAATGGAGTAGTTTAAGGGCTAGGATCCTCTCTTCGAGAACAATGCCAAGGGCAGCACTGGACGCGCGGATCGGGTCAAGGATGGATTGCATGAGGTCCACCAAAGGAAAGGAGCCGATCTAGCCGGCGAGGGTGCGGGAAGAACTGAAGAAGCTCGGGGGGCAGCTCCCCTTGAAGGCTCTCTGCCCTGGGAAGCCGATTTATGCTCAAATCGGTTGGTTCTGCATAAAAGGCTCCCTCAGGCATAATCAAGCCCAGGTCCATACGGCTAATTGGCGTATCCTCGTCTCTGTTTTGTCTTGGCTGAGACTCGGGGGGCAACAGGCCTGGTAGATGCTCTATTGAGGAACCGATTGGGGTACCATCGGCTGATCTTCGTTGCAACCTTCTTCACAAAATAATGAGCGATCGCTAAAACCGGTGGGAAGAATTTAAGGGCTCTCTTGGAAATCCCACGGTATCTACCGGAAAGAGAATCATCGGTTGAAGAATGGAAGGGTAAATATCGAAGGACCGATGCGTTGCTATCGGCTCGTTACGCATTGGCAAAGGGGACGAATCGGCAAGATCAGTATGAGAAGAAATCGGCTAAGATAAGCTAAAGGAATCGGCAAAATCAGATTGGGAAAAGTTCTTCATTGATAGATTTCTTACATAAGGAGCTGATGGCCCTCAAAAGGAAGTACTAGGGGATACATGGCCCCATCTACTGCTACTGTCCTATGCTAGATGTCCTATCTACGGGCCGTCGCTGCCCTCATCATCGCCGTCATCGCCGGTGTCGGCGCTGCTCCCGGCCGGCTCGTCGTCGCTGCTCCGGCGGCCGCCGGCGGGACCTTCATTGTCCTCATCTTCCTCGTCGTCGTCGTCGTCGGCTGTCGAAGCCACTCGGATTCCCCGGCCGGGGGCAATGGCGCTTGGCCGGCGGTTCGTCGGGGAAGGCTGTCGTCGTCGTCGTCCTCCTCTTCCTCCTCCTTCACCTCTTCGGAGGTGGTGAAGTCGTCCCGAGAAAGCGATCGTCATCGCTCTCCTCCTCCGATTCCCCGTCGGCGAGGAAGCGGAGGTCACTCTCCCCGTCTGTCGAGGATTTGTCGTCCTCCGACCAGAGGGAGAAGTCATGGCTAGACTCCTCCCCGGCCTCGATGGCGCGGCGGATATTGGCCGCATGGATCTCCGCCGGGTTCGGCTCCGGCGTCGGCGCGCGAGACGAAGAGGACTGGGTGGAAAGATCCGATGAAGCAGAGGAGGAAGAAGACATGGTGGCGCAGGACGGCTTTTGGAATGCTAGGCTGCATGTTTGGACACCAAGTACTTTCTCCATTCCTTTTTTATTTTGATTTGTAAACTCTGTACAGTGATGTTGTCACGTAGAGTCTGAGGGTGTAATGCAGCTTAGGCAAAACATTTCGTTGCCCGTGACCCACTGATGTAAATCTCATGTGTGAATGTCTGTAAGTGTAAGCTGCCATGTATATCAGACTGAAACTGTTAACTGGTAAAATAAAAAACTTGGAATTTATAAAACATTCTAACAGGTTATCATCTATTTCACCACAGTTCCACATTGCGGCATACCATGGCAATATAAGGGGGCATGTCAAAGAACTTTGCATACACAAACAGGTTGTACCTTCAATGAAGTGTTTAGTACGGTAATCTCAGAACAGCCAAAATAATTAGCAAACCATTGCAAACAGAGCTTGGCTCCGGTGGTTAGGTTCCTTGTGGTGAAACCAGCCCACCCAGGTTCAAGTCCTAGACTTGGCACTAGTGTTTGCATTTACCTGGATTTATTTCAGGATTTAACCGACGCTATGCTTTCATGTACTGTGTTCCAAAAAAATAAAATTTAGCAAACCATTATAAGATGACGAGCAGCTTAGCCACTTCCTACAGAAAAGACGGATCTCTCAGCTTAGGCATATCCCCGTAACCGCTTTGGAGAAATTTGTAAATGTGCAACTTACACTACTGAGAAGCTCCGGCCAGCACCACCATTGATATTTGCAAGTGTTCTCATGCGTTCAGTCGCTGCCAATATCAGACCTGCGTAGAAAACCAGAGCGTAAAATGGGTGGTCTTGCAGCTCTACAATCTGATTGTAAGCGAAAGCAGATTCAGACATGAATGGTAAAAAAAATCAAGACAAGGATTAAATGGGATGTTTGATTGGTACCTGTTATCACCAAAATTTGACCGAGTCAGAGGTGGGCCGCGATCAAGATGGACGTGAAGAATATATATATAGGAGAAATACGTGAATCGGCCTTTTATACCAAGTTGGGCTTAATTGCCCGTGTATCTGTAACATATTAGATCGCATCTTAGTTTAGAAGTTAGAATCTGACTCGTGCACGGTTTGGTGCACGCCCACATTAGAAAGTCCCTGGACTATAAATATGTATCTAGGGTTTATGGAATAAACAACAACCAACGTTCAACCACAAACAAATCTCGGCGCATCGCCAACCCCTTCGTCTCGAGGGTTTCTACCGGTAAGCATCATGTCTGCCTAGATCGCATCTTGCGATCTAGGCAGCACAAGCCTGCCCACGTTGTTCATGCGTTGCTCGTACTTGAAGCCTTTTTGATGGCGAGCAACGTAGTTATCTTAGACATGTTAGGGTTAGCATTGTTCTTCATATTACATGCTTTCGTAGTGCAACCCTTGCATGTCTAGCCGCCCTTACACCTATCTTAGGTGTAGGGGCGGCACCCCGCTTGATAGATCTGATCCGTTACGATTGATCCTTGTTCTACAAGGATTAGTTTAATATCTGCAATAGTTAGGCCTTACAAGGGGTCGGAGGATCCAGCGGCGTGTAGGGTGGCGTTTGCTAGTCCTAGAACGGATGTTCCGGGGATCAACCTCGTGTTGGTTTTTAGGCCCTGTCTAGGATCGGCTTATGGTCACCGTGCGCGAGCGCGAGGCCCAATCCTGAGTAGGATGATCCGATTATGCGGTGAAAACCCTAAATCGTCGTAGATCTCATTAGCTTTACCTTGATCAAGCAGGACCACCATATATTCGGACACCTTGTCTGAATCATGGGTGGATCGGCTCTTTGAGCCGATTCACGGGATAACTCGAGAGCCGATCGAGGCTCGTATTTAACGTTTACGTGTGTGCCCCTGCGAGGAAACTAAGCGAGGCATCATCCACACCTTCCCGACCGAGGTATAGGTCGGGTGGCACGCCCTTGTGATAAACATCGGCGCGTGCGACCAGGAGGCTTTGCGGGCCGTCGCTCTGAGGGACTGGGGCCAGCCGCAGCCCTAGTTGTTCCCGGCTCTACCGTGTTGACCGTCTCTGCCCGCCAGGGGGTTTCTGACGTCAACAGTACCTTCAGGGCCGGTCCCGAGATTTCGGAGGCCCGGGCGAAACTAAAATTTTGGGCCCCTCTTACTACTTTTTTTCGCAGATGATGAAAACTAAATACTTTTAAGTATATACAACTTCAATATTCATATAAAACAATGTTTACATGATACCTTAAAATTTTCTCCGCCAATTCCTAGAAGCAAAGTCCGTGACGATGGAATCAATATCAAACTCGTCCATTAACTTCTTGTCGATGTATAGAGTTGCCAAACCAGTTAACCCCGCTCCTACAAATAAGAACAACAACTGCTAATCAAAATTCAGAACCCGAATTATAGGCGAGCATATAGTAGAATTCCAAGAGAACTGCAGCGGACGTTCTTACCTTCTATCTTAATCTAATATGCAGATTGGATGATTGACGATGGCCGGACTAGGACTGCCAGCTGTGACGGCCACTGGCCTGCAGACTAGCAAGCAGCACCGTAGTCCGCAGGAGGGCAGCAGTTAGCAGATCGTCTCGCGGTCCGTCCGTCGCGATCGGCGAGAGCGAGGGCAGGAACCAGACGGCCTGGGCGATAGCCACGAACCGTGAGAGGGCGGGCCGGGAATCGAGGCGTCGGGCTCAGGTAAATTGGCGATGTTTCACATATCGATAGATGGAACGGATTTCAGGCGCTGACTCAAGTCGTGGCCGGCCAGCCGGATTAGAAACCAATAGGGAAAAAAAAAGATCCAACTGTAGATCAAATCCATCTAAAATCGTAAAACTGTCATCATTTTTCTGCAATGTATAGTAAGGCTATACAGAAAATATGGGCCCCAATTTTTCTGGACCCGGGGCGGCCGCCCCGCCAGACCCTCCCAGGGCCAGCCCTGGGTACCTTTATCCTACTAGGACAATGCCCGCGCGTTGTTGCGGAAGAGAAAAATACGTTAACCTTAAAATAGGAAATAAAAATATTGCTCATGCGTGGCTATCGCCTATCGCCACCTTACCTGAAATTAACGGGCATTGGCACGTGGGTCTCCTAGGTGAAGTATGATTGTGTAATGATCCTAGTCTCTGATCGATGTGGTCTCCCTCTCTTTTCCGTTCTGTTTTTTTCACCCGTCTCTTTGGCCACGGTGCTTGCCACTTTGAGGACACCTTGCTGATAATCAGCCAATTTGCAAGGTATATGAACCAGTGGAAGGCCACATATTGAGGCGAGGTGGGACTATTTTAACAAAAAGGAATTCCATGGCTGATGCCAACCTGCACAGCGTCGGCTTCTATTTTTCTTTCCAGCCAAAAAAAACTGTACCAGATCGGAGGCGGGCTGGATTTCCTAGGCCTCGGCCCATTGGCGCGACCAGAGCGCTCCAGGGATCATTTGACGATGGGAACGGGAGGGCGTCAGGCAGGTCAAAACTTGCCGAAAAGGCAGTGGCTAAGCAGGGACCCCTCCTTAAACATGGCAATCACCGTGCCATCGGCGGGTTTGGGTACCGCGGGGTCGCCGTGAAGGTGTTCTTCCGCAGCGACATGCAGCAAATTGGGTGTCGCGCTGCCATCAGCCTGCTTCCGGACATCGATCGCTCGCCTTGAGACAATGACATGTTTCGGACGGCGACCATGTGGAACCTAGGCTAGGCACAGCGACCTCCCTAAGGGCATCCGATTTAGACAACAACCAGTTTCGGAGTACGCACCGCCGCTGACGCGGCTGCCGCTTAGAGTGGACCTAACGTTGACAGCGTCGCGGCGGACACACGCTCAGGAGCACGCCTCCATTCCTCCTTTGCACTGCCAACATCAGGAACCGGTCTTGTATTCGTGCATGGCCCGTCTGCTCTCGTTTTAGAACACACTGCCACTTCCCCAGCGCGTTTGTGTTGAGCATGATCCTCGTTGCCGCCTCCATGCTGCCATGCTGGGCACGATGGTGAGCTCGTGGAGCGACGCCCGCACGGCCACGCCATCGATCAGAGTCGCGCACGTACGTATGCTATGCATGCACATCGCGTTAATTCTTCTTGTCCTGGGCTCCTGGCTATAAACTGCCGCTCCGCCCGCTTCAACGCCATCAGGTTCGCTACCATCAGGCTCGGCGTGTTCAGGTCGGAGCTCCACCAGAGCTGTGATGTTGTCGTACTCCATTATATATTGGCTGCTCCGATCCGGGATTTCTTAGACGTTTGACTTACGAAGGTCGCTTCGATTATTAAGGATCGATCGCATTCTCGTGGGCAACGCGCCGGCGAAGAGCTCTCTACGGCCGCTCGCAGGCCTTCGCGGTGCGGGCAGGAACGCTGGAGGCTATGATCGCTCGAATCTATGACGGGGACGGGTGGGTTAGCCGAGCCCAAGCGGCTGCGTCCGGACGACTCCTTGAAGAACGTACATATATATGGCACACGACTCCTTGACCGGTTCAAGCACGATTTGATTTAATTGGTGCACGTATTACGGTATTGACCACGTTGTATCTATCACGTTGGGACAAAGGAAACCGGATCGAGCACGTTGGTTGGACGGACGAACGAGCGACGGACAAAGAAAATATAACGGACCAAACCACGGAAACCTTAGGTATATTATTATTAGGTATATATAGGAAATATGCCCATGCGTTGCAACGGGTATAAATAAGATTCACAAATATAGAAAAATCATGTGCTATTATTTAGTTTTCTTATTTTATTTCATCTAATCAACACACAAAGCGTTGATCTTTCGTCTTGTGTACATAAATACATGCTCCATGATTATGCTTGAGGAGGGCATCGCCGTCGGCACGGCGTAGTTGAAAAGCTGGGTGGCATGACAGTGTCCATTATGATTCTGCTTCTGACGCCATGCTTGCCAGCGAGTGTGTCATCTCCCAAAACCAATGTGTTCAGCTATGTCTCCAAATTGCACTCAACAGTTCAGTTGATCAGGCAGAACCATTTGGCAACTGAAAAGTCATGTAGAAATATGAGAGAGCTAGATAATAATTTGGCAACAAGCTATATACTCTACAGTTAGATAATAATTCACACGATCTGCATTAGAAATATGAGAGAGCTGGAGTCTGTGAGAGGAGCCCGGCTCCAGGACTGTGGCGTGATGCCCCATACGATAAAGAACTTCCTCGCCGACAGCAGTAGCACTTGGCCCAGATTTCGTTGTCCAGCCACATACTCATCATAAAATTTGAAGTTCAGTCTATGTCAATAATAATCTTCCGAGTTGTAAGTGCAGGAATCCTATGTAAACTGAAACATGAAGGATAGGACTCTCTTCTGTCAAGATACCGTACGAAAACGTTAGGGAACCCTTTCAATCAGACGTCTGTTACTTTCTGAACATTGCTACTGCCTATGGAAGAACAAAGCTCTTGAGCAGTATTGAACAGAAGAGATGTGTGGGTACATAGTTATGTACTTGAGCTTCCTCCGTTCCTCGTCAGCTTATGTCGGCGTGAACGCAAGTGCGTCGGCGAGCATGCTTTCACCTGGTTCGCCACCATATTGCAGCTCCGTCTGGCTGTGGGCAGCAGCTCAAGGAAGTGGACGGAATACTCTGGCTGAGAGCTTGTCAGGAAGTACACCATGTCACCACTCACAAAGTCGAAGTGATTCGCGCCCGTCGAGTTGGACGTTTGCGTGCCATAAAACAGGCTGAAGCTCTAGTTCACCGCCAAAGTGCTCACCTCGTCGGCATACATACCACAAGCTTGTCTGAGAGGAGAGCGGGGCTGTTGGTGAGACAGAGGAAGAGGTTGCTTTTGCACATCGGTTGTGGTGCTATGGGGTGTGGGCAGCTCCTCCTCTGTGAGAGGCGGGCAGCCGCTGCTGCCGAACGGTGGAGCTAGCAGGTCGAATCCCACAGCGGCCCTTCAGCCCTCCTTCCCAAGCGCAAGGTACCAACGAGCAACGACGGCCGGGGCGGCTGCGGCCTCTAGGAAGTACATCCGCTGAGACGACTTCTTGTCTGGTGGAGGGAATCGCCGAATCGACCGCACGCCCCGATCGATCGAGGAATCGCTAGGAGGGATCGACTTTTAAGCACGGGATCCACTTCTTTTTGGTGCCTGGATTGCAATCCCAATCGGATCGAGCTATAAATTTTTCGATCTGGACGGAAGAACTCGGGCCTTGACCAAATTTCGGGCCGACCAAGACGTTCAGGCGGGCGAACCGTTATTTCCACTTATCGGTGGCATTGGAGGTAATTTCCACCAACTTCAGGGGTAATTAATGACGGACGAACAAGAAGCCTTATTTTCTTTATTATTAGGTATAGACTAGGAAAAAGACCCGTGCGTTGCATCGGGAAAAAAACATGAACACTCGAGCGAATCATTTGTGATTACACTTTTCATATGTTCCACCATCGACGAAGTTGGTCACTTTTTTTCTATTCATGACAAACATGATTAATCATGAGAAGATGAGTCTGCAAGACCGTCGCTTTATCGACTTATAATACCACAGAATTATAAGGCACCGCTCCTATTTTTATTTAAACTTGGTACATGTTCTATCTCCACATTGTAATACCACTACTTGTTATAATGGTGGTAACGTCTGATCTACCCTTGGTGTCATGGAACAAAGGTTGATGATTAAAATATCAAGGAATTGAGCTCACACGAGCAAACCTATTATATTTTTATCTAGAGTTCAAAACAATTATAGCAATAAACGTCCTTGATAAAATGGCACATCTAACCGGAAAGCAACATGTAATTGAGCTAGCCAATAAATAATTATCCATAGCATAAGAATTTAGACTCTTCAAAAGAACAATCATCACAGTATCTAGAAAAAATAACTGCATAGGGATTGTATGAAGGAAAGCAACAATTTGTTGGGACGCATACCTCAAACTTATATTTTTGATGTAACTAATACATTCAGAAATATATTCAGTTCTTCACATGAAGAAGCAGCACATACAGTCTCTAACTTGACTGCATAGGGGCTATGAATAGCTGCAGCAAATTCAGATTCTTTAGGCCGGGCCAGCGCATCCCTCCAGATTAAACAGGCATAGACATCCACCACTACCAGCTTGTCCAGTGACATGAACAAATTAATTACCGATTTAAATTTTTATCCATCCCGTCTATGGTTTCTTCCAAACTGCAGAATCTAGATGCATAGTATATGTTTTGGATCTCATATCTGCAAAGATGTGCTGTTTTCATTTACCATCGCCATCGGTGCAAACTCTGAGATCAGGCCATATGCAATCAAATAGCTTTAAAGGTAAATTATAGAAACATTAACGGGTGATTTAGCAGGGTCCTGGATAATGTGTCCTCCACGACTGAGGTGAGCACCAGGAGCAAGTGACGGTTGGTGTAGCGCAAGGCTAATTTAGGAGGCAGCTCCCAGTGTTTGCAGAGCATCCAATTAGTACGCTATAAGCAAAGCAACAGGTTTTGTGCATTGGACAGTCAAGTAGAGGCTGCACCTGGTCTATTACTTTGATCAGGCCGTGGAGTTGATCCTTACCTGATTACCTCCTTGAGAACCTCGAACGATCCACGGCCGAGGCTCTCGATCGAACACAGTGGAGTCGCTTCACGCAGCTAGTGCCTGTACACGATCATTAGAATTTTGAAGTGCTCTACAGACTACAGTGATATACAGTATGAACCAGCAAATCGTCTTACACCTGCACCATGCTTCCGAGTGATCTCTGCCAAAATCACAGGGCGAGGGTGATGCCATTCCATGAGACCTTGAGGGCTCGCTTGCTAGGCATGGCTGCAGCCTGTGGCAGCGGCCACCCCCGATCGGTGCCAGCAGTGGAGGCCATGTGCATCACCTCGGCCGCCTTCTCTGCCAGAAAATCTTGGAGAAAAGCGGCGCCGTCTTGGTGGAACCCGCCTCCTACTGTCTCTACGTCGTCGGGCGTCAAACTGCGTGGAGCGTCATGACAGCGCACTCGACGTCCTCGTCACCTCGTTCTTCGCCGACGTGATCAAGCAGGCGTCGCCAGGACAGATCAAGAAGGACGCCGACGTGGGGAGGTGCGGCGGCATCTCATCTCAACCTAGTCGTGTCCTCCCCTCTCCAAAACTTCCAATGTCGATCGGCGGCTCAACCATCATAGGCCTCGATCATATCGCCTTTCGCCAGCCAAATTCGATGGATACCCTGACGATCGAGCGGTGTATCAACAGAGCGTTTATATAGACCTTTTGTTGGGACTCTTTTTTGAACGGGGCCAGGAGACCAGACCTGATACGGTACGGTGAGCTACTACCACACGAGATTAACGAACGGAAGGACAAACGAACCAGGCGGACGACAAAAACAGGTACGGACGAAACCACGGAAACCTTAGCTCCTTTATTATTAGGTATAGATTTGCACTCTCATCGCAACCAACAAACTCAAGGCCTGCCTTCTCAAGCATAGGAACAAAGCTAGGATCGATCTATGGACACGACTAGGGAGCCTCCGGGTGCTCGTTTGTCCGGCATCGTCATCCGGAACAGACCGTCCGCCAGGACCCTTTCCAAATATTACATCTGGATCCTTGACCATACCAAATATATCAACACCATCACGATGGGGAGGCTTCCTCCGGTGATCAGCCTCACCGTTGTAATTCTTGCCTTTCTTTCTTACGGGATGGGTAGTCCTAAGAAATCGACGATGCCCCAGGTACATGACCTTCTTACATTTTTCCAAATAATCACCTTCGAGCTCATGTAAACAGTGCGTGCATGCATTGTATCCCTTGTTTGACTGTCCTGAAATGTTACCAAGAGCAGGCCAGTCATTGATGGTTACGAAAAGCAGCGCTCTTAGGTCAAATTCCTCCTGCTTGTGCTCGTCCCACACACGTACACCTGTTGACCACAGCTGTAGAAGTTCTTCGACTAATGGCTTCAGGTACACATCAATGTCGTTCTCGGGTTGCTTCGGGCCTTGTATGAGCACTGGCATCATAATGAACTTCCGCTTCATGCACAACCAAGGAGGAAGATTATATATACAAAGAGTCACATGCCAGGTGCTATGGCTGCAGCTCTGCTCTCCAAAAGGATTCATGCCATCTGTACTTAGACCAAACCTTAAGTTCCTTGCATCCTGTGCAAAGTTTGGGAACTCTCTATCGATTTTTCTCCATTGGGATCCATCAGCAGGGTGCCTCAACATCACGTCTTTCTTACGGTTTTCTTCGTGCCATCGCAACAACCTAGCGTGCTCTTTATTTCTGAACAAGTGTTTCAGCCGTGGTATTATAGGAGCATACCACATAACCTTGGCAGGAACCCTCTTCCGGGGGCGCTCGCCCTCAACATCACCAGGGTCATCTCGTCTGATCTTATACCGCAATGCAGTGCACACCGGACATGCATCCAAATTCTCGTACTCACCGCGGTAGAGGATGCGGTCATTAATGCATGCATGTATCTTTTGCACATCTAATCCTAGAGGGCGAGACAATCTTCTTCGCTTCGTATGTCTGGCGGGCAATTCGTTACCCCTTGGAAGCTTCCTCTTAATTATTGTCGGCAACTTTCCAAATCCTGAGTCGGTGACACCGTTCTACGCCTTCCATTGCAACAATTCCGAGTGTGCTTGCCTAGCTTTTTATGGCCATCTTCGCAAGTTGGGTATAACAATTTGTTGTGATCTTCTATCATCTTGTCGAAGACCAACCTTTCCTTTTCAGTTTCACATTCTCTCCTTGCATCAGCAATGGCCCGACCAAGATCATCATCAGCAGGCTCATCTGGTGCCTCTTCATCGTCATTGTATTTGGGATAACCGTCATCATTCTCTTCATCTTCTTCATTGTCTTCCATCATAACCCCTCTTTCTCCGTGCTTGGTCCAACAATAGTAAGCTGGGCATGAAACCGGATCGCAGAAGGTGGCTGTGAATGAGACTCGAGTGAGCGTAATTTACGGTATTCTTGCAGTTGACACATGGACAATACATGAAGCCACCATGTTTGTTTGCCTCCGCCATGGCCATAAAATTATCCAGGCCCGAAGTGAACTCATCAAACCGTCGGTCAATGTACATCCATTGCCGATTCATCTGCATGATATAATTTAGCTGATCAAAACCATTACAGAACATCATGATGTATATATACACATGCATTTTTATCAATTACAGATGAAAAGGATAAAGTTGTTAACCTCGATGAAGAAGAAAAAAGCAAGTTAAGTGTGGGTTGATTTGTGTAAACTCAAGTGGCAAATCCTCTTAAGCATTTCATCAAACACCTCTTGTGCATGTGAAGAAGAGAGGAGAGCAATACACCCCTCTTGTGAAGAAAGTGAAAAAATGGCCAAGTGTGGCTCACACTTGGACGAGAGCAAGGTAATATAGCCGGATTGGGGACCTTGTCCGGGTTTGTAACACAAACCGGGTCCAGAGGGGGGGGCTTTGGACCGGTTTGTATTACAAACCGGGACTAAAGGTTTCCCACGCCTGACACGGCCTGCCGCGCCCTGCCGTGGACCCTTTAGTCCCGGTTTGTATTACAAACCGGGTCCAAAGGCCACTACCGGACAAGCTCTGAGCTAGTGGGATCGCCATGGGCAAAACGAACTGGGACCAATGCCCCCATTGGTCCCGGTTTGGTTCTGCACTGGGACATTTGCTTGGGACCAAAGGCCTCTTCTCCACTAGTGATGTACTCCCGCCAAAAACTCCATATCAACTGAAACCGGTCTATGGTAACTCTTCGTTTACTCACCATTCACCACCTTTGAGCTCGGAAATAGGTTACTACAAGCTGCATTTTCCACAGTCCATTCAAGTCTCTCCCGTGTCCTCCCTTTTTACCATGTAAATAAATCACCTACATAGCCGAAGTCTTCTAGCCCACAATCAGAGAGACAATCAGGGACGGACCTAGAAGAAGAAAAAATACCGGTGCCACTCTCTTTGTCACTCATACTTTTACCTAGATTTAGGGGTGTCACACACTACCAATGGTTAAAATTTACCAAAGAATGCAAGTTTAATCTGGTGTCCTATGACCCCTGCTAGCATAATCTAGGTCCCTCCCTGGAGACAATCTTGGAAATCTTATATATAACGTTGTGCACGAGGTGCACCTCCTTTATTCTCCCATGAAACAAGATTTCATTGAAATCACCCAATAGCAGCCAAGACATGCTCAATTGGGTATGAAAATCACGAATATACTCGCACGATTTGTATATGTCTTCCCATTTAGGTTCATCATAGAAACTATTCAATCGCAAAGGAGTAGTTCCATCCACAATAACATCATGATTTTTTTTAATCAACTCTTTGCTCTATTATTTTTATCTCCTTCTTCCAAAAAAAAAGCAAAATCCCTCCACTAGATCTGTTGTCACTCACTCACTCTCGTGGATAATTTTTTTTATCCAACTACATGTAGTCTAAATATCTTTAAGTATATTTACAAAACCTCAGGTTGTGATTTTTGTGTGCAAATTGTCTCCTTTTTTTCATGAGTTAGTGTCATCTAGATTGGTTCTCGCGTGGCGGAGTGCAGTGAAAGATCTGGCCGCAACAACGTACCAACTCTCTCCTCGAGGTTCAGTCCTCATCACATGGGTGCCGATTTTTCGTAGCATCATGCCCATATGGGTGATATAAAACAGTGTTGTTGATTCGACACTAGAAGGAAAAGTGTGCTTCGCAGTGTCGGTTTTGTTATTTACATAGAGAGAGTACTAACCATCTGAAAGAAATGAATCGTTAAACCAGAGACTTCTTTGTTGTCACTAGCTACCGCCATTACCATAGAAAGATGTCTTGGAGACTTGGCTAAACATCTACATATCGCTTACTGTATACGAGATCACAATTTAGATTTTATTGCTATTTCTGAAACTGGCAGGCGTGATTTCTCTCAAAGTCTACTTAATCATCTTTCTGGCGGTTTGGACTTTGAGTGGATATCTAGTCCTCCCCGCGGCCGGTCGGGAGGTATTCTGGTAGGAGTAAGATCAGATACCATGTAAGTTCTAGCAAGTTCGAGTGGAGATTATCATATTAAGATCCATATTCGGAACAGAGCTGAAAATTTTCATTGGAGTCTAGCTTCTATTTATGGGGCTGCTCGGGATGACTCTAAGGACTTTCTGCGTGAGCTGGTAAACCTAGCAAAAGATAATCCACATCCAATTTTAATTGGGGGAGACTTCAATTTGCTTAGGTTTTGCCACGAGAAAAGTAAAGGCCGGTTCGATTATCATTGGTCCTTCATTTTCAATGCTGTTATTGACAACCTGCATTTGAAGGAAGTCGAGATGATTGGGAGACAATTCACTTGGAAAAATAGTCTCCCTAAACCCACATTTGAAAAACTTGATAGAGTTCTTATGGATGTTGAATAGGAATCTAAATTCCCTATGGTATCTGCGAGGGCTCTTGAGCGACTCGAACGTCTTTCTGATCATGCACCAATACATTTAACCACTGGAGCATCCAGACCGCCAATTAACCACCGTTTCAAATTTGAATTGGGTTGGTTACAGCGGGAAGACTTCCATGAGATGGTCAAAAATGTATGGAGCAGACATGTACGAGCGTCCTCTCCCATAATAAGGTGGAACATAAAGATGCGTTTGTTACGCGGTCACCTTACTGGATGAGCACGTCAGATAACGGGCATTCTTAAAAAAGAAAAGCTAAGGCTTTCAATCATTATTTATGGTTTAGAATCTTTGGCTAAGATGAGGCCTCTTTCTACGCAAGAGATTGAACTCAAAAATCAATCAAATGATGAGATTGCGAGATTACTCCGTGAGGAGGAAATCAAATGGTACCAAAGGTCTAAAAGCCAGTTCATCCTTGAAGGAGATTCGAATACAAGGTATTTCCATAGCATTGCCAATGGCAGGAATAGGAACAAACGTATTCATAACCTTATTCAGGATGAAGGTATCATTGAAGGTCAGGAACATAAGGCTTATATTACCAGTTATTATAAAAATCTGTTTGGAGCTCCAGAGGAAGGATCCTTCTCTTTGGATGAATCCCAAAGGGATGATATACCCCAAGTGTCTATGGAGGAGAATAACCTTCTTACTGCTCAATACTCTGAAGAGGAGGTAAGAAGGGCTGTTTTCCAAATGGAACACAACAAAGCTCCAGGTCCGGATGGTTTCCCAGCTGAATTCTATCAAATCTTTTGGGACACTATTAAATCGGACCTTCTTGCTTTATTTAGCTGTCTTCACGACGGACAACTAGAGTTATTTCGTCTAAATTTGGAGAGATAATTTTGTTACCGAAAGTTAATGAGGCGGAAAGGATACAACAATACAGACCCATATGCCTTCTTAATGTCAGTTTCAAAATCTTCACGAAAGTGGTCACTATTAGACTAAACTCAGTTGCGGATCATGTAGTTCGACCCTCTCAGACTGCTTTTATGCAAGGGAGAAACATCCTGGATGGGGTGGTCACCTTGCATGAAACGGTCCATGAATTACATACCAAAAAGTTGAATGGGGTTATTTTAAAGCTTGATTTTGAGAAAGCATATGATAAAGTGAAATGGTCTTTTCTCGACCAGACACTCCGTATGAAAGGCTTCTCTGTTGAATGGCGTGCTTTGATTAATTCCTTTGTGTCTGGGGGTAGTGTAGCCATCAAAGTCAATGACTATGTTGGCAAATACTTTCAAATGCTAAAAGGTCTAAGACAGGGTGATCCCTTATCACCAATGCTATTTAACATAGTAGCTAATATGCTTGCCATTATTATTGAACGTGCTAAGATGGACGGCCTGATTGAAGGGGTAGTCCCACATCTTGTGGATGGGGGACTTTCTATTCTTCAGTACGCCGATGATACAACTCTTTTCATGGAACACGACCTTGTGAAAGCCACAAACCTGAAATTGATTATTTCGGCGTTTGAGCAATTATCAGGTCTAAAAATTAACTTCCATAAAAGTGAATTATTTTTTTTCGGTGAGGCACAGAATGAAGTCCACGCTTACACCGAGTTGTTCGGTTGTGGGTAGGGCCAGTTTCCAATGAGGTATTTGGGTATTCCGGTTCATTTTCAGAGACTCACGATTGCCGAATGGAAATTAGTCGAGGAAAGACTTCAGAAACGAATTAGCTGTTGGAAAGGCAAGTTATTATCCATTGGAGGAAGATTGATTCTAATTAATTCAGTACTAATGAATTTGGTACTGCATATGGTCTCTTTCTTCCTCTTGCCGAAAGGAGTCTTACGAAAATTGGACTACTACCGGTCAAGATTCTTTTGGCAAGGAGATAATGAGAAGAAGAAATATCGATTGACAAAATGGAGTGTTATTTGCTGTCCTAAAGACCAAGGAGGGTTGGGTATTCACGACCTAAAGGTCAAGAATACTGCTCTCCTAGGTAAGTCGTTGTTCAGGCTGCTTACGGAGGAAGGGACCTGGCAAACAATGCTTAAAAGGAAATATATTGGCACAAATGCATTATCATAGGTTACTTGGAAACCAGGTGATTCTCATTTTTGGGCTGGACTAATGGCAACGAAGAATCATTTCTTCCGTCATGGTACATTTTTCATTAAGGATGAATCGAAAATTTTTTTCTGGGAGGATAGGTGGCTTGATGGCACACCCCTCCGAGAACAATATCCCGCTTTGTATTCTATAGTGCGTTACAAAAATGAGACCATCGCTAAGGTGATGGAAAATTCTCCTCCTAATGTAACGTTCCGTAGGGATTTGTCAGGACAGAGGTTGTTGGACTGGAATGCCTTACTTCAACGGTTGGCGAATGTTCATCTACAACCTGGTCATGATTTCGTTGGAATTTACATGAAAATGGTAAATTTTCGGTATCTTCCATGTACAATGCACTTGTTCATCCGGATTTACCAATCGATACACCTAATAACAATAAATTTTGGAAGTTGAAAATCCCTTTGCAGATAAAGGTATTTGGATGGTACCTCTTGGCAAGGGAGTAAACAATATGCTTTCTGTCACGAGGAGACAATAAAGCACTTATTTTTCAATTGCAGGTTCGCTAGGTCTATATGGCCAGTTATCCAGTTAGCTTCGAGCTTGTATCAGCCACGTAGTGTTACCAATATCTTAAGGAATTGGCTAAATGGCATTGATCCTAAGTTCAAGAAGCATATTAGATTGGGAGCGATTTCTATTATTTGGTCGCTTTGACTATGTAGAAATGATAAATTGTTTAATGGTACTAATTCTTCTCTATTGGAGGTTATATACCGGTGTACCAACACCCTCCGCTTATGGTCGTCGCTCCAGCGTGTGGAGCACCGAGACCTTTTTACGGAGGTCTGTTCACGGTTGAAAGCTACTGCGAGGAATACTTTTTCCCTATATAATCTAAGGATCGAAGCTCCTCCAGTTTAGGCGTCTGTACAATTTCTCAATATGATATGTAATCTCGCCTTTTATTTTGGTGTCAAGACTAAACAACGGCTGTGTACATCTAAGATATGCAGAGGTCGGGTGTAATGGCTTAAAACTCTTAAGTAATAAAACGCCCCTTATCGAAAAAAGCTACCGCCATTACCGTATTAAGTGGCGTCAACACATCGTCTGGATTGGGCCTGGTAACACCGTAAGACGCAGCCAACTGATCCAGCCGACCACTACTTACATGCTACCGATGAATAGCTAGCATATACCCTCTCCGTCTTATAATATGTTATTACAACTTGCTATAATATGTTGTAATGATATGTTATAAGTATTATGAGACAGAGAGAGTAGTCACGATGGTATGAAAAACGGTTTTGCTAATTCTCAATAAACTGAGATTTAGCTTAAAGCTCAATAGAATCTGCGGCCGTTGAATCGTGCCAAGATTTGTGCGGTCGTATTCTACCTTGCGCAAATTGAGCGGGAGGAGGGAGGGGGAACGTCCGCCGAGCTGGAGCCCGGTGACGGCGCGGTGGCCGCGCCGGAGACGGCAACGGCAAGGATGAAACTTAGGGTTAGGGATGCGGGTGCAGGACACCGGTGCCGGAGAAGAAGGGGCAAGGCTTAGAAGGATGGCCGGGGAGGCGGTAGACTGGCGGAAGTGGAGCTTCGATAAGGCGGGACGGTGAGGCATCGTGACAGCGCGCCGGCCGCGGGCGGGAAGGTCGGCGGTTAGGCCGGCGGTGGCGGCGGGGACATTGCCGGAGAGGAGGAAGAAGGTGATGACGTCAGTCTACTGATCTTAAGCTAATGCTCAGTAGACTGAGCCTTAGACACACCCATAAAAAAAATAATGTCCTTGTGCTGGTTATGAGAATTGTAGTGGAGGGTTATGAAAAATAGTATCAAGTAGAGCTGTTTCTCACCGCGTAAATGAAAGTGTCTTTTTTTTTTGTAGTGTTGGAGGAAGAAAGAAAAGCAGCTCCTCAAGATAGCCCTGAAGCAATGCACTGCTTCGCCGACAATCAGGTACAAGGAATAACTCACTTTGGTGATATATCTTGAAATTGAGTAGGGCCACTTTGTCAACTTTAACTAGCTGCGATCCTTCAAAACCAAATATGAGTGTTTCTAAAAATACAAAATAAATATGTTACATTTATACTTAGAAAAAGTGATTGCGCTTCGACTATCCTTATCCTAGATACCTAGTTGAACTACCAATCGAAACTTTTTCCAACCCGAACCCACCGAGTAGGATCGATTTTCATTATAGAACATAACGGAAAGAGCTACAACAAAGCATCCATAAGCATCCATGTGCAAGCAAAAATAAACGCTGTCTACTGCAGCAGGGGGAACTGCCAATCGAATGTGTGCTTCTATAAAAGTCAGTACAAAATTATTATGTTTATACTTCTCTAAAATGTCAAACCTTGTGTAGAATCACGCGGTTTCCCAAACAACGCTCGCTCACGCGAGTAGAATAATAAATTAAACAGACCCTGTTGAATTGAGAGCCAGATGTAATACAGCAATAGTGACACTTGTGTACGCTAGCTAGCTAGCTCATGTGATTCTCCCATGAAAATAGCACCACTCCTCCGTGTGAAAATTTGCATACTCTATTTGGGGATAAGGTGTGATGTGATATGCTTTAGTTTGGTCT
This sequence comes from Lolium rigidum, assembly GCF_022539505.1. Taxonomy (NCBI): domain Eukaryota; kingdom Viridiplantae; phylum Streptophyta; class Magnoliopsida; order Poales; family Poaceae; genus Lolium; species Lolium rigidum. Next base: position 64,262,037 of record NC_061512.1, on the reverse strand, counting down.
TAAGCGATCTTATCAGACTAGTATATGCAGTTGATTTTCTCCACAAGCTAGCACGGCGACCCGTGAGCTCTTCAATATTTTACAAACGAAAAATATGTACGACGGATGTCATCAACTATATATATGGCACCCCTAAAAAAATGCGCAGGTAGTTCTACCATCGTCTGTCTCACCTTTTCGTGTACAAGTGCTAAAATACATAATTGTTCATTGTTTACGTTTTGAACTCCAAAATCGGTGAAACTTATAGTTCAACTCATTTATTCCTACATCCTAAGAGCATCTCTAGCAGAGCCCGAACTCGCGGTCGAAACTGAGAATAGGGGTTCGGTTCGGAGACGGCCAAAACGGAGCCCGAACTCGCGGCATGGCCCGTAAAACAAGTTCAGGCCCCCGAAAAATCGAGCGGACGCCCCGTATTAAAAAGGGGCCGCGCCGGGGAGTTCGGTTCCTAAACCTTATGTCATGGGGGCCGCCGTCGGTCGGCTCTCCATCTCCGGCGGCGGGATCCAGGTTCTCCTGCCTGCTGGAGGACGACGACTCCGTGGAAGATGCGAGGGTGACGGCGGAGGAGGCGGCTTGGTCTGCTCTAGGTTTTGAACCTGAGGTTAGACAGGTCGAGCGGTCGCCGGCGATGACCCAAGAAGAGGTGGAGGCGGATTTCTGGGCCAAGATCGGCTACCCGACCAGAGCGTCCAGAGTTTGGCCGAGGTCAACGTCATCGGAGGTAAGTTCTACGTTTTGCAGGTCGGCGGAGCGGTCTAGGTCCATGTCGCCTTCTTCGCGGATGAAGATCAAGGGGGTGACGACAAGGGCAGCGTCGTCTTCGTCTGTGGGGCTGAGGTTATCGCGCATGCCGCGGATCAAACCCTGGCGTGGACCGCTGCCACGCCGTCGCGTGACGCCGGCGCCCGTCTTCGGCGACTTCCTCGCGGCGTCCTCGTCGAGTCGGCCGGCGGGGAGGGAGATGATGGCTCCTTCGTCTAGGAGCGGCCCTTCGTTCGGCCATGGACAGACTTCGTCGCTGCGAGGCGCGCTGTCGACGGAGAGTTCGGAGACGGCCCCGCAGTCTTCGGGATTTGGTGCGGTGGTCGTGCCGCCGATTCTGCCGCGGGTCACGTCGGTTTCGGTTGCATCCGATGCCTACCGTGCTGGGCCTCATGCTGGGTTGGCCCGCTTCGGATGGGCTGTGATGGAGGTGCAGCGTAGAGGCCTGGAGGATTACACGCGTTCACGTACCGTGATCGGCTCCTCTCGATACTCTGATCGCGCCGCCGTCTGTCGCTTCCAGACGCACGTCGCAACCACCACATCCCCGTCGTCGTCGCTCGCTTCCTCGCCTTCGTCCTCCGCAGCGCCCGTAACATCCTCGCCGCCATTGCCCTGCACTTCTCCGTGCCGCGCAGGTGCCGTCTCGTCTGCGTCGTCTTCGTGCACCTCGTCATCGTCGACCTCGTCCCCGAGCTCCGCGGCTGCTGTCTGGACTTCGTCGCCCGCGTGCTCGGAGCAGCGGCGGTCGTTCGCGCAGATCGTCGCCGGTTCCCCCTCGGCTGCGGGGATGGCCGGGGCTGCGAGGCCTCCGGTGCCTCCCGGGACGTCTGCCGCCTTGGCTACGTCCGCGCCCGCGACCACGACGCTTGGGGCGGCTCCTACGGGGGCGCAGTCTATGGCCGCTCCAGCTCCCTACTTGGGACCCCCTGGCTTCCAGGGATGGCCAACTGGTGCGCCAATGCCGCAACCCGCATCTGCGCCGAGGCAGCCTGATCCGTACATGGGACCTTCCGCGGGATTTCGCCCACCTTTTCGCCCGCCGGTGCCTCAGCCGCCGGTGCCGTTCACGCCGCCTCAGCATTACCAACATTTCCAAGGTCCGTTTCAGTATCCTGTGCCTAACCAGCAGGGTATGGTACAGCCTCCCATGCAACAGCCTGTACACCAGCAGCCAGCGCCGCAACCTGGGCAGGTGAAGAAGAGGCGGAAGAAGAAGGCTGCAGTGCCTCAGGGGCAGCCGGCGCCTCCTGGAGGGCAGCAGCCGCCACCCATGGGGCAGGTTGCTCCGACCCTTGGACAGTTGGTGCCAGGCACAGTTGGCCAGCAAGCTCCGATGGTGAATTCTGTTGCTACTCTGTCCCCGTGCAGCCTATGGTCCCTGATACTGTTGCACCAGTGGCAAAGCAGAAGAAGGCCGGAAAATGTTGGAAATGTGATGTTAAGACGCATGCAACTAAAGATTGTAAGGTTATCCATTATTGTCTGATTTGTGATTCAGGTGCACATCCCACTATTAGGTGCCCTATTCTGAAGATGCCTAGACCTACGAGCTTCTTTGTTGGTTGCGGTAATGATGCTACACTTGATCTTCAGATTCCAGACTCAGTGTACAAGCCACAGTTGATCTCTTCTGGTGCGCCCACAGCTTTAGTGCAGGTGTCAGGGGAAGGGGCTGTTTCTGCAGCTGATGTTCAGAGTCTGATGGCCCGTATGTGTCCAGGGAATCCAGCGTGGAGATGGGAGGCGGTGCCCCATGGGGCCAATGCTTTTCTTATTGGTATTCCTACAGCCGATGATTTGTCCCGGATTGATGGTATGCAGATGAGTGTGCCCAAGGTTAATGCTCAGGTTCTAGTCTCTTCATGGGTGCATCAGGATGTTCAGCCTCTTTTCCTTATGGAGCCGGTCTGGGTGCACGTCAGTGGAGTTCCGGACTCTGTTCGACACTTCCTAGGTATCTGGGCAGTTGGTTCTCTTATTGGCACCACTCTTGATGTTGACTTGTTCTCTCTTCGGAGTCAGGGGATTATTCGTGTACTTGTGGCTATGCGTGACCCTTCAGTTCTGGAGAAGAATAATGGTTGCCTCGAAGTGGTTGCACTTCTACAGCTTAGTGGTTATCGTTTTCGTTTCGCTCGTGAGGCGGTGGGGTTCCAGCCAGATCCTCGGTTTCGACCTTATTTCTGGAAGGAGGGAGGGGATGATGATGGTGCGCATGGCTCAGAGGATGACAGGCAGGATGAGGCCCCTGCGGATGCGGCGCCGGAGGTTGCTGGTATGGATGTTGATGGACATCCTCCGACGCATGCTGGCACATCGGCGGTGCAGTCTACGCAGGTGGCGTTGACTCCTTTCAACCACTCGCCGATGACGGATAGAGGACGGCGGATTGTGGCTCGTGCTAGAGTCGAGTCGCCACATCTGGTCGCCTCTCCCCCGTGGCTCCACGGGAGCCCTCACCCTCCGAGTTCGGATCTTTATGCGAGGGTCGCACTCGTCCGGTCTCCGTTTCGCCGCGGGTGCGGCAGCCACGCGACTCCGTCTTCTACATCGCCTCAGACGGTTTCAGTGGTGCCGACGACGTCGGTGGTGCAGCAGCCCGCTGCGTCTTCGCTGCATGCGCAGCGGACCGTGGGGTCTCCTCGCGCGCCGGGTTCGACCGAGGAGCGGTCGACGCCGCTGACCCACCGGGCCGAGCAGCGGCCGACCACGGCTCCGCCGCTGCAGCCTGTTGGGGGGCCCACGCTGCCGGTGCAGCAGGGCGCCACGATGTTGTCTTCGCCGGGACAGGCGGTCTCGGAGGCCGCCACGCAGGGGGGGCGGGTGGAGGTGCTGCCCATATCTTCTTCGCCTCGCCGCGTCCGAGTGCCGCAGTGGTGGAGGAGATGCGGGACCTTGAGCAGCGGACTCCGAGGACCACGCATTCTATGGCGGTTAGGTCTTCCGAGTCTGCGGCTCCGCCGGCTTCCTCGTCGCCACCGTCTGCTCCGCCGTCTACCTCCACGCCGCCGGCCAAGGCGGGAGAGATACAGGGGGTTTCTTCACCCGCTACCCCTGTATCGGTGGCTCCTTCTTCACATGCTAGTTCTCCGCCGCGCTCGCCCTCTTCTTCGCCAGCCTCCTTGCAGCAGCCTTCACCCATGGTCCCTCCTCCAGTCGTTCAGCCGACGGTGAGGAGAAGTGGGAGGTTTGCTCTTTCGGAGGATGGGGCGGGGGCGACGGATGAGGACGTCATGCAGAGAGCCATGCGACGCAAGGCGGAGATGAACCTCGACACGGCAGGTTTTAAACAACCGTCTAAGTCTTTTGTTTCTTTTTCAGATACTCGTATTTCTTCTAATTTGAGTAGCCTAGGGGTTTCCTTGGGTTCTCGGTCCGATGAGATTTCTGTTTCGGCTAATGTGTTGAGACAAACGGAGCTTGACCGTTTAACGGTTGTTCCGAATGTCTCCACCTGGGCCTGAAACGGCAATTATAGACGATGATGATGATGATGACATCCTAGATGGTCAAATTCTCTCGGCTATAATTGGCAACATTTCAGAAGTTGATTTAGAACACGCGGAGCTTAGTTCTGATTTACAAGCATCGGAATGTGGTTCTCGATCATCGGCTGGAAAGAAATCTCGTAGGTATGGCAAGAACTATAAATCTAAAATAGTTTCTCGATGATTGGCATGTTCCGGAATAGCAGAGGTCTTCGTGACTTGGCTAAGCATTCCCACATTGCTGATGGTTGTAGAGATTATGATTTAGATTTTCTTGCTATATCGAGAGACGGGTAGGCGAAATTTCTCTCAAAGTTTTCTCGACCGTTTGTCGGGCGGGATTAACTTTCAGTGGTTTTCTCGCCCGCCCCGTGGTAGGTCAGGGGGCATTTTACTTGGCGTCCGCATAGACACCATGACCGTTTTAGCTAGTTCTGATGGAGAGTACCACATTAAGCTCGATATTCAGAACAAAGCAGATGGTTTCATGTGGAGTCTGGTCGCTGTGTATGGTGCCGCCCAGGAAGAGTTTAAGGCTGACTTTTTACGTGAGTTGGTAAACCTTACAAAAGATAATCCTTACCCGATTTTAATCGGAGGTGATTTTAATTTGTTGAGGTTTCCTCATGAGAAAAGTAAAGGCCGCTTTGATGGTCATTGGCCTTTCTTGTTCAACGCTGTCATTGATAGCCTTGATTTAAGAGAGGTGTTTATGATCGGTCGACGGCTTACTTGGGCAAACAGCTTGCCGGAGCCCACTTACGAGAAACTAGATCGCGTGTTGATGGATACCGAATGGGAAAATAAATACCCTCTCGGTGTCGGTCCGCGCACTAGAACGTATTGAAAAACTATCGACCACGCTCCCATCCTTTTAACCACCGGGAATCCCACACCCGTTTGTAAACGGCCGTTCAAATTTGAACTTGGCTGGTTATATCGAGAGGGATTTCATGATATGGTTAAAAGGGTTTGGGATAGACCGGTCGGGGGGAGTACGCCCATTTTGAGATGGAATAATAAAATGCGTTCTATGCGCAAACATCTCTCTGGTTGGGCTGCCCATACGGCTGGTATTCTTAAAAAAGAAAAGTCTCACTTATCAAATGTGATTGATGAGCTTGAGGCTATTGCGGAGGTTAGACCCCTGTCTACACATGAGATTGAGCTTAAAAATCAATCGAATGAACAGATGGCGGGTCTTCTTCGCGAAGAGGAGCTCAAATGGTATCAACGATCCAAAGCTCAATTCATCTTGGAAGGAGACTCGAATACGCGGTACTTCCATGGCTTAGCTAATGGGAGACACCGGAAAAAACGTATTCATTCTCTTATTCAAGATGAAGGGTTGATTGAAGGCCATGAGCAACTCAAGTCTTACATCACTAATTATTACAAGGGTCTCGTTTGGTCCTCCGGAGGAAAGTACTTTTTCTCTTAACGAGGACTTAACGGATGATATACCCCAAGTTTCTTTGGAAGAAAACGGCTTGCTAACCGCACCTTATACCGAGGAAGAGGTTAAGAAGGCAGTTTTCCAAATGGAATGCAACAAAGCACCGGGTCCGGATGGGTTTCCAGCAGAGTTTTATCAAACCTTCCGGGATACTATTAAATCGGACCTTCTAGATTTGTTCGATGATTTACACATTGGACAACTAGAATTATTTCGTCTAAATTTTGGTGAAGTTATCTTGTTACCGAAAATTAATGAGGCGAGAAAGGATCCAACAATATAGACCCATTTGCCTATTAAATGTAAGTTTCAAGATTTTCACGAAAGTGGCCACCATTAGACTTAATACGGTTGCGGATCATGTTGTTTTACCATCGCGAGACAGCCTTTATGCAAGGACGTAATATCCTTGATGGAGTAGCGGTTTTGCATGAAACGGTACATGAGATGCATTCTAAGAAATTAAATGGGGTTATTTTAAAGCTTGATTTTGAGAAGGCGTATGATAAAGTTAAATGGTCTTTCCTTCAACGAGACACTCGGGATGAAAGGCTTTTCGCCTGAGTGGCGAGCTCTAATTCATGATTTCGTGTATGGAGGTAGTGTTGCAATCCGGGTTAATGATGACACCGGACACTACTTCCAAACACGAAAAGGGTTACGCCAAGGAGATCCGCTATCTCCGATGTTATTTAACATCGTAGCGGATATGCTTGGCGGTACTCATAGAGAGAGCCAAGTCCGATGGTCGGATTGAAGGTGTGATTCCACATCCGGTTGATGGTGGCTTATCTATCCTTCAATACGCCGATGACACGATTCTTTTTATGGATCATGATCTTGAAAAAGCTCGAAACCTGAAATTAATTTTAGCAGTTTTTGAGCAATTATCAGGATTGAAAATTAACTTCCATAAAAGTGAATTGTTCTGCTTCGGTGATGCCCAAGATGATGTAGCTCTGTATACGAGTTATTTGGTTGTGGGCAAGGCCAATTTCCGATTCGCTATTTGGGTATTCCGATTCATTATCGGAGGCCGACAATTGCGGAATGGAAATTAGTGGAAGAAAGATTACAAAAACGCCTTAGTAGTTGGAAAGGTAAATTGTTGTCCCTGGGTGGAAGATTGGTACTCATTAATTCAGTACTAACTAATATGGTACTGTATATGCTATCATTCTTCATCCTACCAAAAGGAATTCTGCATAAACTCGATTATTATCGATCCAGATTCTTTTGGCAAGGGGACAACGAGAAAAAGAAATATCGACTGGTTAAATGGAGTATAGTTTGTAGTCCCAAAGATCAAGGAGGGCTTGGAGTTCATGACCCCGAGGTCAAGAATTCAGCTCTTCCGGGTAAATGGCTTTTTAAGCTACTTACGGAGGATGGGATTTGGCAAACTATACTTCGGAGAAAGTACATCGGCTCGAAGACATTATCTCAGGTGGTTTGGAAACCCGGGGATTCACACTTCGGGCTGGTCTCATGGCGACAAAAAATATCTTCTTTCGACATGGGACTTTCTCCATTAAGAATGGAGCACGAATACGGTTACGGGAAGATGTTTGGCTCGACAATGCTCCCTAAGCGAACAGTATCCCGCTTTGTATAGAATTGCACGTCGCCAAGGTGATACCATTGCAACCGTAATGGCTACTTCACCCCCGAATGTGACGTTCGGACGGGTTTTACTAGGACAAAGGCTTGTGGCATGGAACAATCTAATTCAGCGGCTTGGAGATATTCAGTTATCACCGGAGCCGGATGAATTTCGATGGAACCTCCATGTAGATGGTACTTTTTCCGTAAAATCTTTATACAATGCGATCCTGCTTTCGATTTACCGGTTGATAATAATAAAAAAATTTGGAAGATGAAGATACCATTAAAAATTAAAAATTTTGGATGGTATCTTCGTCGCGAGGTTATCCTCACCAAAGACAATCTTGTTAAGCGGAATTGGCACGGAAGTACACGATGTGTCTTTTGTCATCATGATGAAACCATCAAACATTTATTCTTCCGAGTGCCGGTTGCGAGATCTATATGGTCGAGTCATCCAAGTAGCGTCTACCTTGTATCCGCCGACTAGTGTCGCTAATGTCTTTGGCAATTGGCTTCATGGTATTAACTCAAGGTTTAAAATGCTTCTTAGGATGGGGGCGCTAGCGGTTATCCGGGCGCTCCGGCTATGTAGAAATGACAAGATCTTTAATGACAAAAATTGCTCTTTGTTGCGGGTCATCTACGGATGCACGGGTATTCTCCGTTCGTGGTTACCTCTTCAGCGTGTGGAGAACCGAGACCTATTTACGGAGGTCCGTACACGGTTGGAGGATACGGCGAGGGATACTTTTTCCCTACATGGGTGGCAGCATAGTCTACGGATAGTAGCTCCTCCCACATCTTAGGCGTCATATGATTCATCGTTCCGATATGTATTTCGCCTTTTTATTTTTGTAACTCTGGACTCTTGAGACAACAAACGGCTGTGTGCATCCTAGTTATGCAGAGGCTGGATGTAATTGCTTCTTGAAGTAATAAAGCATCCTTTATCGAAAAAAACCCTTCGGGTACCCATTATTATCATACATGACTCGGCCCAATATGGAGAAGGCCCAAGAAGGCAGCCCGAAGAAGTAGTCGACTAGAACTCTTGTAAAACCCTAGGCTGGTTGCATATATAAAGCTAGCTAGGGCACCCGATAGGGGGAGGACAACAGATAGACAACATAGCTCCGCCTACGATGGCACCTGATACGTCTCCGACGTATCGATAATTTCTTATGTTCCATGCTACATTATTGATGATATCTACATGTTTTATACACATTATATGTCGTATTTATGCATTTTCCGGCACTAACCTATTAACGAGATGCCGAAGAGCCGATTGCTCTGTTTTCTGCTGTTTTTGGTTTCAGAAATCCTAGTAAAGAAATATTCTCGGAATTGGACGAAATCAACGCCCAGGGTCCTATTTTGCCACGAAGCTTCCAGAAGACCGAAGGAGAGTCGAAGTGGGGCCACGAGGTGACCAGACACCAGGGCGGCGCGGCCCAGGCCCTGGCCGCGCCGGCCTGTGGTGTGGGCCCCTCGTGCCGCCTCTTGACCTGCCCTTCCGCCTATTTAAAGCCTCCGTCGCGAAACCCCCAGTACGGAGAGCCACGATACGGAAAACCTATGCGAGACGCCGCCGCCGCCAATCCCATCTCGGGGGATTCTCGGAGATCACCTCCGGCACCCCGCCGGAGAGGGGAATCATCTCCCGGAGGACTCTTCACCGCCATGGTCGCCTCCGGAGTGATGAGTGAGTAGTTCACCCCTGGACTATGGGTCCATAGCAGTAGCTAGATGGTTGTCTTCTCCTCATTGTGCTTCATTGTTGGATCTTGTGAGCTGCCTAACATGATCAAGATCATCTATCCGTAATACTATATGTTGTGTTTGTCGGGATCCGATGGATAGAGAATACTATGTTATGTTAATTATCAAGTTATTACCTATGTGTTGTTTATGATCTTGCATGCTCTCCGTTATTAGTAGAGGCTCGGCCAAGTTTTTGCTCTTAACTCCAAGAGGGAGTATTTATGCTCGATAGTGGGTTCATGCCTCCATTAAATGCGGGACGGTGACGAGAAAGTTCTAAGGTTGTGGATGTGTTGTTGCCACTAGGGATAAAACATTGATGCTATGTCTAAGGATGTAGTTATTGATTACATTACGCACCATACTTAATGCAATTGTCTGTTGTTTTGCAACTTAATACCGGAAGGGGTTCGGATGATAACCTCGAAGGTGGACTTTTTAGGCATAGATGCATGCTGGATAGCGGTCTATGTACTTTGTCGTAATGCCCAATTAAATCTCACTATATTTATCATATCATGTATGTGCATTGTTATGCCCTCTCTATTTGTCAATTGCCCGACCGTAATTTGTTCATCCAACATGCTTTTATCTTATGGGAGAGACACCTCTAGTGAACTGTGGACCCCGGTCCTATTCTTTACATCGCATACAATCTACTCGCAATACTTGTTTTGTTGTTTTCCGCAAACAATCATCTTCCACACAATACGGTTAATCCTTTGTTACAGCAAGCCGGTGAGATTGACAACCTCACTTGTTTCGTTGGGGCAAAGTACTTTGGTTGTGTTGTGCAGGTTCCACGTTGGCGCCGGAATCCCTGGTGTTGCGCCGCACTACATCCCGCCGCCATCAACCTTCAACGTGCTTCTTGGCTCCTCCTCGGTCGATAAACCTTGGTTTCTTTCGAGGGAAAACTTGCCATCTGTACGCATCACACCTTCCTCTTGGGGTTCCCAACGGACGTGTGTCAACTACACGCATCAAGACTGTTTTCTGGCGCCGTTGCCTGGGAGATCAAGACACGCTGCAAGGGGAGTCTCCACTTTCCAATCTCTTTACTTTGTTTTTGTCTTGCTTTATTTTATTTACTACTTTGTTTGCTGCACTTATATCAAAACACAAAAAAATTAGTTGCTAGCTTTTATTTTATCTAGTTTGCTTTATTTACTACTGCTAAAATGGCCACTCCTGAAAATACTAAGTTGTGTGACTTCACAACCACAAATAATAATGATTTCTTATGCACACCTATTGCTCCACCTGCTACTACAGCAGAATTCTTTGAAATTAAACCCGCTTTACTTGAATCTTGTTATGCGAGAGCAATTTTCTCGGTGTTAGTTCTGATGATGCTCGCTGTCCATCTCAATAATTTTGTTGAATTGTGTGAAATGCAAAAGTATAAAGATGTAGATGGTGACATTATAAAATTAAAATTGTTTCCTTTCTCATTAAGAGGAAGAGCTAAAGATTGGTTGCTATCTTTGCCTAAGAATAGTATTGATTCATGGACTAAATGCAAGGATGCTTTTATTGGTAGATATTATCCCCCTGCTAAAATTATATCTTTGAGAAGTAGCATAATGAATTTCAAGCAATTAGATAATGAGCATGTTGCACAAGCTTGGGAAAGAATGAAATCTTTGGTTAAAAATTGCCCAACCCATGGATCGACTACTTGGATGATCATCCAAACCTTCTATGCAGGACTAAATTTTTCTTCGCGGAACCTATTGGATTCAGCTGCTGGAGTTACCTTTATGTCCATCACTTTGGGGGCGGCTACAAAGCTTCTTGATGATATGATGATAAATTACTCTGAATGGCACACGGAAAGAGCTCCACAAGGTAAGAAGGTAAATTCTGTCGAAGAATCCTCTTCCTTGAGTGATAAGATTGATGCTATTATGTCTATGCTTGTGAATGATAGGACTAATGTTGATCCTAATAATGTTCCGTTAGCTTCATTGGTAGCCCAAGAAGAACATGTTGATGTAAACTTCATTAAAAATAATAATTTCAACAACAATGCTTATCGGAACAATTCTAGTAATAACTATAGGCCATATCCTTATAATAATGGTAACGGTTATGCTAATTCTTATGGGAATTTTTACAACAATAATAGGAACACACCCCCTGGTCTTGAATCCATGCTTAAAGAATTTATTAGTACACAAACTGCTTTTAACAAATCTGTTGAGGAATAGCTCAATAAAATTGATATTCTCGCTTCTAAGGTTGATAGTCTCGTCTCTGATGTTGATCTTTTGAAATCGAAAGTTATGCCTAATAGGGATATTGAAAATAAAATTGTTACTACAGCAAATGCCATCCAAGTTAGAATTAATGAGAATATAAGATTAATGGCTGAACTTCGTGCTAGGTGGGATAGAGAAGAAAATGAAAAACTAGCTAAAGAGAAAAATGTAGCTAAAGTTTGGACTATTACCACCACTAGCAATGCTAATGATTCACATGTTGCTGCACCTCCTACTATTAATGGTAAAATAATTGGTGTTGGCAATGTTTCTACTCCTAGTGCAAAGTGCGCAAAATTACCTGAAACTGCTAAAACTGCTGAAACTGCTTGTGATAAAACTGCTGAAATTTTTTCCAACCTTGGGGACAATGATCCCATTGCTGTAGCTCATAATGATTTAGATTTTGATGATTGCCACATCTCTGAAGTTATAAAGTTCTTACAAAAACTTGCTAAGAGTCCCAATGCTAGCGCTCGTAAACTTGGCTTTCACAAAACATATTACAAATGCTCTCATAAAAGCTAGAGAAGAGAAACTAAAACTTGAAACTTCTATTCCTAGAAAGCTAGAGGATGGTTGGGAGCCCATCATTAAAATGAGGGTCAATGATTTTGATTGTAATGCTTTATGTGATCTTGGTGCAAGTATTTCTGTTATGCCTAAGAAAGTCTATGATATGCTTGACTCGCCACCATTGAAAAATTGTTATTTGGATGTTAATCTCGCTGATAATGCTAAAAAGAAACCTTTGGGGAGAGTTGATAATGTTCATATTATGGTTAACAATAACCTTGTCCCCGTTGATTTTGTTGTCTTGGATATTGAATGCAATGCATCTTGCCCCATTATATTGGGAAGACCTTTTCTTCGAACCGTTGGTGCTACTATTGATATGAAGGAAGTTAATATTAAATATAAATTTCCTCTCAAGAAAGGTATGGAAAACTTCCCTAGAAAAAGAATGAAGTTACCTTTTGATTCTATCATTAGAACAAATTATGATGTTGATGTTTCATCTCTTGAAAATACTTGATATACACTTTCTGCGCCTAGCTGAAAGGCGTTAAAGAAAAGCGCTTATGGGAGACAACCCATGTTTTTACTACTGTATCTTTATTTTATATTTGAGTCTTGGAAGTTGTTTACTACTGTAGCAACCTCTCCTTATCTTAGTTTTGTGTTTTGTTGTGCCAAGTAAAGTCTTTGATAGTAAAGTGAGTACTAGATTTGGATTACTGCGCAGTTTCAGATTTCTTTGCTGTCACGAATTTCGACCTGCCTCCCTGTAGGTAGCTCAGAAAATTAAGCCAATTTACCTGCGTGATCCTCAGATATGTACGCAACTTTCATTCAATTTGGGCATTTTCATTTGAGAAAGTCTGGTGCCTCAATAAAATCCATCTTTACGGACTGTTCTGTTTTGACAGATTCTGCCTTTTATTTCGCATTGCCTCTTTTGCTATGTTGGATGAATTTCTTTGATCCATTAATGTCCAGTAGCTTTATGCAATGTCCAGAAGTGTTAAGAATGATTGTGTCACCTCCGAACATGTTAATTTTTTATTGTGCACTAACCCTCTAATGAGTTGTTTCGAGTTTGGTGTGGAGGAAGTTTTCAAGGATCAGGAGAGGAGTATGATGCAATATGATCAAGGAGAGTGAAAGCTCTAAGAGCATCCCCACTCGTTGGCGCTCCCCACGCCCAAATCCGGCAAAATTTTCGTCCGGATTGGATGAAGATTTGGCGTGGGGAGCGCCGAAGTTCCAGCCGTCCCCCCGGCAGGAAACCCCCAACCTCGACCATTTGACATATTTCAAACAAATTCAACATAAAATTTAACAAGTTCGGCAAACAAGAGTACGAAAATTGCTGAAACAAATTCGGCGATAACAGTACAATGTTTAACAAGTGCAATGGATTGTCGGCGAAGTAGTCGGCGTACAACATGCAGTAGCCCTCCATTCGCTGTCTCGGCTTGCACTTCCGGCGACCTCGTGCCGACCCACCACGTCGACGAGTTGCCGGTCCGGCGTACATGCTTGCCAAGCAACCAAGGATCATCATGTGCTCGTCGTCTTGGGCGGCTGCTGCCATCTCTTCTTGCATAAGCTCGACGAACATCTGCTCCTCCTCTTCGTCCGAGTCCATGGCCGGCGAGGCAAATGGACGAACACCGACGGGCGTGGTCGAGGCAACCCGAGCCGCGAGCGACGACGAGCAAGCAGGCCGGAAAACAGGCCGGCGGAAGAGCAGCCAGATAGGCCGTCGTCGAAAGACGGCGGAATATAGGCAGGTGGGGAAGGAGGGGCGGCGGAATCTGGGCAACAAGCCGGCGGGGTGGTGCCGGCGGCGAGAGAGATACGAGGGTGGGGGAGATTTTGAGCGACGTGGCGGTGGGGTTCGTGCGTCGAGTCACCGACAGATCGGGCCCTTCCCCGCTTTTCACTCGTCCGGAGTCCCCGAGCGCTCCCCGGGGGCCGGGGGTGGCGTGGGCTCGCCGGATGGATGAAGGGCCAAATCCGGGCGAAAACGAGGAACCGGGGGCGCGACTGGGCCGAATTTCGCCGTCCGGATGGAAAAAACGCTCGCCGGGGGCCTCGACGGGGGCACGAGTGGAGATGCTCTAAGATTGGGGATGCCCCGGTGGTTCACCCCTGCATATTTTAAGAAGACTCAAGCGTCTAAGCTTGGGGATGCCCAAGGCATCCCCTTCTTCATCGACAACATTATCAGGTTCCTCCCTGAAACTATATTTTTATTCCGTCACATCTTATGTACTTTGCTTGGAGCGTCGGTTTGTTTTTGTTTTTGTTTTTGTTTGAATAAAATGGATCCTAGCATTCATTGTGTGGGAGAGAGACACGCTCCGCTGTTGCATATGGACAAATATGTCCTTAGGCTTTACTCATAGTATTCATGGCGAAGGTTGAATCTTCTTCGTTAAATTGTTATATGGTTGGAATCGGGAAATGCTACATGTAGTAATTCTAAAATGTCTTGAATAATTTGATACTTGGCAATTGTTGTGCTCATGTTTAAGCTCTTGCATCATATACTTTGCACCCATTAATGAAGAAACACATAGAGCTTGCTAATTTGGTTTGCATATTTGGTCTCTCTAAAGTCTAGATAATATCTAGTATTGAGTTTTGAACAACAAGGAAGACGGTGTAGAGTCTTATAATGTTTACAATATGTCTTTTATGTGAGTTTTGCTGCACCGTTCATCCTTGTGTTTGTTTCAAATAAACCTTGCTAGCCTAAACCTTGTATCGAGAGGGAATACTTCTCATGCATCCAAAATCCTTGAGCCAACCACTATGCCATTTGTGTTCACCATACCTACCTACTACATGGTATTTCTCCGCCATTCCAAAGTAAATTGCTTGAGTGCTACCTTTAAAATTCCATCATTCTCCTTTACAATATATAGCTCATGGGACAAAATAGCTTAAAAACTATTGTTGTATTGAATATGTACTTATGCACTTTATCTCTTATTAAGTTGCTTGTTGTGCGATAACCATGTTTCTGGGGACGCCATCAACTATTCTTTGTTGAATATCATGTGAGTTGCTATGCATGTCCGTCTTATCTGAAGTAAGAGAGATCTACCACCTTAATGGTTGGAGCATGCATATTGTTAGAGAAGAACATTGGGCCGCTAACTAAAGCCATGAATCATGGTGGAAGTTTCAGTTTTGGACATATATCCTAAATCTCATATGAGAATAATAATTGTTGCCACATGCTTATGCATTAAGAGGAGTCCATTATCTGTTGTCCATGTTGTCCCGGTATGGATGTCTAAGTTGAGAATAATCAAAAGCGATAAATCCAAAATGCGAGCTTTCTCCTTAGACCTTTGTACAGGTGGCATGGAGGTACCCCTTTGTGACACTTGGTTAAAACATGTGTATTGCGATGATCCGGTAGTCCAAGCTAATTAGGACAAGGTGCGGGCACTATTAGTATACTATGCATGAGGCTTGCAACTTGTAAGATATAATTTACATAACTCATATGCTTTATTACTACCGTTGACAAAATTGTTTCATGTTTTCAAAATAAAAGCTCTAGCACAAATATAGCAATCGATGCTTTCCTCTTTGAAGGACCTTTCTTTTACTTTTATGTTGAGTCAGTTCACCTATCTCTCTCCACCTCAAGAAGCAAACACTTGTGTGAACTCGTGCATTGATTCCTACATACTTGCATATTGCACTTATTATATTACTCTATGTTGACAATTATCCACGAGATATACATGTTACAAGTTGAAAGCAACCGCTGAAACTTAATCTTCCTTTGTGTTGCTTCAATACCTTTACTTTGATTTATTGCTTTATGAGTTAACTCTTATGCAAGACTTATTGATGCTTGTCTTGAAAGTACTATTCATGAAAAGTCTTTGCTTTATGATTCATTTGTTTACTCATGTCATTACCATTGTTTTGATCGCTGCATTCATTACATATGTTTACAATAGTATGATCAAGGTTATGATGGCATGTCACTCCGGAAATTATCTTTGTTATCGTTTACCCGCTCGGGACGAGCGTAACTAAGCTTGGGGATGCCGATTGATACGTCCAAAACGTATCTACTTTCCCGAACACTTTTGCTATTGTTTTGCCTCTAATTTGTGTATTTTGGATGCAACTAACACGGACTAACGCTGTTTTCGACAGAACTGTTCCGGTGTCTCGTTTTTGTGCAGAAATCCAACTTTCAGGAAAAACCTCGGGATTTTGACAGAAGGCCCTATTTTCCCAGAATACTGACGGAGCCAGAAGGACAAATCAAGTGGAGGCCCGAGGGCCCCACACCACGCAGGCCTAGGGGGGCCCGCGCGGCCCTATGGTGTGGCCCCCTCTACCGGCCTCCGACGCTCTCCTTCGGACTACTTATTGGCCTCGACCTAAAAACGCACGGGGAGAAGTCGAAGTCGCCAGAAACCCTCCAGAACGCCGCCACATCGCGAAACTCCGTCTCGGGAGCCAGAAGTCTCCGTTCGGCACTCCGCCGGGACGGGGAATTGGAGGAGATCATCGCCATCATCACCGCCAACGCCTCTCCATCAACCAGCCATGTTTCCCCCATCCATGTGTGAGTAATTCCCCCGCTGTAGGCCGAAGGGGATGGTAGGGATTGGATGAGATTGCTCATGTAATAGCATAAGATTGTTAGGGCATAGTGCCTAGTATCCGTAGATGTTACTTTTATGATATTGTTGCAACTTGTTATGCTTAATGCTTGTCACTAGGGCCCGAGTGCCATGATCTCAGATCTGAACATGTTATTGATTCATGAAGATATTCGTTGTTTATGATCTTACCCGCAAGTTGTATACACATGTCGCTCGTCCGGAACCAATGGCCCCGAAGTGACAAGAATCGGGACAACCGGAGGGGATGGTAGTGACGTGAGGATCACATGTGTTCACGGAGTGTTAATGCTTTGCTCCGGTACTCTATTAAAAGGAGTACCTTAATACCCAGTAGTTTCCCTTGAGGCCCGGCTGCCACCGGCTGGTAGGACAAAAGATGTTGTGCAAGTTTCTCATTGCGAGCACGTACGACTATAATTGGAACACATGCCTATTGATTGATTAGTACTTGGATACCGTTTTATTATTATTTGCAAATGCCCTGCTGTGATTGTTACATGAGTTTCTCTCATCCATGCAACGCCCGTCATCCGTCCCCGTGCCTGCAGTATTTTAATCCTGCTGTTTACTAAAATCACTACTACTTCTTTGTTACTCTGCTGCTGTTATTTTACTACTCGCACTTGCTATAAAACTCGTTACTACCGATAAACTCTTGCGAGCAAGTCTGTTTCCGAGTGCAGCTGAATTGACAACTCCGTCGTTAAGGCTTTCAAGTATTCTTTGTCTCCCCTTGTGTCGAATCAATAAATTGGGTTTTACTTCCCTCGAAGACCGTTGCGATCCCCTATACTTGTGGGTCATCAAGACTATTTTCTCGGCGCCGTTGCCGGGGAGCATAGCTTTATTTGGAAGTTCACTTGGATTGATATTGTTCGCTGCAAATTCTCCATCATGGGTAAACCTCGCGATACTAAGGTCGCCATATTACCATCCACTACAAGAAAAGGTACAACTCTAAGTACCTCTGCTGCTCTTGATTCACCATCTGTGATAAGTAAACTTGTTTCACCACCAGAAGCTTCAAATGCTGGTACTTCTGCTGAATCTGAAAACTCTTATAATATTGATGATGCTTCTGCTGTGCTTGATGATAGTGGTTCATTGGGAACTTTTCTAGATGCTACAATTGCTAGGTCAAGACAAATTGAAAATACTCGAAACTCCTGATGTTACTACACCCGTTAATTCACCCGAACTTGAATGCTCTAGTGATGATCTTGATGAAGATTATGTGGAACTTGATGATGATTTTATTGAAAAATGCAATGCTACTACCGATGCAAGAAAAATTAAAAAGTTGCTTGCAGAACATGTCGTTAGATATAAACCGTCTCCCGATCCTAAATTTGCCACATCTCCTATAAACATTAAGGATAAAGATTATGATTTTTCTCTTGATCTATCTCATATAGCTATTGTTGAGAAAACAACCTTTTGTGGTACTGAAAAAGAAAGTGCTCGTTGAACACATGATTGAGTTATCTACTACGAGTAGCTTGTTTTTCGATGATGTTAAGAAGCGTACTTACTTTGTTGCTAAAATCTTTCCATTCTCATTAAAGGATGACGCTAAAACTTGGTATAATAGTTTGCCACCTAATTCTATTAAAAGTCCAAAAGAATTGCTTGATGTTTTCTTCCGTAAATACTTTCCTGCTAGTGCTCAACATGTTGCTTTGCGAGAGAATTTATAATTTTGACCAGGAAGATGGAGAGAAATTGCCCGAGGCTTGGGCGAGATTTTGCTCTCTTATTAGAGCTCGGCCCGACCATGATTTGGAAAAGCATGATTTACTTGATATATTTTATAGTGGACTAACCATTGAGTCTAGGGCATACCCGGATAGTTGTGCTGGTTGTGTTTTCGGGAAAAGAACTCCGGACGACGTCGAAGAATTATTGGCTAAAATAGGCCGGAATCATGATGATTGGACTACGCCTGAACCAACTCCAACGCCAATATTGAAGAAGAGGGGTTTAATTAAATTGAATGATGAAGATATGAGGGAAGCCAAGAAGTCTCTCAAGGAGAAAGGTATTAAATCTGAAGATGTGAAGAATCTTCCTCCCATAGAAGATATATTTGAGATAATTCCCCCTTCATCCATGATTGAGGTAAATTCCCTTCAGCACTTTACTAGGGAAGATATTCCGTATTCAAAACCTCCTGCGCAATGCTTAGATTAGTTTGATAATTATATTGTTAAGCAAGAAAATTTTAATATGAGAGTAGAGAATCATCTAATGGAAAATTCTCAAGCTATTAGTGAATTGCATGATATTGTGGAGAGAACCTCCAATGATGTTAAGATGCTTGTTAAACATTTTCATATGGTTCAAACTCAAATTGATCAACTCACTAAAGTGCAAAATGATTTGTTGGGAAATAATTCTAAAGAAAAACATGCTTATGAAGTAACAACTAGAGGTGGTGTCTCTACCCAGGATCCTCTATATCCTGAAGGGCATCCCAAAAGAGTTGAACAAGATTCTCAACGAACTAAAACTAGTGCTCCATCTAAGAAAAAGAAAAAGAAACATAAGAATGTTGTAGAATCCTCTCGAACCTGTTAATGATCCTAATAGTATTTCTATTTCTGATGCTGAAACTGAAAGTAGTAATGAACATGATAAAGATAATGATAAGAATGATACTCCTGATAAAGAAGAGGTTGAAGAAGAACCTGAAAAGCATGCTAAAAATAGAAAGTATACTAAAGAAGATTTTATTGCTGAGAAACATGGTAATGAAAGGGAACCTTGGGTACAAAAGCAAATGCCTTTTCCTGCTAAGAAACTAAAATCAAAGGAAGAAGAACACTATAATAAATTTTGTGATTGGATGAAACCTTTATTCTTGCAAATCCCTTTGACTGATGCTATTAAATTGCCTCCTTATTCAAAGTATACGAAAGATATTGTTACTAACAAAAGGAAAATCCCCAATGAGGAAATTTCCACTATGCTTGCTAATTACTCTTTCAATGGCAAAGTTCCAAAGAAGTTGGGCGACCCAGGTATACCTACTATTCATTGTTCTATTAAGAATAATTATGTTAAAACTGCTCTATGTGACTTGGGAGCTGGTGTTAGTGTTATGCCTTTTTCTCTTTATAAGAGACTTTACTTAGATAAGTTGATACCTACTGATATATCTTTGCAAATGGCTGATAAATCTACTGCTATTCCTGTTGGTATATGTGAGGATGTTCCTGTTCAAGTTACTAATAACCGCTTGATATTAACTGATTTTGTTGTGTTGGAAATGCCTGAAGATGATAATATGTCTATTATTCTTGGGAGACCTTTTCTTAACACCGCAGGGGCTGTTATTGATTGCAATAAAGGAAAGGTTACTTTCAATGTTGATGATAAGGAACACACCGTCTATTTCCCCAAGAGGATTGAAAAAGCGTGCGGAGTTAATACCATTTCTAATGTAAGAACTATCAAAGTGGGAACTATTGATTGTCCTATATATGAGCCTAAAGAAGAATATCAAACTCTTGTGATTGGATCCATATCAATACAATTCAAGGTAACATGATTGATTTGAGGTTTATTTCTTCATATGCTATGTAAAATTTATTTGGTGGCAAGACTTGATCAACCTTGTTAACAAATACATTTTATATGCATAGAGGAAGTAAACAACATCTCTTTCTTTCTCCACTTGTTCTAGTTGCTGTAGCACTTTTAATTTGCAAAGTTCCTTAGTTAATTGGAGATTTCAAAAAATTTCCTGGCCAGTAATAATAAACTTAATACCCAGAAATGTGCATTTTTCAAAGTTTTCAAAAAATTCGCAAAAATTACACCGTTGGTCCTATTTTTCGACGAGGCACTCGGGAGTACCGGAGGATGACCCGTGGGGCACCACAGGGTGCCACACCACCAGCCGGCGCGGCCAAGGAGGTGGGGGCGCCACCCTGTGGTGTGGGCCCCTCCTTGCCCCACTATTTCATCTCTTTCTCCCAGCATCTTCTCTCTCCCGAAAAAACTCGAACCAGCTTTCTCTCACTCGCGTTTTTGCTCAAGAGCTCAGGATTTCTCGATCTCTTTGCTCAGCCCAGATTTCTGTCTGAAATTTGGCACATTTGCTCTCCGGTATGTGACTCCTTCGCCTATCCAAGTAGAATTTTGTTTGGTTGAGTATATCTTGAATATTTTGCTGTTGTAGGTAACATGTTTAGTGAGCTTGCATGCTTGTTCTAAGTGGTAGAAATTAGTTTTGATGCATGATTAGTACTCTAGCAAGTTCCTATGGTAGTTTCCCTCAATTATATGTCACCAAATCAAGTTTTATATCACTTGTTGAAAATTTCAGAAAAGAGATGAAGAAGTTCAACTTTGGAGAATTGTTCAAGAAAGGAACAACCAGCACCGGGAGGCCTTCTAGGACTGCCACCCAAATTAGGCGATCGTACAATGAGGATATCATCGCGCCTAGCTTCGCGCCCGAAGAGGACAATGGGGCTCCTAACGCTTCATCCTTCCCATGTTATGATTTTCTGACAAATGCAGGGATATTGGATGATTTCTTCACCCTTGTCAACAAGGCGGGCTTAGCCACCTACGTGGGAGATGAAAGGGAGCAATACTACATGCTCACCAAAATCTTCGTCGAGAGCTTCAAGTTCCAAAACACGCAATATGAGCCGACAGTTGCATTCAAGATTTATGATAACCCTATTACTATGGAATTGGAAACATTTTGTCGTGCATTGGATATTGCCCTCGTAGGTACAGCAAGGAGGATTGATGACAACCCCGGGACTTGTTGGAGCTCTATCGAGGGATCACCAATGATGACTGTCGCACCATTCAGCGGGGAAAGATAAGGAACATTCAACTCCCCGCCATTAAATATTTTGCATATTACATTGCTACTAGCATACTTGGTAGGGAGAACACTAGCAATATTTCTAGTTACCATATTGCCTTCTTGAATATTGCACTTATCGGACGGACATCTTATCATCTTGGTTCTCTTATTGCTCGCCGCCTGTCTAACAGGGGGCCTATTTTTGGAGGAACTATTGCACTCGCGCATTTTAACACATTTAAGACTTCCTATTGATCCTAATGATGTGCCATTAACCCCTAGGAGGCTTGATATCACTGCTATGAAAAGCCATCATTTTGTTACCACCGATTCCACTTTAGATAATATGGTCTATAGAATGTTGTTTGCTCGACGGGGATGAGAAAGAAATCCCTTTTCCCCAGCCAGGTTTGTTCTGTATTGACGAGGCAACCATGGTCGCGCACTAAGGAGGAGGTGGATGAACATATGAAGATACAAGATTTCCACCAGCAGCATGACTCCGAGGACGCCGAGCCCTCCTACGACTATACCGTCACGTATCCGGGTGCTTCTTCTAGCACATACCCGGAATATGATCCATCTTCGTCGTACTACGGGGATACTACCTCATGGCCTCGATGGGATTGAACTCCACTTAGGCCAAAAGCCTAAGCTTGGGGGGAGGTATACTGGCATCACTCATTCTTTGCATATTATGGTTGCTGGATACTTGTATACTTTTTTAGTCTCTTTGAGTGGTTTTCTAATGAGAGGGAGATGATATTTGGGGAAGTTCTGCCTGAAAACAGATTCTGGACTGTTACTAGAAAAATTCGTGCGCACAGCCAGAACGTTATTTTGAGCTGCCAATTTTTGTGAAGATTCCCCAGGTTGTTATCTAACTTTCATTAGTTGAACACTTTTCGAGCTGAGCAACGTAAGATTTTTGTAAAAATCGATTTCTGTACTGCTGTCAGGTTTTGGCAGATTTCTACCATCTCGCTTTTCTGTATTTCTTTTAGTTTGCTATTTCTTGCTTTCACTTTGTTTCTTTCCCAAAACATAAAAAGACCAAAAATATTTCTGTTGTTTCTCTTCACCATTTGTTTATCTTGGTTTCTTGCATTTGTTTCGCTTTATTTGCTATTGCTAGTTTGCTATAAGAAAACCCAAAAAGATTTTGCTTTGTTTGCTTGTTTCCTTTTGTTTTTGTTCTCAAATTTGAAAACACCAAAAATATTTGCTGTTCTTCTTTGGTTTGTAAAATTCATTATGAGTTCAATGGTCTTCGGTGGCTGGAGCGTGGTTTTCATTTCATATTATCCAAGCTACACAAGTGAAAAGGCAATAATGACGATCTACGACAATCTGATTGTGGTGAGAGGCTGCTATGAACTCTATTTGTTTTCAAATTTTGTACATATACTCATCCATGTGAGCATGCTTAGTTGGTTCATGTGAGGTATATGTCATTTAAGAAAGTTTAGTAGTTCATGATCTCTCATGTTAGCTCCAATCTATTAATATGAGTAGCATGTCATGGATGTTTGCTTGCATTGTTTTATTCATAAGTAAGTATGGCATTGTGGTATCCTCCTCTGAATAATTCATTTATATCGATTTGGCACATGCTCACGCATGCATATGACTGAACAAGAGTCAATTAAGCCTCATGATTTACATTGCTTCGTAGTTCTTGTATCACTTTTATGCCTCAGTTAATTTATTTTGCCGCAAGCATGATTATGACAGTTATTGCTCTCTTGATTTGTCGCTCCCTAGTCTTTTGCTAGCCTTCACTTGTACTGAGCGGGAACGCTGCTCGTGCCTCCCAACACATGAAAACCAAGTTATTCCAAAGTGTCCACCATAAATACCTATGCATGGCATTTCAAACCATTCCAAGTAAATTCTCATGCGCTACCTTAAAATGCTTCTCAATTCGTGTTTATGTTTCATAGCTCACGAGGAAGTATGTGGTGTTTAGCTTTCAACCTTGTCATTTACTTTTGACGGACTCTCATATGGACTAGTGGCACATCCGCTTATCCAATAATTTTTGCAAAAAGAGCTGGCAATGGGATTCCCAGTCCCGACTTAATTAACTTAAATAGACACTCCTCCATGGTTTGTGATTGTTGGACGGCACCCGAGGATTCGGTTAGCCATGGCTTGTGTAAGCAAAGGTTGGGGGAGTGTCATCATCATAATAAAACTAAACTAAAAAGGCACTCCTTCATGATATGTGATTGTTGGCAGGCACCCGAGGATTCGGTTAGCCATGGTTTGTGTAAGAAAGGTTGGAAGGAGTGCCACACAAAAATGCAAATAATTCATGGGAGCCGCTCTTGAAAGTCCGGTTGGCGAGGTAGTTTGTGTACCCATTACCATTCGTTGACAACAACAAACACCTCTCAAAATAATTTTACTCCTGCTTTACAAATGAAAAGCTCTAGCGCATGTTAATCCCTGCTTCCCTCTGCGAAGGGTCAATCTTTTACTTTTATGTTGTGTCTCCATCCTTTCTTTGAGCACTTTCTTGAGAGCACAACTCGTCATTCTTAGTATAATATGCTTGTCTCAAAATATGATTGATCGTGGTATAACTTTGATGCTTTTATCTTTGACAATCACTACTTCTAGTCTTTCTATGAACTTCGAGGTGCCCGGGCATTTATGTTTTGCCGATCAAATACGGGCAAGCGAGATACCACTTTATCATACTCTCTTATGAACATTGCAATCCTGCTTATATACATGATTCATGATGCTTATTATTAATTGTTGGTACCTCTTCATGATTGACATAGTTGTTAGATGATCTTATTTGCATGTATCTTATTATGAACTGCTTAAGTATTAGCCATATCATGAGAATATATACATCATATGAACAAATGTGTTCGTGAAAGTTCTTTTATCGCTCAGTTGTTAACTGAATTGCTTGAGGACAAGCAATAAGCTAAGCTTGGGGGAGTTGATACGTCCAAAACGTATCTACTTTCCCGAACACTTTTGCTATTGTTTTGCCTCTAATTTGTGTATTTTGGATACAACTAACACCGGACTAACGCTGTTTTCAGCAGAACTGTTCCGGTGTCTCGTTTTTGTGCAGAAATCCAACTTTCGGGAAAAACCTCGGGATTTTGACGAAGGCCCTATTTTCCCGGAATGCGACGGAGCCGAAGGACAAATCAAGTGGAGGCCCGAGGGCCCCACACCATAAGGCGGCACGGCCTAGGGGGGCCCGCGCGGCCCTATGGTGTGGCCCCTCGGCCGGCCTCCGACGCTCTCCTTCGGACTACTTATTGGCCTCGACCTAAAAACGCACGGGGAGAAGTCGAAGTCGCCGTAAACCCTCCGGAACGCCGCCACATCGCGAAACTCCGTCTCGGGAGCCAGAAGTCTCCGTTCTGGCACTCCGCCGGGACGGGGAATTGGAGGAGATCATCGCCATCATCACCGCCAACGCCTCTCCATCAACCAGCCATGTTTCCCCCATCCATGTGTGAGTAATTCCCCCGCTGTAGGCCGAAGGGGATGGTAGGGATTGGATGAGATTGGTCATGTAATAGCATAAGATTGTTAGGGCATAGTGCCTAGTATCCGTAGATGTTACTTTTATGATATTGTTGCAACTTGTTATGCTTAATGCTTGTCACTAGGGCCCGAGTGCCATGATCTCAGATCTGAACATGTTATTGATTCATGAAGATATTCGTTGTTTATGATCTTACCTGCAAGTTGTATACACATGTCGCTGTCCGGAACCAATGGCCCCGAAGTGACAAGAATCGGGACAACCGGAGGGGATGGTAGTGACGTGAGGATCACATGTGTAAACGGAGTGTTAATGCTTTGCTCCGGTACTCTATTAAAAGGAGTACCTTAATATCCAGTAGTTTCCCTTGAGGCCCGGCTGCCACCGGCTGGTAGGACAAAAGATGTTGTGCAAGTTTCTCATTGCGAGCACGTACGACTATAATTGGAACACATGCCTATTGATTGATTAGTACTTGGATACCGTTTTATTATTATCTGCAAATGCCCTGCTGTGATTGTTACATGAGTTTCTCTCATCCATGCAACGCCCGTCATCCGTCCCCGTGCCTGCACTATTTTAATCCTGCTGTTTACTAAAATCACTACTGCTGTCTTTGTTACTCTGCTGCTGTTATTTTACTATCAGCTATCTGCTATAAAACTGTTACTATCGATAAACTCTTGCGAGCAAGTCCGTTTCCAGGTGCAGCTGAATTGACAACTCCGCTGTTAAGGCTTTCAAGTATTCTTTGTCTCCCCTTGTGTCGAATCAATAAATTGGGTTTACTTCCCTCGAAGACTGTTGCGATCCCCTATACTTGTGGGTCATCACTGATACGTCTCCGACGTATCGATAATTTCTTATGTTCCATGCTACATTATTGATGATATCTACATGTTTTATACACATTATATGTCGTATTTATGCATTTTCCGGCACTAACCTATTAACGAGATGCCGAAGAGCCGATTCGTTGTTTTCTGCTGTTTTTGGTTTCGTAAATCCTAGTAAAGAAATATTCTCGGAATTGGACGAAATCAACGCCCGGGGTCCTATTTTGCCACGAAGCTTCCAGAAGACCGAAGGAGAGTCGAAGTGGGGCCACGAGGTGGCCAGACACCAGGGCGGCGCGGCCCAGGCCCTGGCCGCGCCGGCCTGTGGTGTGGGCCCCTCGTGCCGCCTCTTGACCTGCCCTTCCGCCTACTTAAAGCCTCCGTCGCGAAACCCCCAGTACGGAGAGCCACGATACGGAAAACCTTACTGAGACGCCGCCGCCGCCAATCCCATCTCGGAGGATTCTGGAGATCACCTCCGGCACCCTGCCGGAGAGGGGAATCATCTCCCGGAGGACTCTTCACCGCCATGGTCGCCTCCGGAGTGATGATCGAGTAGTTCACCCCCGGACTATGGGTCCATAGCAGTAGCTAGATGGTTGTCTTCTCCTCATTGTGCTTCATTGTTGGATCTTGTGAGCTGCCTAACATGATCAAGATCATCTATCTGTAATACTATATGTTGTGTTTGTCGGGATTCGATGGATAGAGAATACTATGTTATGTTAATTATCAAGTTATTACCTATGTGTTGTTTATGATCTTGCATGCTCTCCGTTATTAGTAGAGGCTCGGCCAAGTTTTTGCTCTTAACTCCAAGAGGGAGTATTTATGCTCGATAGTGGGTTCATGCCTCCATTAAATCTAGGACGAGTGACGTAAAAGTTCTAAGGTTGTGGATGTCTTGTTGCCACTAGGGATAAAACATCGATGCTATGTCTAAGGATGTAGTTATTGATTACATTACGCACCATACTTAATGCAATTGTCTCGTTGTTTTGCAACTTAATACTGGAAGGGGTTCGGATGATAACCTCGAAGGTGGACTTTTTAGGCATAGATGCATGCTTGGATAGCGGTCTATGTACTTTGTCGTAATGCCCAATTAAATCTCACTATATTTACCATATCATGTATGTGCATTGTTATGCCCTCTCTATTTGTCAATTGCCCGACTGTAATTTGTTCACCCAACATGCTTTTATCTTATGGGAGAGACACCTCTAGTGAACTGTGGACCCCGGTCCTATTCTTTACATCGCATACAATCTCATCGCAATACTTGTTTTATTGTTTTCTCGCAAACAATCATCTTCCACACAATACGGTTAATCCTTTGTTACAGCAAGCCGGTGAGATTGACAACCTCACTCGTTTCGTTGGGGCAAAGTACTTTGGTTGTGTTGTGCAGGTTCCACGTTGGCGCCGGAATCCCTGGTGTTGCGCCGCACTACATCCCGCCGCCATCCACCTTCAACGTGCTTCTTGGCTCCTCCTGGTTCGATAAACCTTGGTTTCTTTCTGAGGGAAAACTTGCTACTGTCTGCATCACACCTTCCTCTTGGGGTTCCCAACGGACGTGTGTCAACTGCACGCATCAGCACCCTGTAAACATACTTATGATCATATACTAGATTGCTAGCAGCACGTAGGGATCCTCCAGCGAGGGGACCCGAAGCTGGATACATCGTGTGCCTAATCTCTCTCCCGGAATCTCCATCGTCGCTCTCTCCCGAAATCCAAGTCTACAATACGTAGGCATTGGCGAGGTGGTCCCTCGTCAATTGGCGCCATCTGTGGGGATCGCGGCGACTGGATTTTGTCATTCAAGCGGGGTCCGTCGATTTGTCATCAACATCATTAAGAAGATTGAAGAATCAGAAAAGGTTAGATCTGATCTTGCGCGTGGTGCAGCCACCGCAGCTATTCAGAACAAGTGCGTACGCGAGGAGCGCACTATTCGGGAGGCGCACTAGTCCCACGCAATCATCAAACCAGCATACTTGATGGATGCTCACGAGGAACAACCGACAGCAATCAAACTTCCTCATCGAGAGGCCTTGACGTTCCAAGTCAGGGAGACAAGCACGTGAAAGAAAATAAAGCAGTCTACTACTTGGACGTGGACCAAATTTCAAGGGAACAGGGAGCTGATCTTCACGAGGCTTTTCCCAAACAACTTTTCGAATAGAAGCCGGATGTGCTGGTCTGCAAATCAATCAAGCTAGCTCTAGTGCATACTTCGGCGGAAGGAATTAGTAAAAACACGACATCAACACTGTTAGCGAACAGAGAAGAAATAATGATTCGTGTCGTGGCCCTTCGTCCTCGACTACCCCATCTGTACGTCGTGCCTATCTCGGCATAAAGTTTCGGCTACTTCGCCGCGTACAGTCGACACATCTGAGGACTCACCCATCGCGAACTTGATGTCCGGCAGAAAAATTATCAGCTTTGCCCTTCGTTGCGGCCGTCAACAATTTCAACTACGGCGAAATAAGCTTCGCCTACTCTGTCGCGTCTATTACTCCCGACCAGGCGCCGGGCGACTACTTCAGCCACGTCCACCTCACCTATTGCTACTCTCCTACATCTATCAAGCCGTCGAGTTCATCAGCAACGAACATCCGATACAAAATATCAGGTGTTATATTTCTAGTTAATTATTATTCTAAAATTTATTTGGCCAAATATTTTTTCGGTTTGTATTGTTACTTGCTCGCAGATTTTTTGCGTCGTAATATAACTGCAGATCGGAATAACCTCCGACTATTCGCCTGTCGCGGACTCGACATAGCGCACTCGCCACGCTCGGGGCTCGCCCGTCGCGGATCCGCCACATCAACTGCGTCCTTGATGTCTATGCACGCTTCTATTCCTGTGGACAGTGTTGGGCCTCCAAAAGCAGAGGTTTGTAAAACAGCAGCAAGTTTCCCTTAAGTGAATCACCCAAGGTTTATCGAACTCGGGGAGGTAGAGGTCAAAGATATCCCTCTCAAGCAATCCTGCAATTAAGATACAACAAGTCTCTTGTGTCCCCAACACACCTAATACACTTGTCAGATGTATAGGTGCACTAGTTCGGCGAAGAGATAGTGAAATACAAGTAATATGGATGATTATAAGTAGTAATTGTAATCTGAAATAAAAATGGCAGCAAGCGAACATGTAGAAGAACTTGTTGGAAACGGTGTTTCAATGCTTAGAAACAAGGCCTATGGATCATACTTTCACTAGTGGACACTCTCAACAATGATCACATAATTGAATAAATAAATGCTACTCTCAAACACTCTCTTGTTGGATAACAAACACCATTCATTGTGTAGGGCTGCAAAAGCACACCTCAAACCGGAGTAAACAAGCTCCACAACGTCATAAAGGAATCACACACGATGCGCACACTGTCACCATCACACCGTGGAGAGTGACTCCGGAGTTCATAATAAAATAACCTCTAGAGTGCATAATATACAAGAGTAACATCTACATATTCAACTAGATTACAAAGCTCATGATAACATAAAGATCACACCATGGGAGAGAGAGATGAACCACATAGCTACCGGTAGAGCCCTCAGCCTCGGGGGAGAACTACTCCCTCCTCATCATGGGAGACAGCAACGGCGATGAAGATGGCGATGTAGTCGATGGAGATGGATTCCGGGGGCACTTCCACGTCCCGGCGGCGTGCCGGAACAGAGACTTATGTCCCCCGAAACTAGGTTTCGCGATGGCGGCGGCGCTCCTGGAGTCTTTCTGAAGTATGATAGATATCTCCCGGGTTTTCGCGTCTTGGGGGAATAAATAGGCAAAGGGGTGATGTCGGTGGAGTCCCGAGGTGGGGTCCCCACACCCCGGCGCGCCTGGGGGCCTGGCCGCGCCGCCCTATGGGGAGGAGGCCGTGGGCCTCCCTCGGGCTTGCCCTTCTGGCTCCGTGTGTCCCTCGGAAAAATAGGAGATTTGGCTTTTGTTTCGTCGAATTCCTAGAATATTGCCCAAACAGCTTTCCTGGAACCAAAAACAGTAGAAAACAGGAACTGTCACTGTGGCATCTTGTTAATAGGTTAGTTCCAGAAAATACTTAAAAACATTATAAAGTGTGAATAAAACATGTAGGTATTGTCATAAAACTAGCATGGAACATAAGAAATTACAGATACGTTGGAGACTTATCAGTCCTCTTCATCGACTATGTCGGCCACATCTACTACTTCCGGTCAGACGCCGCGTGACTACAGACTCCGTCCGAGGCACGACTTGCGTCCACATCAGCTTCGCCGCACCCGATAAAAAGCTTAGTTTTCATCTTGCTCCAAGATTCAATTATTTATTTACTTTCGCCATACCCGAATACTCGGGGCTGTGCCATTACAATATTACAACAAATACACCCGACACTCGGGGTTGCGCCATTACATCATTACCGCAAATGCACAAGTGCATTTATTTTCTTCGGCTCTAGATATATCTTCCCCGGCTCAGTGAATTTATTTTCTTTGGCTCGTGGATTTATCTTCTTCGGCTTACTGGATTTGACTTCTTCGGTGAATTTATTTTATTCGGATTCATCTATATGGATATTATTATAAAATAATACCCGATGCGTTTCCGGGGTCGACAATTTCATCGAATTCTCTAGCGGAAGTCAAAAGCAGGTTACATATCCATGGAGCCAACACTCGGAGGCTTGACAACGACTTCACCACTGAGCATAGCTACAATATAATATTTTAGGCGACCACTACTTCGACGCAACATTTTCAACAACACTCGGGGGCTCAACAATAACTTCAGCCCGGGTTACAATTGCGACATGAAAATCTAAACAATAATCATGATATCACCCAAAATGCGCTCGGGGGCTCGGCTGTTTTTTCACCAATAATTTGGCGGCATCCACTTTCGCTATTTGGTGTTTTCTACCTTGGCTCGACTTTTTCGATGCACTCGAAGACTTCATCGACTCGGTTGCACAACCTACCTCGGCGTCGACTCTGTCATACCCAATAAGATAAGTGTTATTTTAATTTACACAAACTTGATTATCATTTACTTTCGCCGCACCCGATGCTCGGGGGCTGCGCTGTGCGAATTCACTCTACATCTCAGGTCGGCAAAAGAACAACTACGTCAAGGAAAAACTACATCAACAAAGAATCAATAAAAAAATCCGCAAGGAACTCGACGAAATTTTCTTCAAGGATGAACTCGAAAATTTTTTCTTCAAGGTGAAACTCGACGGAATTTTCTTCACGAAAGTCGACGAAATTTTTTTCAAGGATGAACTCGACGAAATTTTCTTCAAGGAAGTCGACAAAATTTCTTTAAGGATGAACTCGACAAAATTTCTTCAAGGAAGTCGATGGAATTTTCTTCAAGGAAGTCGACGAAATTTTCTTCAAGGATGAACTCGACGAAATTTTCTTCAAGGAGGTCGACAAAATTTTCTTCAATGATGAACTCGACGAAATTTTCTTCAAGAAAGTCAACGAAATTTTCTTCAAGAAAGTCGACGAAATTATCTTCAAGGATGAACTCGACGAAATTTTCTTCAAGGAAGTCGACAAAATTTCTTCAAGAGAGAACTCGACAAAATTTCTTCAAGGAGGAACTCGACGAAATTTTCTTCAAGGAGGAATTCGACAAAATTTCTTCAAGAGAGAACTCGACAAAATTTCTTCGAGAGATAACTCAACAAAATTTTCTTCAAGGAGGAACCCGACAAAATTTCAGGAACCCGATGACATAGGCATCCCCAATGGGCCTACCGAAGATGGTACCCGGGGTTTACTGAAGGCCCACGGCTCGAAGGATAGAAGAATCGGAAGCCCAAGTTATTATTAAGGAAAGCTAGAATTGTATTAGGAAATAATACGTGTAATCTTACGGGATGGGTTGGAAACCCTCCCGGACTCTGTAACTTGTGTATTACGAATCCCTCGGCTCCGCCTCCTATATAAGGGGGAGTCGAGGGACAAAGAAAGCATCGATTCATTGTCTCACAAAACCCTAGTTTTCATATCGTCGAGCACTTTTCGGCTGACACCTTCGAGATCTACTTGCCCTCTACTTCCGACAAAAACCCTAGTCTACAACTTGTAGGCATTGATAAGTTAATCCCTTGTCAATTGGCGCCGTCTGTGGAAATTAGAGGTGTCAAGGAGCTGATCTCGATGGCACGTTCAAGATCGTCGACTTCATCAACTGGAAGCAACGCAATGGACAGAGGTAAACAGATCGAAACTGGTCTAGTTGATTTTGTTCCTCACCCGCCCTCCCGTTTGGATGCATATGCGTATCTAGAGGAGCCCATGGAGATGACGTTTGGAAAGTTTCACTTCCGCGTCGAGAAAGAAGGAGCGTATCGTCTCGAAATTCCGATCTCGTCGGGATTATCAGCGGTCGATCCCGATTTTTCAAGTTCAGCATCATCAATCGAGTCGGGCAACGAGAAAACTTCATCGCCACGCTTCATCAGCTCCAGGGCAAGTGAAAAACTCGTCAAAATCTTCAGCGACATGTCTTTCGAGTCATCTGCGAACTCCTATATAAGCGATGACTCGAGTGACATCGACTGCTTCAACTTCGTCGACAGATCCGTCACTGTTGGCAAGGTCTTCACCGATCTCTATGATGGTGTCACCAAACCCGACAAAGTTAAGAATTCAAAATATCATCATATCTACGCAATCGGAGAACCAAGCCGTCTAGAACCGGCGACGTCAGAGGCTTTCGACGATGCGGGAAATCCGTATGTCGATCCCGCAGACCTCGCGCGAGGTTTGGGAACAAAATATATCGGAACAGGAACATGAGAGATGGTGCGATTTCCGCAGGCAGTATGGGATCGAGTCGCAAGAGCTATTGATGGTACGGAACCAATGACCATTACGGCAACACCTGAGGAGTCACAAGCGTATCAATATAGGCTTGCACGTTGTTATCGCCAGAATTTGACCGGATCAGAGGCGGGCCGCGATTAAGATGGGCTTGAAGAATATACGCGGAAGATATACATGAATCGGCCTTGTATACGGAGTTTGGGATAGTTTGCCCGTGTATCTGTAAATATAGTAGGATACGTGTCGGTTAGATAGAATTTGGCTCGTGCACGGTTGGGATTATTCCCACGTTAGAAAGTCTACGGACTATAAATATGTATCTAGGGTTATTGAGAAAGACAACAATCACGTTCACCACAAACCAATCTAGGCGCATCGCCAACCCCTTGTTTCGAGGGTTTCTTCCGGGTAAGCATCATACTGCCTAGATCGCATCTTGCGATCTAGGCAGTATACGTTTATTCGTTGTTCATGTGTTCTCGTGCTGAAGCCTTGTTGATGGCGAGCAGCGTAGTTATCATAGATGTGTTAGGGTTAGCATTGTTTCATCGTGTCACATGCTTTCGTCCATGCAACCCTTAGACGTCTAGCCACCCTTACACCTATCTTAGGTGTAAGGGCGGTACCTCGCTTGATCATTATTTAGCAGATCCGATCCGTTATGATTGCTCCTTGTTCTTGAAGGATTAGTTTAATATCTGCATAGTTAGGCCTTGCAAACGGGTTGAAGGATCCAGTAGCACGTAGGGTGTAGTTTGCTAGCCCTAGATAAGATGTTCCGGGAATCAACTTCATGTTGGTTTTTAGGCCTTGTCTAGGGTTGGTTTATTATCACCGTGCGTGGCTGCCATGCTCAATCACGCGTAGGATGTTCCGATTATGTGGTGAAAACCCTAAATCGTCGTAGGTCGTTTTAGCTTTATATTGATCAAGCAGGACCACCATGTGATCGTAGACCTCATACGAATCATGGGTGGATCGGCTCCTTGAGCCGATTCACAGGATAACCTGAGAGCCGATCGAGGCTCGTATTTAATGTTTACGTGTATGCCATGCAGGAAACTAAGCGAAGCAAATCCATCACCTTCCTGACCAGGTATAGGTCAGGTGGCACGCCCTTGCACCAGCATCGGACGTGCGTGCCGAGGCTTTGCGGGCCGTCGCTCGAGGGACCAGGGCCAGCCGCAGTTCTGGGAGCCTCCCGGCTCTACTGTGTTGCCCGTCGTTGCTCGCCGGTGGGTTTCTGACCGCAACACATTCTGGCACGCCCGGTGGGATTGTCTTCGACATCAACTGCATCGTCATCTACATCTGAGATGGCGGAAGGTACTCCAGTCACGTACGAAGATCTGACTGAGGAGCTCAAGAAGAAGTATGACGAGGTCAAAGCTATCCTCGAAGCCGACCTCATCGGCTCTTTCCAGAGGACCCGCTCACACGGCATCAGGTGGAAAGGGTTCTCACCTGAAGGCGCGCTCGATGGAGTGGACCTGTCTACCCCTTCAGAAGAACGCACCAGGTCTCTGCGTCAGGAGATTAATTTCATGGTAGCTCATTCGCTGCACCGCCATTCCGAGAGCCCGGTGAACACTTTGGAGAGTGTCGCCCTTCGGGTGATCCAGAAATCATGAGGCATCGGTACTCTCCGTCGGGACCTGCTCTAGGGACTCACCAAGGAGAGATACCACTCCGAGTCCCGACCACCGCTGCCGTTCGCGTTGGCAGCACCGGAAGTGCCGAGTTCACCGGCATTCGTCGTCTACAAGATCGGTGGTGACCCTAGTGATTACCAGCTTCTTGTATGAGGCGCCTAAGGAGATCCCTCACGGGTACACGTGCACATACGTGCCGGACTGCAATGAATCGGGCACTCGCGAACCGGACCGCAACAAGCAGGGACTTCGGAACAGCAGGAGGAGCTTCGGATCAGATCTTGAGAAGCAGACGTGGCTAGCTAAGTATGCCACTCCGACGAACCTCCAGAGCTCAACTCCTGCAGCTGGCTCAGAGCTTGAGAAGCAAGCGTGGCTGGCTAAGTATGCCACTCCAGCGAATCTTCGGAGCTCGACTCCTACAGCCAGCACCGCGGATCAGATCAGTACAATCTTGAGAGACCAGTTCGGCATGGTGCCGAAAAGGAGGGCAATCGGCTATTCCAAGCCGTACCCCAACGAGTACGATTTGATCCCACTACCACCCAAATATCGGCTCCCCGAATTCTCCAAGTTTAGTGGGTCAGATGGCTCCAGTTCAATCGAGCATGTGAGCCGATATTTGGCGCAGCTTGGGCACGATCTCAGCATCAGATGAACTACGTGTGAGGTTCTTCGCACAGTCCCTCACAGGATCGGCTTTCGGGTGGTACACATCGCTGCCACCAGACTCAATCCGGACTTGGAAGCAGTTGGAAGAACAGTTCCATATGCAGTATCACTCGCAGGCTTCCGAGGCCGGCATTGCCGATCTAGCACAAGTACGACGAAGCGCGGAGAAACAAGTGTCGAATACATCCAGCGCTTCAGGACCGTTAAGAACCGATGCTATTCGGCTCGTTTGACTGAAAAAGAAGCAGTCGAGTTGGCGGTGGTGGGTCTCGCATCACCGATCAAGGATATGGCCTCCCAAGCAGACTACCCTTCACTGGCGCATATGGTTCAAAAGCTGTCATTATATGAACAGCGCCACCCAGAGTTGTACCAGGATAAATTCAAGCGTGCGGTAGTTCTGGTTGGGGCAGATGAAGATGAAGGCTCTGCGGGAGATCAAGAGGTAGCAGTGGCTGAATGGACTCGGGGGGCAAGCCCCGTGTCCTGAAAATGGGTTAAGCCACAAGGTCTTCCAAGAGGGTTTGACTTCGACGTGACCAAAGCTGAGCAAATTTTCGACCTCTTACTTAAGGAGAAGCAGCTAAAGGTACCCGAAGGCCACAAAATCCCCACGGCACAGGAGCTGAACGGAAAGCCATACCGCAAGTGGCATAACACGTTCACCCATACCACCAACGACCGCGAGGTGTGGCGTCAGCAGATCCAAATGGCGATAGAACAAGGGCGTCTAATCTTCAGCCAGTACGCCATGAAAGTCGACACACACCCTTTCCCCACCGTTAACATGGTGGAGTGCACTTACCCTGGGAAGTGCCAGTCAGGTTTCTCGTTCAGCATCAACATGGTAGGACCTGGGCACCACTCTGGTAAGGACAGAGACGAGGGCAGCCGCTCTCATAACAAGGACAAAGAGGAAGCCGTTCCACGCGATCGGCTCCGGCACTTCCCAAAAATCCTCGTTACAATCAAAATGAAGGCCGATTCCAGCAATCGTCCCATATTATCCTTACCATACGTTTTCCCTGTATTCAGTGTCGATCTCACAGGTGACGGAAAGCTAGGGTATGGGTTTACATCGGCTGATGAGCTAGAAGAAGTCGACATTGGTCCTGGGGATAAGCCACGACCAACTTTTATCAGCAAGAAGTTAGATCCACATCTCAGGAGCCGGATGATAGCTCTGTTAAAAGAATACCCAGATTGCTTTGGATGGGATTACACAGAGATGCCTGGGTTAGACAGGAGCATCATTGAGCATCGGCTCCCTCTTAAGAAAGGATTTCGGCCATTCCAACAACGAGCGCGTCAGATGAAGGCCGAAATTCTGGAAGAGGTCAAGAAAGAGATCGAGAAGATGTTGGCCGCCGGGTTCATCAGGCCATGCAGGTATTCTGAATGGATCTCCAGTATCGTACCTGTAGAGAAGAAGGACGGCCTATGGCGTGTGGCCATAGATTTCCGAGATCTCAACAGAGCCACTCCAAAGGATGAATATCCGATGCCTGTGGCAGAAACGTTGATCAATGCAGCTGCTGGCCACAAGGTGTTGAGCTTCATGGATGGCAATGCCGGCTATAACCAAATCTTCATGGCTCCAGAAGATATACACAAGACCGCATTCAGAGTACCAGGGTCAGTGGGCTTGTTTGAATATGTAGTCATGACCTTTGGGTTGAAGAATGCTGGTGCAACGTACCAAAGAGCCATGAATTATATTTTTCATGATCTGATCGGCAAGTTGGTGGAAGTCTACATCGATGACGTGGTGGTCAAGTCTGTCTCCATGGAGGGACACTTGGATGATTTGCGACGCATCCTAGACCGAACTCGGAAATTCGGACTGAGAATGAATCCAAAGAAGTGTGCCTTTGGTGTGACGGCCGGTCAGTTCCTAGGTTTTCTCGGTTCATGAACGAGGAATTGAGATCGGCCTCGAAAAGTCAAGAGGCAGTGCGTACCATGCAGCCGCCTACCACGAAGAAGGAGCTCCAACGTCTTATCGGCAAGATCAACTTCGTCCGACGATTCATCTCTAACCTGTCAGGACGAATTGAGCCGTTCATGGCGTTGGTGAAGATTAAATCTGATGACGAGTTTCACTGGGGGGCACAACAGCAGCAGGCGTTTGACGAGATTAAGCGGTATCTAACAATGCCGCCTGTGTTAGTTCCACCCCAACAAGACAGGCCGTTCTATATCTACTTATCAGTAGCTGACACGTCCATCGCTTCGGTGGTGGTGCAACTCTATGAGGGTGTTGAAAAGGTCGTTTTCTACCTCAGCAGAAGGATGTTGGACGCGGAGACAAGGTATCCCGAGGTCGAGAAGCTATGCATCCGCCTCGTTCTTCACCTCGCACCAAGCTTCATCATATTCTTTTGACGGCAGAGATCATC
Organism: Lolium rigidum; assembly: GCF_022539505.1. NCBI lineage: Eukaryota > Viridiplantae > Streptophyta > Magnoliopsida > Poales > Poaceae > Lolium > Lolium rigidum. Next base: position 64,224,757 of record NC_061512.1, on the reverse strand, counting down.
GTCATATGCAAGTCAGACGTTGTCAAGCACATGTTGTCGGCTCCTGTTTTGAAAGGCCGACTTGGTAAGTGGATGTTTGCGTTGTCGGAGTTCGATCTTCGGTATCAGCCTGCGAAAGCAGTCAAGGGACAAGCGTTGGCCGATCTTATAGCTGAACGGATTAATACTAATATAGCAGCACTATCTGTACGTGCATGGGCTATGTTCTTCGATGGATCGGCTTGTGATGATGGTTGTGGCATGGGCATTCTGCTCGTGTCGCCTCGGGGGGCAACATATTCCTTCGCCATCAGGCTATCTACCCCTTGCACCAACAATGTCGCTGAGTATGAGGCAGTGCGCAAGGGTATGGAGTTGCTTTTAGAAGCCGGGGCAGAGGCGGTGGAGCTTTTTGGAGACTCGAAGTTGGTGATCTCCCAGCTCACGGACGAATACAAGTGCGAGAGTGAGTCACTCTTCCCATATTGGACGGAATGTCGTGAGCTGATGACACATTTTCGGTACATCAATTTCAATTGGGTCCCAAGGTCTCAGAATACCGACGCCAATGATCTCGCACAGATGGCGTCAGGATACAAGGACACACCAGACGGGTCAGAAGTTCAGGTGCGGCTTCTCGAACAGGATGATCGGAGAGCCGATATCTTCAATTACTTGAAGGATTCGGCTCGGGGGCACCTAAACGGATAAGATACAAGGCTATGAAATATGTCCTTATAGGAGATGACATGTTCTACAGGACGTTGGAAGGGTTACTACTCAAACGCCTGGGACCAACGGAGTCTAATCGGCTCTTACATGAGGTGCATGAAGGCGCCTGTGGAACTCACCAATCGGCCCATAAGATGAAGTGGCTGATTAGGCGATCAGGGTTTTATTGGCCCACCATGCTTGAGGACTGCTTCAAGTACTACAAGGGATGCCAAGCGTGTCGGATGTTCGGGAAGATTCAGATGGTACCCGCATCAGCGATGAACCCCATCATCAAGCCTTGGCCATTTCGAGGTTGGGGCATGGATATGATCGGCAAAATCCATCCTGCGTCGTGCAAAGGCCACGAGTGGATTCTGGCCATTACAGATTACTTCACCAAACGGGTGGAGGCCGTTCCTATGAAGAAGGTAAAGTCGGAAGATGTTATCACATTTGTCAAAGAACACGTCATTCATAGGTTCGGGATTCCCCAAACCATCACGACCGATGGAGGTTCGGTCTTTATTTCTAAAGAATTCAGAAAGTTCTGCGATGACATGGGGATTAAGCTGATCCGATCATCTCCATACTATGCTCAAGCCAACGGGCAAGCTGAAGCGTCCAATCAAAGCCTGATCAAGCTGATTAAGAGGAAGATTGACGAGAACCCTAGGGTGTGGCATGAGACATTGTCAGAAGCTTTGTGGGCCTATCGCATGTCATGCCATGGAGCTATAAAGACTTCGCCATACCAGCTTGTCTATGGGCAGGAAGCCGTATTACCGTGGGAAATTACGGCTGGATCGAGACGTGTCACGTTTCAGAATGACCTGACAACTGAAGAATATGCAGCCCTGATGAGTGACACTATTGAGGATGCAACGGAACTTAGACATTGGTCACTTGAGAAAATTAAAGAGAACAAAGCCAGGGTAGCTCGTGCATACAATAAGAAGGTGAGACCAAAGGATTTTCAAGTTGGTGATCTAGTATGGGAAGCCGTGTTGCCACTAGGAACCAAGGATAAAGCATATGGCAAATGGTCTCCTAATTGGCACGGTCCTTACAAAGTCGTCCAGGTTTTGAAGGGTAATGCATACATGCTGGAGCAGCTGGACGGCGCTAAGTTCCCAACAGCTGTCAATGGTCAACATCTCAAGAAATATTTCCCAAGCATGTGGGATGACGAACAGTGAAATATGGGGGCAAATTCATGAAATCGGTCAGTAAAAAAAAAAATTTATACAAATCACAGCCGATGCGCAGACATCGACTTGAGAAATAAGGATACTAGTACAGCCGATGCACGGACATCGACTTCAGAATAATAAAAGAAGCCGATGCATTGCCATCGACTCTAGAGGAACAAGCTCAATTCAGCAGGTTAACAGATCGGTTCCAGGCTAGAGATCATGACATCTGAAATGAGTCTCCCAGTGATTTGCTGAGGAGTTGAATCTGCGCGTTTGAGGTGGACATGGACTGGATCTGTTTGACCGGGTGAATAGGCAACTGTTTGGCCTCAAATCGTGTTTATAGTGCAGGCCGATGCCCTGCCATCGGCTCTTTGTGCAGCGACTTCGTTTGGTAATCGGCAAAATTGACAAGAAAGCAAAATTAATAGGGGAATAATTTCTTCATTAATAATAGGATTTCTTACAAAGAAAGAGCCGATTGCTCAAGGGAGGAAGAACAAAAGAAAGGTCTATTGACCAATCTGCTACTACTACTACTAGTCCTATGCTAGTAGTCCCTGATCTACGGGCCGTTGCTGCCCTCGTCGTCGTCGTCGTCCCACCAGGCGCGGAGGCGCTTCGCCGGCGGGTAACCCTCGAGGGAGTCGTCGTCGTTGTCTTCCTCCTCCTCTTCCTCGGAGGAGGTGTAATCGTCCCAGGAGAACGAGTCGTCGTCGCTCTCCGATTCCAGTTCCCCGTCAGCGAGGAACTGGAGGTCTTCATCTCCGCTGGTCAAGGATTTGTCATCCTCGGACCAGACGAAGGAGGCGTGGTCCTCCTGGTCCCACTCCTCTGGGGCGCGCTCGTCGTGCGCCGCCATCAGAGCCGCCATCGGATCCCACTCTGGCGTGGGTTCGCGGGAGGAGGAGGAGGAGGAGAAGGACTGTGAGAAGAGATCCGACGAGGCGGAGGAGGAAGAGGAGGAAGACATTGCTCTGAGATTGGGGTTTCTTGGTGCCGATGGCCAGAACAGAGCAAGGGGATGAAGTGGCGAACTGTTTGGAGCGGTTAAATAAAAGGGGATATAGTGGAGATTCAATGCCACAGCAGTTTCCGAGGAAGTGGTGCCCAAAGAAAAAAAAATTGCCAGGTCACGCGGAGAAGTTGAGAAGGCAAGGCATCATGATGAAGGGTGCTGCGACGGTTCTGCTCTGCCACGACATGACCCGACGAAGAAAAAGCAGAGTGATTTTGGAATTATCATTTCCAAAACCAGGGGGCATGTGTTATCACCAGAATTTGACCGGATCAGAGGCGGGCCGCGATTAAGATGGGCTTGAAGAATATACGCGGAAGATATACATGAATCGGCCTTGTATACGGAGTTTGGGCTAGTTTGCCCGTGTATCTGTAAATATAGTAGGATACGTGTCGGTTAGATAGAATTTGGCTCGTGCACGGTTGGGATTATTCCCACGTTAGAAAGTCTACGGACTATAAATATGTATCTAGGGTTATTGAGAAAGACAACAATCACGTTCACCACAAACCAATCTAGGCGCATCGCCAACCCCTTGTTTCGAGGGTTTCTTCCGGGTAAGCATCATACTGCCTAGATCGCATCTTGCGATCTAGGCAGTATACGTTTATTCGTTGTTCATGCGTTGCTCGTGATGAAGCCTTGTTGATGGCGAGCAGCGTAGTTATCATAGATGTGTTAGGGTTAGCATTGTTTCATCGTGTCACATGCTTTCGTCCATGCAACCCTTAGACGTCTAGCCGCCATTACACCTATCTTAGGTGTAAGGGCGGCACCTCGCTTGATCATTATTTAGCAGATCCGATCCGTTATGATTGCTCCTTGTTGATACGTCCAAAACGTATCTACTTTCCCGAACACTTTTGCTATTGTTTTGCCTCTAATTTGTGTATTTTGGATGCAACTAACACGGACTAACGCTGTTTTCAGCAGAACTGTTCTGGTGTCTCGTTTTTGTGCAGAAATCCAACTTTCAGGAAAAACCTCGGGATTTTGACGAAAGGGCCTATTTTCCCAGAATAATGACGGAGCCAGAAGGGCAATTGAAGTGGAGGCCCGAGGGCCCCACACCACATGGCGGCGCGGCCTAGAGGGGCCCGCGCGGCCATGTAGTGTGGCCCCCTCGGACGACCTCCGACGCCCCCCTTCGGACTACTTATTCGCCTCGACCTAAAAACGCACGGGGAGAAGTCGAAGTCGCCAGAAACCCTCCAGAACGCCGCCACATCGCGAAACTCCGTCACGGGAGCCAGAAGTCTCCGTTCTGGCACTCCGCCGGGACGGGGAATTGGAGGAGATCATCACCGCCATCACCGCCAACGCCTCTCCATCAACCAGCAATGTTTCCCCCATCCATGTGTGAGTAATTCCCCCGCTGTAGGCCGAAGGGGATGGTAGGGATTGGATGAGATTGGTCATGTAATAGCATAAGGTTGTTAGGGCATAGTGCCTAGTGTCCGTAGATGGTACTTTTATGATATTGTTGCAACTTGTTATGCTTAATGCTTGTCACTAGGGCCCGAGTGCCATGATCTCAGATCTGAACATGTTATTATTTCATCATGATATTCGTTGTTTATGATCTTACCTCGCAAGTTGTATACACGCGTCGCTGTCCGGAACCAATGGCCCCGAAGTGACGAAATCGGGACAACCGGAGGGGATGGTAGTGACGTGAGGATCACATGTGTTCACGGAGTGTTAATGCTTTGCTCCGGTACTCTATTAAAAGGAGTACCTTAATATCCAAGTAGTTTCCCTTGAGGCCCGGCTGCCACCGGCTGGTAGGACAAAAGATGTTGTGCAAGTTTCTCATTGCGAGCACGTACGACTATAATTGGAACACATGCCTATTGATTGATTAGTACTTGGATACCGTTTTATTATTATCGGCAAATGCCCTGCTATGATTGGTACATGAGTTTCTCTCATCCATGCAACGCCCTTCATCCGTCCCCGTGCCTACAGTATTTTAATCCTCGCTGTTTACTAAAATCACTACCGCTGTCTTTGTTACTCTGCTGCTCGTTATTTCACTACTGCTACTACTATAAAACTGTTACTATCGATAAACTCTTGCGAGCAAGTCCGTTTCCAGTGTGCAACTGAATTGACAACTCCGCTGTTAAGGCTTTCAAGTATTCTTTGTCTCCCCTTGTGTCGAATCAATAAATTGGGTAATACTCCCTCGAAGACTGTTGCGATCCCCTATACTTGTGGGTCATCAAGACTATTTTCTGGCGCCGTTGCCGGGGAACATAGCTTTATTTGGAAGTTCACTTGGATTAATATTGTTCGCTGCAAATTCTCCATCATGGGTAAACCTCGCGATACTAAGGTCGCCATATTACCATCCACTACAAGAAAAGGTACAACTCTGAGTACCTCTCGTCGCTCTTGATTCACCATCCGTGATTGATAAACTTGTTTCACCGCCACATGCTTCAAATGTCTGGTACTTCGCTGAATCTGAAAACTCTCATAATACCGATAATATTTCTGCTGTGCTTGATGATAGTGGTTCATTGGGAACTTTTCTAGATGCTAAAATTCCTAGGTCTAGACAAATTGAAAATGCTGACACTCCCGATGTTACTACACCTGTTAATTCACCCGAACTTGAATACTCTAGTGATGATCTTGATGAAGATTATGTGGAACTTGATGATGATTTTATTGAAAAATGCCATGCTACAACCGATGCAAGAAAAATTAAAAAGTTGCTTGCAGTAACATACCGTTAGATATAAACCGTCTCCCGATCCTAAATTTGCCACATCTCCTATAAACATTAGGGATAAAGATTATGATTTTTCTCTTGATCTATCTCATATAGCTATTGTTGAGAAAACACCCTTTTGTGGTACTGAAAAAGAAAGTGCTCGTTGAACACATGACTGAGTTATCTACTTTGAGTAGCTTGTTTTCCGATGATGTTAAGAAGCGTACTTACTTTGTTGCTAAAATCTTTCCATTCTCATTAAAGGATGACGCTAAAACTTGGTATAATAGTTTGCCACCTGGTTCTATTAAAAGTCCAAAAGAATTACTTGCTGTTTTCTTTCGGAAATACTTTCCTGCTAGTGCTCAACATGCTGCTTTGCAGAGAGTTTATAATTTTGATCAGGGAGATGAAGAGAAATTGCCTGAGGCTTGGGCGAGATTTTGCTCTCTTATTAGAGCTCTGCCTGACCATGATTTAGAAAAGCATGATTTACTTGATATATTTTATAGTGGACTAACCATTGAGTCTAGGGCATACCTGGATAGTTGTGCTGGTTGTGTTTTCAGGAAAAGAACTCCGGACGACGCTCGAAGAATTATTGGCTAAAATAGGCCGGAATTATGATGATTGGAATACGCCTGAACCAACTCCAACGCCAATAGTGAAGAAGAGGGGTTTAATTAAATTGAATGATGAAGATATGAGGGAAGCCAAGAAGTCTCTCAAGGAGAAAGGTATTAAATCTGAAGATGTGAAGAATCTACCTCCAATAGAAGACATATGTGAGATAATTCCCCCTTCATCCATGATTGAGGTAAATTCCCTTCAACGCTTTACTAGGGAAGATATTCCGTATTCAAAACCTCCTGCGCAATGCTTAGATGAGTTTGATAATTATATTGTTAAGCAAGAAAATTTTAATATGAGAGTAGAGAATCATCTAATGGAAAATTCTCAAGCTATTAGTCAATTGCATGATATTGTGGAGAGAACCTCCAATGATGTTAAGATGCTTGTTAAACATTTTCATATGATTCAAACTCAAATTGATCAACTCACTAAAGTGCAAAATGACTTGTTAGGAAATAATGCTAAAGAAAAACATGCTTATGAAGTAACAACTAGAGGTGGTGTCTCTACCCAGGATCCTCTATATCCTGAAGGGCATCCCAAAAGAATTGAACAAGATTCTCAACGCACTGAACCTAGAGCTCATTCTAAGAAAAAGAAGAAGAAACATAAAAATGTTGTAGAATCCTCTGAACCTGTTAATGATCCTAATAGTATTTCTATTTCTGATGCTGAAACTGAAAGTGGTAATGAACATGATAATAGTGAAGATAATGATAAGAATGATACTCCCGATAAAGAAGAGGTTGAAAAAGAACCTGAAAAGCATGCTAAAAATAAAAAGTATACTAAAGAAGATTTTATTGCTGAGAAACATGGTAATGAAAGAGAACCTTGGGTGCAAAAGCCAATGCCTTTTCCTGCTAAGAAACTAAAATCAAAGGAAGAAGAACACTATAATAAATTCTGTGATTGGATGAAACCTTTATTCTTGCAAATCCCTTTGACCGATGCTATCAAATTGCCTCCTTATTCAAAGTATATGAAAGATATTGTTACTAACAAAAGGAAAATCCCCAATGAGGAAATTTCCACTATGCTTGCTAATTACTCTTTCAATGGCAAAGTTCCAAAGAAGTTGGGCGACCCAGGTATACCTACTATTCCTTGTTCTATTAAGAATAATTATGTTAAAACTGCTCTATGTGACTTGGGAGCCGGTGTTAGTGTTATGCCTTTTTCTCTATACAAGAGACTTTACTTAGATAAGTTGATACCTACTGATATATCTTTGCAAATGGCTGATAAATCTACTGCTATTCCCGTTGGTATATGTGAGGATGTTCCTGTTCAAGTTACTAATAATCGCTTGATATTAACTCGATTTTGTTGTGTTGGAAATGCCCGAAGATGATAATATGTCTATTATTCTTGGGAGACCTTTTCTTAACACCGCAGGGGCTGTTATTGATTGCAATAAAGGAAAGGTTACTTTCAATGTTGATGACAAGGAACACACCGTCTATTTCCCCAAGAGGATTGAAAAAGCGTGCGGAGTTAATACTATTTCTCATGTGAGAACTATCAAAGTAGGAACTATTGATTGTCCTATATATGAGCCTAAAGAAGAATATCAAACTCTTGTGATTGGATCCATATCAATACAATTCAAGGTAACATGATTGATTTGAGGTTTATTTCTTCATATGCTATATAAAATTTATTTGGTGGCAAGACTTGATCAACCTTGTTAACAAATACCTTTTATATGCATAGAGGAGGTAAACAACATCTCTTTCTTTCTCCACTTGCTTTAGTTGTTGTAGCACTTTTAATTTGCAAAGTTTCTTAGTTGATTTGAGATTTCAAAAATTTTCCTGGCCAGTAATAATAAACTTAATACCCAGAAAATGTGCATTTTTCAAAGTTTTCAAAAATTCGCGAAAATTACACCGTTGGTCCTATTTTTCGACGAGGCACCCGGGAGCACCGGAGGATGACCTGTGGGGCACCGAGAGGCGCCAAACCACAGGTCGGCGCGGCCAAGGAGGTGGCCGCGCCACCATGTGGTGTGGGCCCCTCCTTGCCCCACTTTGCCATCTCTTCCTCCCAAGCACCTTCTCTCTCCCGAAAAAACTCGAACACATTTCCTCTCACTCGCGTTTTTGCTCAAGAACTCCAGATTTCTCGATCTCTTTGCTCAGCTCAGATTTCCTGCTGAAATTTGGCACATTTGCTCCTTGGTATGTGACTCCTCCACCCATCCAAGTAGAATTTTGTTTGGTTGAGTATATCTTGAATATTTTGCTGCTGTAGGTAACATGTTTAGTGAGCTTGCATGCTTGTTCTAATTGGTAGAAATTAGTTTTGATGCATGATTAGTACTCTAGCAAGTTCCTATGGTAGTTTCCCTCAATTGTATGTCACCAAATCAAGTTTTATATTGTTTGTTAAAAATTTCAGAAAATGGAAGGAGGTAGGTACCAACTCAACCAACATGAGTTGGAGGTGCCACAGGTCATGAGAGTTCACCGGGAAGAAGGAGTATATCCCACTTATTATCCGTGTGTGGATTTCATGAGTAATGCAGGGATTTTGCAGGACGTCCAAAATTTAATCTCTCGTGCAGGATTGGATGATTTTGTTGACGGGGAACCATGCCAATATGTGAAACTGACTATGTCAGTAGTGCAGGATTTTAAATTCAATTGGTCACGATCTAACCCCATGGTTCAGTACAAAATTTATAATAAAACTGTCAACTTGCCATTCAGTGATTTTTGTGCAGCAATCAGAGTGCCGCAATGGGGATCATGCGAGAAAATAAAGGGATCGCCGCAAGAGCTCTTGGACCTCTTCAAGATGATTTGTCATGGAAGAAGCTTCTCAGAGGATGATGGTAAAATCAGTAGTATTCATTTCCCAGCTATTCGTTACTTCGCTTATTTCATTACCAAGTGCGTTCTAGCGAGAAAGATTGGAGGTAAAATAATTATCCCGGATCTAGCCTTTCTAGCTGCTGCATTACAAGGTAATAGGACTTATAACTTGGGAGCTTTGATAGCCAACAGACTTGCCACTAATCGTGAGAAGGGAGGAATTTGTGGAGGTCTCATCGCCTCTCGTTTATTAGCTATGCATAATGTGAGACCTCACAGTCTTGATATTCCGCTCCCTATGGAGAAACTTGACATAGCTTCCATGATTAAGCATGAATTTCTTTCTAATTCGTCTAATTTGGGGAACCTATCTTATAGAATAACATTTTACAAGAAATCTTGGACAAGAACTAAGAAAGTTGAAAAATTAGTAGGATTGCCTGCACCTTCTCTGTTTAATCTTGATTTCAGGGGGGATTGGTCAGTTGCGGAAAGTGCAGTTAATGCATACATCGAGGGAGGAAGCCATCGTGCACGAGACAACACGGATGAGGTCGAGGAACACCTCGACTCGTCATCCGATGCAGCAAGCTCTTCGCATCCACAAGCTGGGCCCTCGATGGGATTGAACTCCACTTAGGCCAAAAGCCTAAGCTTGGGGGGAGTTCATCATGAGCTCAATGGTCTTCGGTGGCTGGAGCGTGGTTTTCATTTCATATTATCCAAGCTACACAAGTGAAAAGGCAATAATGACGATCTACGACAATCTGATTGTGGTGAGAGGCTGGTATGAACTCTATTTGTTTTCATTTTTGTACATATACTCATCCATGTGAGCATGCTTAGTTGGTTCATGTGAGGTATATGTTATTTGAGAAAGTCTAGTGGTTCATGATCTCTCATGATTAGCTCCAATCTATTAATATGAGTAGCATGTCATGGCTGTTTGCTTGCATTGTTTTATTCATAAGTAAGTATGGCATTGTGGTATCCTCCTCTGAATAATTCATTTATATCGACTTGGCACATGCTCACGCATGCATATGACTGAACAAGAGTTAATTAAGCCTCAATGATTTACATTGCTTCAGAGTTCTTGTATCACTTTTATGCCTCAATTAATTTATTTTGCCGCAAGCATGATTATGACAGTTACTGCTCTCTTGATTTGTCGCTCCCTAGTCTTTTTGCTAGCCTTCACTTGTACCGAGCGGGAACGCTGCTCGTGCCTCCAAACACATGAAAACCAAGTTATTCTAGAGTGTCCACCATAAATACCTATGCATGGCATTTCAAACCATTCCAAGTAAATTCTCATGCGCTACCTTTAAAACCTTCAAAATGCTTCTTAATTTGTGTTAATGTTTCATAGCTCATGAGGAAGTATGTGGTGTTTAGCTTTCAACCTTGTCATTTACTTTTGACGGACTCTCATATGGAATAGTGGCACATCCGCTTATCCAATAATTTTGCAAAAAGAGCTGGCAATGGGATTCCCAGTCCCGAATTAATTAACTTAAATAGACACTCCTCCATGGTTTGTGATTGTTGGACGGCACCCGAAGGATTCGGTTAGCCATGGCTTGTGTAAGCAAAGGTTGGGGGGAGTGTCATCATCATAATAAAACTAAACTAAAAAGGGCACTCCTTCATGGTATGAGACTGTTGGCAGGCACCCGAGGATTCGGTTAGCCATGGTTTGTGTAAGAAAGGTTGGAAGGAGTGCCACATAAACATGCAAATAATTCATGGGAGCCGCTCTTGAAAGTCCGGTTGGCGAGGTAGTTGGTGAACCCATTACCATTCGTTGACAACAACAAACACCTCTCAAAATAATTTTACTCCTGCTTTACAAATGAAAAGCTCTAGCGCATGTTAATCCCTCGCTTCCCTCTGCGAAGGGTCAATCTTTTACTTTTATGTTGTGTCTCCATTATTTCTTTGAGCACTTTCTTGAGAGCACAACTGTCATTCTTAGTATAATATGCTTGTCTCAAAATATGATTGATTGTGGTATAACTTTGATGCTTTTATCTTTGACAATCACTACTTCTAGTCTTTCTATGAACTTCAAAGGTGCCCGGGCATTTATGTTTTGCCGATCAAATACAGTGCAAGCGAGATACCACTTTATCATACTCTCTTATGAACATTGCAATCCTGCTTATATACATGATTCATGATGCTTATTATTAATTGTTGGTACCTCTTCATGATTGACATAGCTGTTGGATGATCTTATTTGCATGTATCTTATTATGAACTGCTTAAGTATTAGCCATATCATGAGAATATATACATCATATGAACAAATGTGTTCGTGAAAGTTCTTTTATCGCTCAGTTGTTAACTGAATTGCTTGAGGACAAGCAATAAGCTAAGCTTGGGGGGAGTTGATACGTCCAAAACGTATCTACTTTCCCGAACACTTTTGCTATTGTTTTGCCTCTAATTTGTGTATTTTGGATGCAACTAACACGGACTAACGCTGTTTTCAGCAGAACTGTTCCGGTGTCTCGTTTTTGTGCAGAAATCCAACTTTCAGGAAAAACCTCGGGATTTTGACGAAAGGGCCTATTTTCCCAGAATAATGACGGAGCCAGAAGGGCAATTGAAGTGGAGGCCCGAGGGCCCCACACTACATGGCGGCGCGGCCTAGAGGGGGCCCGCGCGGCCATGTAGTGTGGCCCCCTCGGTCGGCCTCCGACGCCCCCCTTCGGACTACTTATTCGCCTCGACCTAAAAACGCACGGGGAGAAGTCGAAGTCGCCAGAAACCCTCCAGAACGCCGCCACATCGCGAAACTCCGTCACAGGAGCCAGAAGTCTCCGTTCTGGCACTCCGCCGGGACGGGGAATTGGAGGAGATCATCACCGCCATCACCGCCAACGCCTCTCCATCAACCAGCAATGTTTCCCCCATCCATGTGTGAGTAATTCCCCGCTGTAGGCCGAAGGGGATGGTAGGGATTGGATGAGATTGGTCATGTAATAGCATAAGATTGTTAGGGCATAGTGCCTAGTGTCCGTAGATGGTACTTTTATGATATTGTTGCAACTTGTTATGCTTAATGCTTGTCACTAGGGCCCGAGTGCCATGATCTCAGATCTGAACATGTTATTATTTCATCATGATATTCGTTGTTTATGATCTTACCCGCAAGTTGTATACACGCGTCGCTGTCCGGAACCAATGGCCCCGAAGTGACGTAAATCGGGACAACCGGAGGGGATGGTAGTGACGTGAGGATCACATGTGTTCACGGAGTGTTAATGCTTTGCTCCGGTACTCTATTAAAAGGAGTACCTTAATATCCAGATAGTTTCCTTGAGGCCCGGCTGCCACCGGCTGGTAGGACAAAAGATGTTGTGCAAGTTTCTCATTGCGAGCACGTACGACTATAATTGGAACACATGCCTATTGATTGATTAGTACTTGGATACCGTTTTATTATTATCTCGCAAATGCCCTGCTATGATTGTTACATGAGTTTCTCTCATCCATGCAACGCCCGTCATCCGTCCCCGTGCCTACAATATTTTAATCCTGCTGTTTACTAAAATCACTACTGCTGTCTTTGTTACTCTGCTGCTGTTATTTCACTACTGCTACTACTATAAAACTGTTACTACTGATAAACTCTTGCGAGCAAGTCTGTTTCCAGGTGCAGCTGAATTGACAACTCCGTTGTTAAGGCTTTCAAGTATTCTTTGTCTCCCCTTGTGTCGAATCAATAAATTGGGTAATACTTCCCTCGAAGACCGTTGCGATCCCCTATACTTGTGGGTCATCACTTGTTCTTCAAGGATTAGTTTAATATCTGCATAGTTAGGCCTTGCAAACGGGTTGAAGGATCCAGTAGCACGTAGGGTGTAGTTTGCTAGCCCTAGATAAGATGTTCCGGGAATCAACTTCATGTTGGTTTTTAGGCCTTGTCTAGGGTTGGTTTATTATCACCGTGCGTGGCTGCCAGGCTCAATCACGCATAGGATGTTCCGATTATGTGGTAAAAACCCTAAATCGTCGTAGGTCGTTTTAGCTTTATATTGATCAAGCAGGACCACCATGTGATCGTAGACCTCATACGAATCATGGGTGGATCGGCTCCTTGAGCCGATTCACAGGATAACCTGAGAGCCGATCGAGGCTCGTATTTAATGTTTACGTGTATTCCATGCAGGAAACTAAGCGAAGCAAATCCATCACCTTCCTGACCAGGTATAGGTCGGGTGGCACGCCCTTGCACCCAGCATCGGACGTGCGTGCCGAGGCTTTGCGGGCCGTCGCTCGAGGGACCAGGGCCAGCCGCAGTTCTGGGAGCCTCCCGGCTCTACTGTGTTGCCCGTCGTTGCTCGCCGGTGGGTTTCTGACCGCAACACACGTATCAGGAGGGAGCTCGAGAAACAGAAAATCGAGTTGGACAGGAGGCAGGAAGCAGCCTCCGCATCAAGCAGGCGAAGGGCAGAGCTAAGCCGACATTCAGGAACTTCGGGAGATAGTCATAGAGAAGCTCGGAGGAGAGCAAGATCTCGCCTGCAAAATATACCTGAAGCAGAGAGAGAAAACTTGGTTCAAAACCTCGACATGTCTTTCATGTCAATCGACACGAGGGGGAGGCTGATACGTGCAAGCCAAGCTTTCATCCTAGCATCCAGGCCACCTCCCGGAGATCCAAGAGAAGCGTTGTATAACATGGCCATGGCAGGATGTGGAGCCATGGGAGCAGCATTCGCAGCTACACCTCCCGAAGGATCAGCAAGGCAAAACAGTCCACGACCCACTGCAGCAGCACCAGGTCCCGAAAGAACAAGTGGAGAAAGAGACACAGCGGCACAAGCACGGGTGGACAGAGCACAACAACATAGAAGAGAACATCGGCATTCCCTAGAGATAGATGACGAGGATATGTGTGGACTACCATGTTTTACAAGAAGGGTCCGGAAAACTCGAGTTCCTTCAGGGTTTAAGTTACCCGATAATTTCAAAAAATTCGATGGCCTGCAAGATCCTGAGGATTGGCTAATCGATTACCTCGAGACGGTGAAACTGATAAGCGGAACCAGAGCAACAGCAATGCAGAGTATTCAAGTACACCTAAGTGGAGCCGCAAGATCTTGGATCAAGAAGCTTCCTCCAGGCTCCATCGATAGCCGGGATAGTGTTGAGGATCTGTTCGTCAAGAATTTCCGATCCACCTGCAAGAAACCTGCATCACTAGAAGAATTGAGATCATGTCGACAAAAGCATGATGAGTCAATGAGCAAATACATCCAGAGGTGGAACATTATCAAAAACTCGGCAGAAAACATATCTGATGAGAGAGCAATAGATGCGTTCGTAGCAGGAATCCGACGAGGATATTTTGTCGAGGACTTAGGGAGAACAAATCCAAGGACAGTGTCAGCATTAATGGAGATAGCAAACAGATGGGCAGATGGAGAAGATGCTGTCCACAATAAACGACATAGGTCACCAGAGGAGGACCGTAGTCGAAATTTCCAAAACAGACGACCATTTTCTCGGCAATTTTCAAGTTATGACGCTCCTGGCCAAATATCGGCTGGTTTCCGAGGAAATACTAGGGGAAATAGTCGAGATGATTACCAAAGGAGTAGCAAGCAGCGAGGCGACAATAGAGATGATTCTCGGAATAACATGCAAAATAGTGGACCAAGGTTTCAGAGACCCTTTGTAACGCCCGAAGATATGATGAACGGGCCGTGTCAGATGCATTTTTACCTCGACGGTGATGGGAAGAGACAGTCGGGACATCTGCAGAAGGACTGTCGCAATTTTCAAGCAATGTTGAGGGTCGCAGGACTAGCCAATGCTCCAACAACAAATAGAAACCCCCAAGGGCCCAGGAGTGAGATCCACCTACCACCTCCTCCCGTAATTACGGACGAAAATCGGCACCAGCTCAGAATCGCGGCATCACCACACCCACCTCCATATGTTGATCCTAACTCCAACGGCGCGGTCTCGATGATTCAGAAGGGTAGAACGTTCAATAGAGCTCAGAAAGTAATCTCGCGACAAGTGTTCATGGCAGAGAAGATGCCTCCACCAACGATCGAGTACCTAAATTGGTCAGGGCAAGACATTGGCTTCACAATTGCGGATCACCCGCAGCAAGTTCCTCGACCAGGGCAATCAGCACTTATCTTACCAGCAGTAATTGCGGGATTCGACGTATCTCGAGTGTTCATAGATGGCGGCAGCAGTTTAAACCTTATGTATGCAGATACGCTAAGGAAGATGAACATCTCCCTAGCAAATCTGAAACCAACCGACACACGTTTCCACGGTATCACACCAGAGAAAGTTACCCATTGGGGAAGATCAATCTCGACGTTCAGTTTGGGGCCCGAGAAAATTACAGAATAGAAAGGCTGGAGTTTGAAGTCGTGGATTTTCCATCGCAATATCACGCTTTGTTGGGACGACCAACATATGTCAGGTTTATGGCAGTACCACATTACACATACTTGTTATGGAGGCTACCTGGACCTAAGGGACCAATCACAGTCAAAGGAAGCTTCGCGTTAGCTGATAAGTGTGACAAGGATTTTCATCGACTGTCAGAAACTTTCGGGATGCAAGCAGAATACATGGCGTCAAGGCTCACGACCGATTATGATGTGCTGCCGGATGTAGGGAGGCCTAACAAAGAACCAACCTTCAACACTGCGAAAGATTCCAAGGAGGTGCAGATTCACCCGACAGATCCGAAGAAAACAACGTCCATCGCGACAGACATGGACCTCGCATAGGAAAGCGCGCTCGTCGAGTTCCTCCGTGAGCACTGGAAAATCTTCGCATGGTGTCCAGCTGACATGCCAGGAGTACCCAGGGAACTTGCCGAGCACCACCTAAACTTGGATCCAATAGCGAGACCAATTAAGCAACCTTTGCGGCGTTTTTCGGAACCAAACCGCAAAGCTATGCTGTCAGAGATTGATCGACTCAGAGAAGCTGGCTTCATTAAAGAGCTGCATACAGAGGCCACGTGGGTAGCAAACCCAGTGTTGGTCCCGAACAAAAACACTAAAGTCCTTCGCATGTGTGTCGACTTTACGTGTCTCAACAAGCACTGTCCAAAGGATCACTTTCCCCTCCCAAGGATCGATCAAATTATCGATCCACGGCACGATGTAAACGTCTTTCCTTCCTAGATGCATACTCTGGTTATAACCAGATCAGGTTGAAAGAAGAAGATGAGGTCAAAACATCGTTCATTACACCTTACGGCGTGTTTTGCTACAGAACAATGTCCTTTGGTCTAAAAAACGCGGGAGCAACATATCAACGGATGATGCAGAAGTGTTTAGCAACACAGATTGGGAAAAACGTACAAGTGTACATTGACGATGCCGTCATAACGTCAAAAAAGGGGGCAACGCTAATTGAGGACCTAAAGGAAACTTTCGACAACCTCGACAAGTTTTGTCTCAAGCTGAATCCAACGAAGTGTTCTTTCGGCGTCCTTGCAGGAGAACTTCTCGGGTTCCTAGTCTCAGCAAGATGGATTGAAGCTAACCCAGAAAAAATTCAAGCTATCGTAACAATGAGGAAGCCAACAAAGTTGAAAGAAATACAGCAGTTAACTGGGCGAGTCGCAGCTTTAAGCAGATTCGTCGCCAAACTAGGAGAAAAAGCGTTACCATTTTACGCTTTAATCAAGCAAGGAGAGAAGTTCCAGTGGAACGAAGAGGCAGATAGAGCTTTCGAAGATCTCAAGCGCACAATTTCGACACCACCAATCTTGGTGGCGCCTAAAGAGAAGGAACCCCTCTACTTCCGACTAAAACCCTAGTCTACAACTTGTAGGTATTGATAAGTTAATCCCTTGTCACCCGACGAATTTTTTTTCAGGGGAACCAAAAAAAGTGTGGAAAAATCTTCGGGTCCATTGACTCGTCATTTATTCCGATCGAGAGCACCGACGATGTACCTGTCGACAATATAGAAAACCCAATATATTCGGCTATTCCATCATTCCCGCGAAAAATATAGAAGAACCCGAAAAATGGGTCATTACATCAGCCGAACAAAGCGCTAGACAACATATTCCCGGAGTGCGTCCGTCGCGGTAAAAACTCCGAATGCCGTGACTTG
Source organism: Lolium rigidum (assembly GCF_022539505.1). Classification (NCBI taxonomy): domain Eukaryota; kingdom Viridiplantae; phylum Streptophyta; class Magnoliopsida; order Poales; family Poaceae; genus Lolium; species Lolium rigidum. Next base: position 64,207,558 of record NC_061512.1, on the reverse strand, counting down.
TAAAAAGGTCACGAAGGTAAGACCCCATGATCCGTCCTGTGTGGCGTGGCATCGCACCTGAATGCGCTCTCCCACTCTATCCACATCAATAGATATGAAGAAAAATCCCGGCGGACGCGCTGTGGATCCGATAATTTTGCTGGAATTCAGTTTCGGTAAGTCCTAAAGCGGCACGTTCTGAATTATGCAAGTATCCCGAATTCGTGTCCGGAGACGCGAGTTTGAAGTAGGTTTATCTGGATTTGCCACTAGAGCAATTAACTGGTACGTGATCTGCCAGATAAACCAGCTGTATTTATCAATATTCCTGTACAATATATTTGTCGAAGAAAATATAGCGTCTCATTGGACTCGAAGAATTTTGAAAAAGAAAAAAAGAATGGAAATTTCATTCGAGTCTGTAAATATATAAAGGTTTATAGACTCAACTCGACTCTGCGACTCGAGTGGAGCCTACTCCCATTGGGAGCGCATGGTTTTCATTAAGTCATCCAGCATGAGTCGATAAAAAGAGGGATGTGCCCAGAAATATAGTCAAATTCTTCATCGAGTAGTACAACTTGAATCTATACCCAGGTGCAAGCACATGCCCATAGACTCGGGGGCTACTCCTATCGGGAGCACTGGTCGCGCACCCGATAGAAAAATAACTCGAGAATCGTCGACATCATCTACGCTACACATGATCTACGACGTTGGCCTGATGTTTTTTCCGGATCAATGGCCTCGCTTTGCATTTCATCGACTTCAGAGATGATTATGTTTGGAGTCTCTACGCAAGTCTTCGACTTCCCTAGACACAGGGGCTACTGTCATGGGCATACCCTTCGGGTCTCATTATTATCATACCCGGCTCAGCCCAATATGAAGAAGGCCCAAGAAGGCAGCCCGAAGAAGTAGTCGACTAGGACTCTTGTAAAACCCTAGGCTGGTTGCATATATAAAGCTAGCCAGGGCACCCGATAGGGGGAGGAAAACAGATAGACAATATAGCTCCACCTACGGCGGCACCCTGTAAACATACTTATGATCATATACTAGATTGCTAGCAGCACATAGGGATCCTCCACTGAGGGGACCCGAAGCTGGGTACATCGTGTGCCTAATCTCGCTCCCGGAATCTCCATCGTCGCTCTCTCCCGAAACCCAAATCTACAATACGTAGGCATTGGCGAGGTGGTCCCTCGTCACCCTACTCCCCTGAGGGGACCCGAAGCTGGGTACGCCGTGTACCTAATCTCGCTCCCGGAATCTCCATCGTCACTCTCTCCCGAAACCCAAGTCTACAATACGTAGGCATTGGCGAGGTAGTCCCTCGTCACCCTACTCCGCAATGGGGCGTTTAAGACGCGTGGGTAGGGGAGGTGGCCGAATCGGCGGCGGAAAAGCACCTCGGCGTCCGCCGGTTGTACGGGCGGAGGCGGATCGTGCCAGGCGGTCGCGCTCCAATGGCGCATGGAAGCGGGCCGGCCGGAAGTGGCCGGAACTTATCGCGCGCCGTCAAGCGCGCGAGGAGGCGACTGAGGAAGGATAAGCGGAGGCGCCCCCCGCTATCGGCTCGTGCAGCCCGCCGCTGCCGGCACTACTCCCGCGCGGCAATGACGATGACGACGCCGACGGGCTGCCTCTAGCCTGTGGGAGCACCTCCGAGGCAGCGGCCTTCGAGGTGGCGGCGCTCATCATCGCCTAGGAATAGCCGGCGACCAAAAACCCTCCATTGGCGACATGAAGAGCCCCGGTGACAGTATAGTCCATCCGGGGAAATCTAGTCTAATTTAGGCTCAGTTCTTTTGGCGGCTTCTACGAGAAGCTGCCCTCCCCCAGCTTCCTGGAGAAGCCGCACCAAAAATTTAGGGAGGCTTCCGGACTAGTCTAGCTTAGACCATTTCGGAAACCTTTCAAAATTTTGGGGGCGGCTTTCCCAGGAAGCTGGGGGAGGGCAGCTTCTCGGAGAAGCCGCCAAAAGAACTGAGCCTTAGGCCCCTATTACCGAATGTAGGTCGAAGATGCATGTATTTTGCATGCCTTATTGTAAATTATCAACGAATTCAGCTTGATCAGAGCAAATCGAGTTCAATCGCGAGTTTCATTTTCCTGCAACGTTTGATTTCCGCGTTTTCGGTTCACGGGTTCGGTTTCTGTTCTGCGCCGTGACAAAATCTAACAATTTCCCACAGTTCGGAAGACCGAACTCGTAGTTTTCGGTTCCGCGATATACGAGCTCTGCTAGAGATGCTCTAAAGGGATAATATTAAGGCCACGGTGCCTATAAGTTATTGCTGTTAGCTATCAATTCCCCAAAACTATATCTTGAAACCTGGACTGAGCTGCCGAGAAAATTGCACATAAAACCAATGATTGGTAGCAAAGTTACACAAAACATGAATTAAATTTTTTTTTTTTTGCAGTAGAGCCCAACTTTTGAGGTAATATGTTGCAACTAGCCTAAAGACATGATAGAGCCCTTAACAACGTATCTGACATGTGAGGCTGGATTTCTATACCATATACCACAATTATACCACAATTATCTAAAATGGTATGCCACGGTTCTCTAAAAATTGGTATGCCACAATATTTTTAAAAATGGGCTGTTTAGTGGTATAGCACAATGTTTTGTATGTGCATAATGTCTATGTTATGTACCATTATGTAGTCCGATATTTCTATACCGTGTATCATAAGTATAGGACATTTTTATTTAAAATAGTATACCATAATAATTTAATAATTTAAAAAAAGGCTGCATAACGGTAGAGAAAATGGTATACCGCAATATTTTGTATGTGCATGATGTCCATGTTTTATGCAGTTATGTAGCCCATCTAAAAAACATATTGTATAATTGTGGTAAAAAAAATGTGTGTAATTGTGGTATAAGTATGAAATCTAGGCCCATAAGTCGGTCTTAGGCTCTAAAAGATCTATTTGAGGTGCATATTAACCCGAAGTTTCGGGACGGTTACAAAAGTTATTTTGATTTTGGGTTTTGTGTAACTATATATGTTACCAAATATTGGTGTTACTTCCAATTTTATCGGAGATACACAACACAATGGTTAGAACCCGGGGACCACAATACATAGTATCCTTGGTGGCCTCTGTGGCAGCGGGGTCACATGACATTTTGTATATTTTGTAATGGTTTATAGACATTTTAATAAGTATGTCATGTCCTATTGCAATTTTGAAGAAAAGATGGACTTTGAATTTTTTATGTTTGGACACGTAATGTAAATTATGATTATTAACCTTGCCACACCTGTCCTGAATTCCTAGATATGTCACTGTATATCAGCATATGGTGAACAACAAAATCCTCCTTCTACATCAATTCTGGGTTCATTGAAGGGGTTTGGTGCATGTGAAACAAAAAAATCATCCTACACGACCACCCAAGATCTATTTATGGAGCTGCAATAACAAGATTTGATCTAGATGAACTCGTCGAGCTAAAGAGAAATTTGCTCGATGAAGACTGTTAAGCGTCAATCCCCGCAACTAGGCGTATCCCTCCTATCCGCGAGGACATATCTCCTCCTTTCTCTAATCCTAGGATTAAATAGATGCTCCCTCTATCGGTATCCACACATATGGTAATCTAATCCATCAGCGTTCCACTATTCAGGGCATCACGCCAACGGTGAGAAGTGTACAACTTTCGCGTCTGTAACCTCCACAAGGGGGAGAGAGAGAAGAGAGTCAACACATGGGCTATTGCTTCTGGGCCCAAAAAATGAATTCAAAGAGATGGACTGTCTGTCTTTATATAGGTGGATGAGGGGGCATCAACTTTGAGGCCTCCACAAGGAAGGGGGGGGGGGGGGGTGGCCGACCCTGCCCGTTCAAAACCCTAGGGCGGCCCTTTGTTGCCTCCAAAGGCATTGAGATATTCAACCCTTGGGAGGCCTTGGGGACCCCATGCGGCCACTCTATGGGCTCTCCCGGCACTCTCAGACACTTTCCAATAAATTCTAGAAGCCCAAATTTCTCCTATAAATTCAGCGGAATAATTTTGACCAATCCCAAAACACTTGTAGTAACTCCGGAACACTTCTGATAGTTCTCCGAAACACTTTTGGTCCTTCGGAACAATTCCGATAGTTTATCTCTCACATATATAAGTCGGAGAACAATTCCAAATCTTCCCCAATATTAAATCGATGACCCCGAAACAATTTTGATGGCATATTCTCAACCACATACCATATATAACTCTTATATAATTATTGCAACATACTGAATTACTTTAAGCATGCGACCCTTTAGGTCCGATGACACACAAACATGACTCTGAAACTCTTTCAGACCAATAACCAACAATCGGGACCATGGACGTCCATGATGGCTCTTGTGTGTACACGAATAACTTCGAGGAACCTTGTGTTAATACAAATTTTAATCCCTTTGCATTAGATACTATTGACAACCCCGAAGCAATATTTTGGTATCCCCGTGATTCAACACTTGATCACTATGCCCGTTAACCTCGTTCCGGTTTCATTCTCTTTTCTTGTTCCATATTCTGATGTCCTCATGATGAACATCACGATGTGACTAACCAGTCGATAAGGTGATATTGTAACACCGAGATGACCCCAGGGTACCTCTCCATTATCAGGAGGAGGAATATCCCAGTCTTGAACTATCCAAGTCCCAATATACTTTTAGATATACCTGAATACCAGCTTTATGATTACCTAGTTACGGTGTAACCTTGGATGAGTTCAAGGCACACCTTCCGGTCTGAGGGCACATAATATTCTCATGTTCTAAGGACTTATGCATATGATAGTAACGTGATGATTATGGTAACAACACATAATGAAAACATCTCGTAGCATATCACAGAAACGTGCCGATATTATTTTTTGTTTTTTCTTCGGTGCCTAATGGCTCACATCCTGTCCCGCTAAAATTGGCACGATCGCGCGATTTCGGTCCAGTTTTTTTTTTAAATAACTCGACATACAAAAGAAGAAGTGTTACAATCGAAGTGTCCTAATCGATCAAATATGGGCATAGGAAAGAAGACATGTTGTCTCAGGGATGAGAACTTGCAAAAATGGAAAAATGGGAAGAAGAGGAGAAACTTAGGGACCAGAGAAAATAATCCTGCAAGGAATGGCATGGAGCGCGACATCAATCAATTTTCTCGTACGCGTCTCCGTCCGCGACGGCGCTTCGGCAGCAATCATACGCGTGCACTCTCCCGCTGTGTCGGTGGATAAACAGGTGATGTTGAATTTAGAGCCAGACGTACTAGGAGTGACACTTGTGCAGTTCACTTGGACAGTTAACTAGCTCATGTGAATTTTCCAGGAAAATGGCGCCCCTCCTCCTCCGCGTGGAGATTTGCACACGCATTTGGGATATCATTGTTGCTGGTAAATTTGGGGAGTATGTTTTCTTTGCTCTATTATCATGTCATCTTTCTAGACTGCATCAGGGACGTCATCGACTATGGTGAACAACAAAATGGCCATTGGTGCAAGGGACGAGAATTTTCACATGAAAAAAAAGGAAATGAACGAGAAGAAAAGAAACTCAAGACAACATGGACGAAAATAATCTGAGGAACAGAGAGAAGCATGGCGCCATGGCTGGCAGGGCACTACCATGGTTTTCTCATACGTGTCTCGTCGTCTACTCTCGTCGACTATGTTGCGGCGGCGTCGAAACCACGAACGAATCAAACAGACAAACAAACAAAAAGAGCCCGCGCTTTCCGGCCGCCCACGGCCCGTAGGGAGGCGAGCTAGCGAAGCAGTGAAATGGCGACGACTTGACTTGGTGTCAGTCGTCTCCGTCGAGCTCTCGCCTCCGGACCTACCAACTGCAGTACATCGATACGCGCATGGAGGATAGAGACAGAATCAGTCCCAACCTCCTCCACGTCGTGCTCTACGTCTCAATGGCGGTCCATAAATCCCAGGGGCTGAGGCAGCCGAACGGCCCCGATTCCTCTTCTGCTTTCCTCTTCTTCCCCAACCATAGAACCATCTTCTTCCCTTCCCGGCCCGACCGATCGAGATAGTACTTGGTAGCAGACCCAGAGAGGAAAGATCCATTGCTGCCATGGCGCCGCCCAAGAGGGACCTGGCCCTGACGGGAGCCGGCGCAAGGGCAGGCCGGGAGCCGGCGAAGCGCTGCCTGCGCTTGGGAGTTTTCACCGGAGCCTCCGCTTCCGCCTCCGCCTCCGTCGCCGGCTGGCCGGTGACCCCCGCGTCGCCGGGGAAGGGGATGATTTGGCGGAACGTGCTCGTCGTGCTCTTTCATCTGCGAATGTGCGCGCCTCCATCCCCATCGGCTCGCTTCTCCATCCATCTTGGTCTCTGATTCTTCTCTACCTGCAATGCAAATCGCAGGAAGGACACTAGGACAACGCTGGCGGAAAGCAAAAGCATCTCCCAGATTGCTCGCATGGTGAGCTAGCGCTCTCGGATCATCCAATACATGCGACAACTTCGTTATGGTTTTAATTTAGCTTATTTCTGCTGGAATTTTTCAACCATTAATTCACCTGGTGCCATTTAGATTTATGGACTGCCTATCGATTTTGTTGTGTATATTCATTTTGTTTATTCCTTTGTGCATGTGTAGTTTCTGAAGTTTCAAAAGGATCAAACTATTATGATGAGGTAAGGAGCCTTTCTCTGGCTGTTCTCTTGCTGAATTTTGTTTCAAAAAGATTTTATAATTGTTCTTGTTATTAAACGTTTATTAGCTTTCTATCCGATGAACTGCGAAATTTTACGCACTCCAGGTCGGCCTCAAGGCAAAGCTTCATTTTCTTTGTTTCGGTTAGATTGTACTGTATTTCCCCAACGTTTTCTTATAGTGAAGTCGAAAGCATGCAATGGAAAAACCATTCACTCAAATTTAGAAAATACACTCTTTAGCAAAAGGCTTAGTAGTACCGGTACTATATATAAGCGAGCTAATAACTCATTAGATAGTGTTATTACCGGAGGCGTCAAATCAATATATCGAGGATAAGCAATCATAGAACGACATGAGATTTGATAAGGCAGCTCGACGATCAACACCTACATCTACGGGGCATGCTTTGGCGACAAGCCCGTCGAGGTGTACAACGTCACGCCGGTCTATCGTCCCTGCCACGGACGCTGGACCGTCGAGAGCGTATGTAGTGATACCACACCTCACATGCATGATACCATTTATCAAAATTCAAATTCATATGTGTTAGAAAATATACCAAAAATAAATTCGTGGGTGTTCATAAGATGTGTGTTTACATTCTCTTAGATTTTCATAACCAAATTCAAATACACAAGGAGAAACATTAAATAAAAATTCCTATGTTATGTGAATAGTGTTATTTTGTGTTTTTATCTTTTTGCGACCCTATTCATGCTGAATTTGTCTTATTAATTTCTCTGCGTATGTTTTAAATTTGGTTCTGCAAGTTCTAGGGATTGTAAAGAACATCCAAAAAGTTACTTTGATATTTTTTAGCTTGCAAATTTAAATTCTAAAGAGTGGTATCATGGTGTCATGTAGGGTGTGGTATCACTAGATATGCTCTCTCGGACCGTCCTCGAAAACTCAATCATGTGTTTTAGTTACCAGCAGTGCCTTTATATATTGCGCCAGGTTACAAGAGTTTGACTAGAACACCTCAACACATAGCCTACCGTACAGATAGTTATATCCTTTTGCGTCTTTGATGTATTCACATGGTTTCCTCAACTTGTTGTAATTCTTCTTTCAGTGATAATATTCAAGCTTTGCATGTTCCTTTATTTATTTTATTTTTTGTAAACAAAACACTTAACTGTCGTTTCTTTTCTACTGTCTCAGAAAATTGGAGGGCAAATTGGAGAAGATAGATGGCAGATTGGAAAACTTAGAGGAGAAGATGGAGGGAGTCATCCTTGAAGTGGTAAGATTCACATACTTCTAAATTAGCTTATTTGAACGTTCGTCCTTATTTCATAGAATTATTGTTGACCACGGTGCATTTGTCATGTAAAAATTGCAGAAGAAATCGGCTCGTCTGCTCTCCAATCGGCATCCTGATCAACAGCCGAGGTAACAGATCTGTCATTGCGCTTGGTCGATAATTTCTTGCTTCATTTTTAGTCTCACACTGAAATGGTAACAGATCTGTCATTGCGCTTGGTCGATAGTTTTCATTTCCGTAGGTTACAGCACCTACCTGATGTTTCTCTAGTGGAGCAAAGTAGTATGGATGTTAAGTTCAAATATAACCAATCAAATAACCTTCAATCATGTGTTTATCACCATTCATCTTTCTCTTCAGACAGGAGCCATATCGGGAGAGTGGCACTGCGAGTGGATCGAACGCCAGAAACACTCACCTGCGTTTCCTGAATGGCCTGAACCTGAAGACTCCAATTTACACAGAGAAGAAAATCACATCCGAGAGCAATTCAGCTATCAGGATTGGCATCTTTGATGCTGATAACAAAATGATCAGGGAAGGCCCGCTCTCAAAGGTAAAAGTCGAGATGCTGGTCCTCCGTGGTGACTTCTGCAGCGACGGTCGTGAGAGCTGGACCGAAGAGGAGTTCAACAGCCACGTGGTGCAAGGCCGGCACGGACAAGGGTTTGTGTTGGGGGGTGATTGCAGTGTGTGGTTGAACAATGGGAGGCCTCCTTCGGCGGCACTGTTCGTTTCAAAGAAGGTTCATCTAGAACTCGTAGTAGGAAATTCATTGTTGCAGCAAGAGTATGCATTGATGGAAAGGCCGCTGATCGAGTTCGTGAAGCTGTCATGAAGCCGGTGACCGTGCTGGATCGCAGGAATGAAGGTACACATATGTAGTATAGGGCTGATGTGATCGGTCAGATTGCTTGCTGCTGCTAGTTAGCATGCATGTTCTTTTGTTGCTATTGGACTCATGTTAGAGTTTTCATTTTAATCTTTGTTTCATTCAGCAAATGAGAAGAGGCACCCTCCAGAACTGGACGATGAAGTGTACCGTCTGGAAGAAATCTCCAAAGATGGAACTTACCGCAAGAGGCTGAATGATGCTCAAATCTACACAGTGCGGGACTTCTTGAAGGCTTTGAATAAAGATGCAAACAAGCTCCGTGGAGAAGTATAAAATTTCGCCTGACGTTTTTTTTTTTTTTTTGTCAGTTGAGATGCTATTTTCTTACGATGAATAATGCTGTCGTCGCCATTTATGACATGCATACAGATACTCCGGATCAAGAGGCACAGTAGCTCTTGGGAGAAAATGGTTAAGCATGCCAGGGAGTGCTGTCTCACGGACATGCATGATCTCAAAGCATATCAGAATGTAGAGGGAAACGTGGTGATCTTCCTCAACTGTGTGCATGATCTCGTTGGAGCAAAATTTGATGGTGTCTACACTGCACAGGAGAATTTTGATCCGGCTAAGAAGGTACATTCTCATACATCAGATTTGAATATTCTGAATTTTTGCAGAAGTCGAACGAGTTGAAGATAATTTTCTCCTCGCAGGCTCTAGCGTATGAGTTGAAGGAGTGCGCGCGCGATCAATTGGACAGCCTTCCGTTTAACTATGTGATGAATGGCCACCTTCCTGAGCAAGTTCCCTCTAGCACACGCTCTTCTTTGGGTGCAGCCATTCTTGCGCCGGATGAGGCACTCGAAGGTTGGTTACATATATGTTTTCTAACCCTTTCAATGTTTTCATCTTTCTGAATTCTGGCTTTGAGATGTCCTGAACCCTCGAGCTTGAATCTGTCGTTTCGAGAACCACAGTATACGGAAATCAGTTGTATGATAGGATGATCAACCATGTCACTCAACCATCTCACCACAATGAGTATGTTCATGGTGATCAGAACACAGTTAACACACAATATTACAACCAAGGTAGTTGTTGCTTCTTCTTCCCCTCGTATCTCTTTATCCTCTGTGTTTCTTGCAATTTCAGTGACTTCTCTTTGCTCTAAAAAAAATGTTTGGCCTTGTTTCAGGTGAAGGAATTCCACCACTTAGTCAGCAGCAGCCTACGGCTTTTGCCACACCTCTGCAGTGGGATGGTGAACTGCTAGACTGGATCTTGGAAGGTGAGAAATTGATGTTTGCCACGAACCGAGTAGGCTAAAGAGCAAAGCTGATTTTTTTCGACAAAAGAGCAAAACTGATGCATGCGAACACCCATTTTGCTCTCCTTCCAGGACCAGGTCAAGCGTACATCCATAGCCAGATGCAAGTTCCCATGTCCATGGATGGTGGCAGTGCCATGGAGGCATCAACCTCTGTCCAAAATAGCGTTCTGCAGCAACCTTCTGTTGCTGAACCATCGACATGGCATGGTGATCGTCTCCCTGGAGCGGAGCCTAGCGCCTACCCGTTTCAAGGACCAGGTTATGAACGCTTTTAGCAATCATGCACATTTTGGGGCTCAGTTTAGGGCGTGTACCATCATGTTTTTGTGCCATTGTAACTTACTTCCTTCATCCCACAGTATAACACATTTTGGCAATCTGTTTTAGCTTGTCGAAACGTTTTGCATTATGCTCCCTTCTTTTTATAAATTTCTTTGATTCTGTAAACTTTGTACAATGATGTTGTACGAGGTGCGTGATGCAGCTTAAACAGACACAGTTCGTTGGTCACATTCACCTACCGATGTAAAATTAACATGTGTATGTTTCTGAATATCTACAAGTGTAAAGCGCCACGCTGAAACTGTTGGCTGGGAGAAGAAAAAACTTTGAATGACAAATTATCGAAACAAGTTATCATCTATTTCACCACAGTTTCGCATGCCAGCATATCATGCTAATAAAATGGGCCAAGTCAAACTTTGCTTGTACACAGACGATATACCTCCAATGAAATCGACTAGTGTTCAGCATCGTAATCTCAGAACAAGCATTGTATGATGATGATGATCAGCTTAGCTACTTCCTACGAAAAGGCTAATATCTCAGCTTAGGTAAATCCTGGTACATGACCGTATGATGGAAACTGCGTCATTGATAAGCAGATGCTTGAACTGCAGATGTACAGGGCGATATCCATCTGGAGCAATAACACAATGGAACCCCTCTTAAACCGAATGACCCCAAGTATCTGAGAAAAACATCCACGGATAATAAAGTTTCAGAACGCAGTACCTGGTGGTGTGCAAATGACACTACTCAGAAGCTCCAGCACCACCATTGGAGATATTTGCAAGTGTTCTTACGTGTTCAGTCGCTGCCAATATCAGTCCTGTATAGAAACCACAGTGCAGTTATATCATGACGATACACCAGAACAGGGGCAAGACCATGGTACTGTATTCATGGGAGAACAATTCACGGACGAACATCAAAGCATAACTAATAGGCACACCTGTAAATGGAGGCGACGGTCTTCGAGGCCTTGACTTGAACTCTGGATGATACTGAACACCTATGTAAAATGGGTGGTCTTGTAGCTCTACAATCTGATTGTAGGCGAAAGAAGATTCAGACTTGAACAGAAAAAAAATCAAGACAAGTATGAAATGATATATTTGATTGGTACCTCCATCCTGTTTCCACTTTCATCGCAACCAACAAACTGGAGGCCTGCCTTCTCAAGCATAGGAACAAAGCTAGGATTGACCTATTTAAAAAGGAAGAGGTTTTAATCACTTCCAATCATAAAGTGATTTCTGTAAAATGGACACATAAAAATCAGATTTAATAACTATAAGTCATGGCAAACCTCATATCTGTGACGATGGCGCTCATCTACATGTGGAGGACTTCCATACCTGATATTTGCATTTATGTCCAAGTTAGACGGTGCAATAAGATTGTAACAAGGACCAAATATATAACTAGCAGATCTTCAATAATTACTCGCGTCATATTTCAACATGCAAAACAATATCAGTCTGTTTCAAATTATAAGATGTTCTAGCTTTTTCTGAATCGTATGTATCTAGACGCATTTCAGTGTGTTCGTTCAGTCATTTCAGTCCATCGAAAAATCCAAAACATCTTATAATTCGGAACAGAGGGAGTATCATGGAAGGGAGAGAAGATCTCCAGATAGTGGCTAAGGGAAGCTCCTGACAACAAGCTGCGCAGACAGTACATTTTTGTGGTTGTAGCAGTGGAATGTTCCAAACAAACAACATTCAAAAGCTCCAAACATATGTGTCAACTAACAAAAGAGATACAAAATCCTTACAGTTTTGATGTAAGACAGTCTGGTTTGCGGAAGAATGTTCTCCGGCAGCCCAACCTCATCGTGTTTCCCATGTGTGTTTTTGATACCTATACAGTGAATTGTCAAAGCGTAAATGGAGATCATATCCTTGTCTTGCACATAACTGGACAAGAAAGTACCTCAGGCATGTACATAACAACACGATCTGGTGTGTCTGTGTTGAACTCTTCACTGTCTGCATCTCCCAGGCCCAAAACCTATACCATTATCCGTAAACATCTTGGTCCATAAAGATAAGCTGATCCACAAGTAATAAAAGGAAGAGTACGCACATGTCTAGACATCTCAATCACTGATATCTGCATTCCCAAGCATATGCCAAGGTACGGAACTTTGTTCTCACGAGCATATTTTGCAGCCAATATCATCCCAGATATTCCACGGTCGCCAAATCCTCCAGGTATCAAAATGCACGAGGAGCCCTGAAATTTGCAACATTTAGAATATTAACTTTTAAGACCTATTTTACATGACCACAAAAGGAACCAAGGACAATTAGCATACTCACCTTAAGAGTTTCCCAAGCTTTAGCATGGGCATCTGGTGCCTGTACAAAAAGTATATCGCATTAATGTACAGAATAATATATCAGAACAAGGCAGACAGACAACAATAACACAATGAGCAAGCACAACATCATAGAATTGCTAAATTGACTACTGATACAAAATGCACTACAAATGCTGTCATTGCAAATAAAATGATCTTAGATGGTAAGCATGTTGAAATAGTAGCCTAGTATACATGCACAACAATATCTATAGCACTGAGATACTAATCGACACCAAAGATAAAACATATCCCCAGTTGTGTTGGAGGGAATAATTAATACTCCCACTAGCCAGTAGTTTAACGGCAACCAGACCCTCATGGCCTCATGGGCTAACATGAGCATTGCCACTCCCTTCACAGCATCCAAGGATAGGTTCACCCTACAGGAGCACTCTTACAAGCCTACAATTCCCTTTGGAGGGATGACAGGCGGATATTTTACATCTCCTGAAGACATCCAAGCAGGATAAGTAAGGTGTCAAGTGGAATCCCACCAATATCCCACTTATAGTTCATTTGGGGATTTTAGTTCAAATTTTGGTCCAAACTTTTGAACTAAAAATCTCCAAATGAACTACAAGTGGGATATTGGCAGGATCCTGCTTACATCCTTAGGGATAAGGTGTCAATGCCTCTGGAAGCAGGAGTAAACCTCCAAGGATAATCTGTACAGCCTGTGAGACAACCCGCACATCGGTGACCAACTAACTGTTAGGGGGGGGGGGGGTCCCCATGGGATGTGTTAGTTACTCTCAAGGTTTAAAATAGCGCGTTATTTCTCCGCTAATACCACGCAATAGCATATTTGGAGGGTCTACGCTAAATTTTAGTAATTTTGCTCGCTATGGCGCTATTTGTGAAATAACATGATATATCGTGCTAAAACTTCATAGCGTTAGCGCGCTATTTCTTCAAGCAAAGTTATTTTCACTTTTTCGTGGCGATGATGTGCAATATGTTGGTTCCTCTTCTAGATTAGAACTTAATATCGCTAATGCTGATGATTCTTAATAAATAATTTATACTAATGTTAGCCTTATGAAAAGTTCGAGATATATTTGTTGTATGTGGCTATGTATGTATGATTCAGTCATTTTTTGGACTAAATATCCAACCCTTTTAGCGAAATTCTTTATTTTTAGACTATATTTAAATTTTTTTTCAAAACGCTATTTAAAATATAGCACGCAATTAGCACGATATAGCGTCCATAGCGTTTGAAGGAGACCGATGCTATTTCATTTAACACGCTATTTTAAACCTTGGTTACTCTACAGATAATGTGTTCAGAACATTTGCGCTGCACAGAGCTATGACCATACCATATATGGAATGCAACTCACAACTGTAACCCACTTTCTCTTGATGATACAAGACAGCATAAACTGCTAAGCTCTCGGACCCTCAGGCCCTCGCAGACAAAGATGCCTCCCTCAGTCAGAGCTACAGAGCACACTAGCAGAAGTGGGGTGACTTCCCTTCCACACAGACTTGTGCAAACCCTTGTGTCATTTTTGTTCGCACGGACGCCGACACATCGATGGCCGATGTCCGCATCTTAATTCCAAACATACAAAAGAACTATTTGGGCTACTGATCTAGTATTGCAGCCGATCTATGAAATGAATGACGGGTTGCTAACGGCTTACATTTGTTGCAGCTGCATCTTCAAGATCTGAAGCTGCAACCCACTGGATAGAAGGTTTCAGTGAACATGCGACACTGGAATGTAGAAGAGCCTGTAATAAAATGAGACATGCGTACATGAATTAAAAACATGTTAGCATCCATATAATAAATGGACAAAAATAAAACTGGTACTAGAAAGAAAATGGAAGTTCAGAACATCAGTTGCGCAACTGTGTAACTACTAGGAATTGATTGTTTTTGGTAGGCACCCATGGAGATAGCCTTGACTGAATAGTTACTGCTCAGTGCTCAGTAGGCACAAGCACAAATCCTAGTTATTGGACTATTTTGATCATTGGAAGCTTAATTGAACAGTATAGCACAGACTTGGTATGAGAAATCTGTATGAAACTAATAAAGACATTTTTATATATTAAAAAATGATTCCTGACCCACCTTCACCACTGACAGGTAAGAATCTGTCAGATTATTGTACTTCCCAACCAAAGCAATTTTAACCTGCATGATATCAATATTCATCAAAAGAAAAACATCTGCGCCAGGAAATTGATAAAGAGTCAAGAGCTGTATAACAATACTTACAGAGTTGCTGAGGTTATCATATGACTCGGCCATCTGCGTCCAATCTCCTAATTCAGGGGGTCCAGCGGACCTATAAAATCAAAACACGATGGCTTTGAGATATAACATAATCCATAATGCCATATATTAAACTGGTAATGCCACAAAAGCAAGATAAAATGTTACCATCTCAACTACAAAATTGCAAACCAGTCATAAATGAACAAACCTTTTTCAACATTAAATAAGAAGACATAAGATATATCAGAAAATGGGATCTGCAAGCTAATTATGCATGGAATGTTGACAGCGCACATATTTTAAGAAGGTATATGAGTAATCAGAAAACTATAAAACTTTGTACGTGCAAACTTAAAGAAAATTTTCCAGCATTCATAAGCATTGCTTTTCAATAACTGTCTGGCTCACCTGGCAAGGTTTAGTTGTTTGATTATAGCCTCATGCGCCTTTTGGTTCTGGAAAACAGCACATGTCAAAAATCTTGTACCAGAGCAATGACTAGATACAATTCATATTTCATACCAATTCAATGGGTTCCTCTAAATGGTCAATGCTAAGCCTTAAGCTAAAGTAGAAACTCACTCTAAGAATAAGGGGAACATGCCATATATTTGGAACATCGTGGATGTCAAGTATATTCTCAACCTGAATAATACAAGATAGAGCGTAAATAACAAAATACTGTGGATAGAATGGAATTTTTCCCATTTGTTATGATGAAAACATACCGGTACATGACAAAATTGTGAAAGCTTCTCCTTTACGGATCCTATTAGTGGCTGAAAATTGAGGTAAAACATATATCAGATTTCAGGTAAGAAATAAAGCCAGCAAAGACAAAAAAAAAAAAAAAAAACAGCAGCAAAAGCATTCAGCAAGGGTATCTGGATAAGCAGACGAAGAGTAAAAGGGCTGCTTGAAAACAGCACCTTATGAAAGAAAAAGATAGTCATATTCAACAGCAAACAAGCTATAACTAGTATTTGTGTCTTTGAGAATGATATTGACGCCATTAAAATCAGTGAGATCAATGCGGGAGACGACACATCTCAATAGCATATGCTATATTCTTCACATTACCTGTGCTGATCGGCATGCTAGAAGATCAGGAGTCAGACCCAAGGCCCTTAATTCCCGTACACTGTGCTGTGTTGGCTTAGTTTTCTACAAAAATAGTAATAGGAATGTTATTACATGTCAGTCCTGAAAGAAGGCTGGAACGCAAGATTAACTGTAGGTCGTTGTAGCTGTGATAAGCATAATCATGATTGAAGAAAGGGAGAATTCTTTACTTGCTCACCAACTACACCCAGTACTGGAACAAGGCTCACATGTATGAGGCAGAAATTGTCCTTACCTACAAAATATACAAGAAGGATGAGTGGCATGTCCAAGTATGACCACTAGCAAGTAAAAATAACGATGCGTGACTTCATAGCATATTGCGTGTGAATGCATGGCCTGAATTGGGCCAGAGGTGTAGCTGTGATTGGAGGGAGGCCTTGGCACCACAGGTATGAGCTCGATGAAGAGTCATGATGGTGATGGTGATTAGCATAGAAGAAGTGTGAAGGAGACAGGGAACATGATGCATGAAACACTGGTTAAAACAATAACGGATTTGGAAGACGGAAATAACTAATCACTTTCCTTTTATTATGATACTAGCAAACTTACAATTGGGGATAGCATCCCATTACTCAATCTATCCTTTCCTAATGCAAAATCCTTTATCTGAAGTTTCCTAATTCAAACTCCCCTTAACTTATCTTGAATCCTATATAGCCCTATCTTACAGGAAAAGGAAACTAACAAATCCTACTATTTGTGTGGTAGACATAAGTAGTCACTACATGACAGTTGATGTCCACTTAGTATAAAACCGGAAGGCAGTGCAGACAAATTAGTGTATATACTAATGGTTCAATCAGCCACAGAATAAAACATGAGGGGGACTAGGTGAAATGATACTAGTCACAGAACCCTAGGAAACCAACAAACTTCTCAGCAGCAATGGATATGAAAATTGAAATTATAACCAGAAAATCCAACTGTACCAAGAGAAAATGACAACTGGCGTAGAGCTTCAATAAATGGCATTGATTCAATATCACCTGAAACAAGCAACAAATCAACTTCATTTCTGCAAGAATAACAACTAGAGTAATATACCATAAAATGTCCCAGAACCATACCTACAGTGCCTCCCAATTCAATGACACAAACATCAGCTGGACGAGCCTGCCCATCCACAGGAACAGAGGACACTGATTGTATCCAGTTTTTTATTTCATCAGTTACATGAGGAACAACCTGAATAGATTATAATTGTAAGAGTTTCATAGTTTGTCATAAGGGGATTTCGTGACTCAATGAACGACGCAGGGGAATCACCTGGACCGTCTTTCCAAGATAGTCACCCTTTCTCTCCTTCTCAATGACAGACTGAAAAAAAATGCATCCACTGCTTACAAGCTCAAGTAACAACCAGCAAGCATTTTCCTGGTGGCGATGCTCACCTGATAAATCTTTCCAGTGGTAATGTTATTTTCCCTCGTCAGAGTGACATCCAAGAAACGCTCATAGTTTCCTAAATCCAAGTCTACCTATAAATTTCAAACGTCAGGCACAAGATAGCACAAACACTGAAATTGTAGTGTTACAAAATTATATGTGATACAAGAGGGCATACCTCTCCACCATCGTCAAGCACAAATACTTCACCGTGCTCAAAGGGAGACATAGTCCCAGCATCTGTATTTAAGTACGGATCTACAAAACCAGGAAATGTATGATATTAATACTACTGAAAGATCCAAACCGTGGCACCTACAAACTTGCTGAACTCTGCACACGGGAGCTGCAAGTATAGCAAAATCAGTCCAACAAAGACAAAAGAAAAATGCACTCAGAAGCTGTAAGCCTATCCACCCACCATGCACCATCCCAATTCTAATACTAAAACATAACTTAGAATCACATGTTTATCCCCTAATGATCTGACTTGGACCAATAGTTGGCCCGAACCCAAAAAGGTGCCACCTTTTAAACAACTAAAAGTTACAACAAAATAGTGGTGAGTAGTGACTAATGACGGGCCTTCAGAACGTACACATCAGTTACTCCGTGGGGCATCATAAGCTACCGATTATCCCGAAACACGAAGCCTTTGCACACCAAATAACCATGACAAGTAGACATCAATTATAACCACCTACCTAGAACGCCCAAAAGGAGCAACCTTTCATTTCATTTTTTAATTTGTTTTCAACCATAAACAAGGAAACGAACGCCTCTTACCACCCAATCTCCAACAAGCTCTTCTGACATCCAAATTGGGGAAATAATAATATTGTCACCAAATCATGCAAAGGCGCACAAAAAATGCGGCATTTTCACCGGACGAGTCTGACCAGGAGCACAAGGAAGCGGCATTCCCGCCCAAGGTCGCAAGATTTTCTAGGGTTGATACTCTAAATGCACAAATACGAAGCTCGCAGCGAGATGTTCACCGCTAGATGAGGACAGGCCCCGCACAGCGACGCCAATTTCTCCGCGCTTCTCGAGAACCCCAGCACGAGACCCCAACCATGAATCGCGCAAAGCGGGAAGTGAGAAAACATGGAGGGGGAGGGGGAGAGGGAGGGGGAACGGACCGATCTTGATGCAGGTGACGCGGAGGCCGCAGGACTTGAGGACGACGCCTACGCTGCTGGCAGTGACGCCCTTGCCGAGGCCGCTGACGACCCCGCCGGTAATCAGCACGTACTTGGTCGCCGGCCGCCCCTCCTCTGTCGCCGCCGCCGCCGCCATGGTCGGCGGCAAAGGGAGAGCGCGGGAGGTTGGGTTGGCCAGGACGGAGTATATTCCGGGAGAGTAGGAGAGGCGGAGACGGGAAGACGCTGCTCTTGTGGCAAACTGGCAACTGGAGTTGTTGCTGTTGCTCCTCCTCTGTTTCTTGTGCGGCTGGCTTTGCAGTGCTCTGCTGGCAAAGCCCACGTACTCCATCTTTGGTCTGTGTAGGAAGATTCTTTGTGTGATCTCGATCGAAACAAGTCTATATAATACATATGAGAACCAACATGTGCTTGGATGGTTAGGAGGGTAGTGGCACCCTCAGCCCACGAGAGTTCAAATTCCAGATTTGACACTTTGGTGTCTTATAAAGGCGGAATATTCCTTAGTGGGAGGCGACGTTCCCGTCGACAGCGAGGCGCCTGTGGTGACTTCGTCAATCTCAAGACCCGCCGGATCCGTTCTTCAACGCAGTCTCTTGGAGGTGCTCATAGGGGTAGGGTGTGCGTGTGTGCGTTCATAGGGGTGAGTGTGTGCGCGTATGTATGAGCGTCTTTGATTGTACTGTGTTTCGCAAAAAAAAAGTCTATATAATACATATCGGGCCATGGGCAGCCCGGCCCACCAGCGCGGCCCGCCAGCTCGGATAGTCCTAACATGCGAAATAGGGAGGTGGCTAGGCCCGCTGGCCCAACGGGTTTCAAGCTTTTTTACCAGGCCAAGCCAGGCATGCGTCTAGTTTTTTTAGCGTTGGGCTTTTCTCAGCCCGGCCCAAAGAAGCTTTTTGACCAGGCCAGGCCAGGCATGCGTCTAGTTTTTTAGCGTCAGGCTTTTCTCAGCCCGGCCCAAAGAATGCCCAAAAAATGCGTGCATGTAGTGTAGAAGTTCGCACCAGAAAATAAAATTCATTTCTAACTAATCGCAAACTCTAATATGTCCAAGATCTATCTAATGAGTAGTGTTGTAACGGAGATGATATCGGTGACGTACCCTCGTAAACCGATAGCGGTTAACGTTCCGCTAAAACATGGTTGATGTAGACGTACTCGTCGCCGACCTCAGGGTCATGTAGAAGTTCTCTCCCACGACGTCGAGTGCCACAGGTGCAGCACCTCGTAGTTTCGCACACGTGCGATGCTCAATGACGCTCTCGGCTTCGATTCAGCGAAGTTGCGAAAGTAGATCTTCTGGAACCGGATCCCAGCCGCGCTCCCGCGTACTGGGTGGAGTTGTCTACCTCCCTGTGCCACGGAGAGAGAAACTGGAGAGATATTTCTTTATTTAATTATATGTATTTAATTTGCCTAGGCCACTATATATAGGGGCAAAAAGGGGCAAGGTGGGACAAAAGAGGAGGAGGAGTTGGGGAGCCAGCCGGCTAGCCCTAGGGCTACCACCCCTTCTCCCCGTGATCGGCCTAAGTGGGCTGGCCCATGTGGCCCGGCCAGCCACCTCCTTCTCCTCCCCATGGGCCCCTTTAGCATATGGGCCCCATTTAGGGTGGGATGGCTTTTTAATTTAAAAACATTTTTTAATTAATTTAATATATATTAATATATTAACTCATTTAATTAACATATTAAACATATCCTTTTATTGCTATTTGTCTGAGACACCTCCCGAACTATTCCGAACACCTTTCGGACAACCCCGGAACAGCGCCAGCCTGATGATCTCTCTCTCTACACGCCCTAGCACCTCACTCCTCGTCGTGGTCCTCGTCGTCTCGGCGGCAACGTACTTGCATGTCGCCTCCGCTGCAGTGACGCCTGACCGCGCATGTGGGTCGTGCCAGCTCCAGGCTTACCACAATCCTTAGCCGGAGAACGAAGGGCAACGCGGGTCGCCCCAACGACACCGGGTTGCGTTGCACCTACAACTTTTCTTAAATTTAGCTTGGGTATAAAGTAAGTGGGGAACATATCAGGTAAATAATGACATAGATCATGAAAATCTGAATTTTTTTAGTTCCTAGCCATTCGATCTTGTTCTAAGGGCCAAATTTGAGTCCACTAACCCACTTGTTCCACGTTTTCTAACCCCCCCCCCCCGACTGGCATATTCGCCAACATGATGTTATGAAGCTTTTCACGTATGGAAGGATGGGTTGGATCGATGGGACCATCTCGTGAAGATTCAGACTTGGAACTTGAATTCTGCATACCAAGAACACAACCATGAATGGGGAAACACAACCATGAATGGGGCAACACAACCAAGAGCAACCGTCAGGGAAGCCAGAGCCTACGTCAAAGGATCTTGTTGGAACTTCAGAATCGAAGAACACGACCATAAGAGGAAAAAGAATGGGAGGAGGGGGTGACTTTGTGGTGTACTTGGCTTTTGTGCAAAATGGGTGGATGTGGGTGATATGAGCGCTCCTACATAATCTAGAGGTGCAGAACAACATTTTCATATTTTCAAAATTAGTTTGTTTTCACCTGATACATCCCGAGAGTGGGTGCATTCTGCATGGAGGCAATTTAAATAGGGATTTCTATTTTCGGGCCCTCAGGTCCTTAGTTGTACTCAGTTTTCCCCAGCTCCTTAGTTTTTCCTCAGTTTTCCCCAAGCCCTTGTCTGAAACCCTCGGAAGGAGCTCGGACGGGAGGATTTTTTTCCCGTTTAGTTGACCGTTCCATGTTGACGTGTAGGGCTGCGTCATGTGGGGCCGCGTCGCGTGGGGCTGATAGAAAGGGACCGCGTGGGACAGGACGAGACCGTGTTTGGTTGTACGTGAGAGCTCGGTTCCATCTCTCTCGGCCCAAATTGGTATTTTTCAGAGCGCCTTTTTCCCCTTTCTCTATAATTAATAGGTCTCTCTCTTTTCACCAAATTAGTATCAAATCTAGAGAAGCTTCTATTTCTGTGACAAGAGGACGAAGTGTCGAAAGCTTTCGATAACTTGGGCAATCCATGCATCGACCCTGCAGATCTCACGCGCGGAACAGGAAGCAAATACATCGGGTCCACGCCGCGAGAAAAGATACAGATGTCGCAAGCAGCTTGGGATAGAGCTCAGAGAGCCATGGATGGCATAGAGCCGATGACTACCACGGCTACACCGGAAGCGCTGCAAGCATATCAATATAAACTCGCTCGTGTTGGACGAGAGTTAGAGAAACAGAGAATAGTACTTGAAGCAAGGAAAATTGCAGCTTCTGTGTCAAGTGCGCGCAGGGCCGCCCTGAGTCGACCATCAGTAACGACGGGAGACAGTCATAAAGACGCCCGTGCAAGAGGAAGATCTCGACTGGAAAACGTGCCTGAGCATTAAAGAGAGAACTTGATCCAAAACCTCGATATGTCCTCTATGTCGATAGACACGAGAGGGCACATCATACCAAAAACACCGGAAGTGGGATATTTGGCGACACATGCTTTCATGTTAGCATCCAAACCACCTGTAGGAGATCCCAGGGAAGCTTTGTATAACATGGCCATGGCAGGAGTTGGAATCATGGGAACAGCAATACAAGGATCAAGTACACCGCAACCCGAGAGTGCTCGAAGACATAATAGTCCTCGGCCCACTACAACGGCGCGAGATCCTCCATGGGAAGGTGACGCGAGAAATACAGTGACGCAAGCACGAGCCGATAGAGCACGACAGGAGAGGGATCGAGAACATAGAAGAGAGCGACGATACTCACCGGAAGTTAGCGATGAAGACATGTGTGGACTCCCTTGCTTTACCCGTCGGGTTCGCAAAACTCGAGTTCCCTCTGGCTTCAAGATACTTGATAATTATAAAAAGTTTGATGGATTGCAAGATCCAGAGGACTGGTTAGTCGACTACCTGGAAACAGTGAAGTTGATGGGCGGAACTAGAGCAAGAGTCATGCAAAGCATCCAAGTTCACCTCAGTGGAGGCGCAAGATCTTGGATGAAGAAGTTACCAGTAGGATCCATCGATAGCTGGGAGACTTTTGAGGACTTGTTCGTGAAAAAATTATGTTCCACGTGCAAGAAGCCTGCATCAATAGAACAGCTAAGGGTCTGCAAGCAGAAGTATGATGAATCGATGAGGGCGTATATCCAGCGATGGAGCATCATAAAAAACTCGGCAGAAAACGTATCCGATGAAAGAGCAATCAATGCATTTGTCGCAGGGATCCCGAAGAAGAGACCTACTCGGGGATTTGGGTAGATCCAATCCGAGGACAATAGCAGAACTCATGGACATAGCGAATCGTTGGGTGGATGGCGAAGATGCTTTCCAAAACAAACGCCAGAGGTCACCCAAAGAGGATCGCAACCGAAACAACAACCAAAATAGGCGACGGTATCGCCACTTCTCAAAAAATGACGGTCCCAGCTAAGTGGCGGCTAGCTTCCGAGGAAATAGTGGGCAAAATCATCGAGATGATTATCAGAGAGGCAATGACCAGTGCAATGGTCATAGAGATGCGCCAAGCACCAGCAGACAAAATAATCGACCCGGCTTTCCAAGACCGTACGATGTATCACCCGAAGATCTTCTGAACGGACCGTGTCAGGTGCATTTTATCTCGACAGTGAAGGAAAAAGACAGTCAGGCCATCTTCAGAAGGACTACCGAACATTCCAAGCTTTACACAAGTATGCGGAGAACGCTAACACGCAAGCGGCTAACAGGGGGTATGTAGAGGGGCCAAGGAGTGAAATCCACCTGCCACCACCACCCGCAATTACCAGTGAAAATCAACATCAGTTGCAATTGGCGGCACCTCAAGGCAACAACGGCGACTACATTGACACAACGGGAGCACTATCGATGATACAGAAAGGCAGACCCTCGAATAGGGCGCAGAAGCTAATTTCGCGATAGGTATACATGGCAGAGAAGATGCATCCACCAACCATTGAGTACTCAAATGGTCGGCACGGGACATAGGATTCACTCAAAAGGACTACCCACCTCAAGTTCCACGACAAGGACAGTCAGCTATGATTTTACCAGCGGTGATTGCGGGATTCGAGGTCTCGCACATATTCATAGATGGAGGAAGCAGTCTGAACCTCATATACGCGGATACCTTGAGGAAAATGAATATTTCTCTGGCAAATCTGACACCAACGGACACGCGTTTCCATGGAATTACACCTGAGAAGCCAAACCATCCTCTGGGAAAAATCTTACTCGACGTACAGTTTGGAACTCGAGAAAATTTCAGGAGGGAGAAGCTGGAGTTTGAAGTTATTGATTTTCCATCACAGTATCATGCTATCTTGGGACGACCCGCGTATGCCAGATTTATGGTTGTGCCGCATTATACATACCTATTGTGGAGGATTCCTGGACCCAATGGCCCAATCACAGTCCAAGGAAGTTTTGCTTTGGCAGAAGTACGACAAGGATTTTCATAAGCTCTCTGAAACCTTCGGGATGCAGGCTGAGTAGGAAGCATCCAAGCTCACCACCAACTATGACGTGTTACCTGACGGAGGTAGATCCTTGCAGGAGCAAGCCTTCGACACCTCCCAGAACTCTAAGGAAGTGCAGATTCACCCGACAGATCCCAAGAAGACGACAACCATCGCAACAAACATGGATAGCGCATAGGAAAGCGCGCTTGTTGAGTTCCTCCGTGAGCGCTGGGAAATCTTCGCATGGTGTCCAGCTGACATGCCAGGAGTACCCAAGGAACTTGTCGAGCACCCTCTCAATCTAGATCCAAGAGCCAGACCAATTCGACAACCTTTGTGACGTTTTTCTGAGCAAAACCGCAAAGCTATGCTATCTGAGATCCATCGACTTAAAGAAGCGGGTTTCATCAAGGAACTGCACACAGAGGCCACATGGGTTGCCAACCAAGTGCTGGTCGCGAAGAAAAACACTGAGGTCCTTCGCATGTGCGTCGACTTCACGTGTCTCAATAAACATTGTCCAACGGATCACTTTCCCCTCCCGAGGATCGATCAAATTATTGACTCCACAGCGGGTTGCGAATGATACGTCTCAAACGTATCTATAATTTCTTATGTTCCATGCTACTTTTATGATGATACTCACATGTTTTATACACACTTTATGTCATTATTATGCATTTTCCGACACTAACCTATTGACGAGATGCCGAAGAGCCGATTCTTTGTTTTCTGCTGTTTTTGGTTTCAGAAATCGTACAAAGGAAATATTCTCGGAATTGGACGAAATCAACGCCCAGGGTCTTATTTTTCCACGGAGCTTCCAGAAGACCGAAGGGGATACGATTTGGCGACGAGGCGCCGCTACCATAGGGCCGCGCGGCCAAAGGGGTCCCGCGCCGCCCTATGGTGTGGGCCCCTCGTCAGCCCTCCGGCTCTGCCCTTCCGCCTACTTATAGCCTTCGTCGCGAAAACCCCTGTACCGAGAGCCACGATACGGAAATAGTTCCAGAGACGCCGCCGCCGCCAATCCCATCTCGGGGGATTCAGGAGATCGCCTCCGGCACCCTGCCGGAGAGGGAATCATCTCCCGGAGGACTCTTCATCACCATGATCGCCTCCGGACTGATGTGTGAGTAGTTCACCCCTGGACTATGGGTCCATAGCAGTAGCTAGATGGTTGTCTTCTCCTCATTGTGCTATCATGTTAGATCTTGTGAGCTGCCTATCATGATCAAGATAATCTATTTGTAATGCTACATGTTGTGTTTGTTGGGATCCGATGAATATGGAATACTATGTCAAGTTGATTATCAATCTATCATATATGTGTTGTTTATGTTCTTGCATGCTCTCCGTTGCTAGTAGAGGCTCTGGCCAAGTTGATACTTGTAACTCCAAGAGGGAGTATTTATGCTCGATAGTGGGTTCATGCCTCCATTGAATGCAGGACGAGTGACGAGAAAGTTCTAAGGTTGTGGATGTCTTTGTTGCCACTAGGGATAAAACATCAATGCTTTGTCTAAGGCTATTTGTGTTGATTACATTACGCACCATACTTAATGCAATTGTCACGTTGTTTGCAACTTAATGCTTGGAAGGGGTGCGGATGCTAACTCTGAAGGTGGACTTTTTAGGCATAGATGCATGCTTTGGATAGCGGTCTATGTACTTTGTCGTAATGCCCTGATTAAATCTCATAGTAGTCATCGTGATATGTATGTGCATTGTTATGCCCTCTCTATTTGTCAATTGCCCAAGCTGTAATTTGTTCACCCAACATGCTATTTCTTATCGGAGAGACACCACTAGTGAGCTGTGGACCCCGGTCCATTCTTTTACATCTGAAATACAATCTACGCAAACTCTGTTCTCTACTTGTTCTTCGCAAACAAACATCATTTTCCACACCATACGTTTAATCCTTTGTTTACAGCAAGCCGGTGAGATTGACAACCTCACTGTTAAGTTGGGGCAAAGTATTTTGATTGTGTTGTGCAGGTTCCACGTTGACGCTGGAATCCCTGGTGTTGCGCCGCACTACACTCCGTCACCAACAACCTTCACGTGGCCCTTGACTCCTACTGGTTCGATAACCTTGGTTTCTTACTGAGGGAAAACTTGCTGCTGTACGCATCACACCTTCCTCTTGGGGTTCCCAACGGACGTGTGCTTCACACGTTATCAGCGAACATCTTTCCTTCCTGGATGCATATTCTGGTTACAATCAGGTTCGCTTAAAAGAACAAGACGAAGTCAAAACAGCTTGCATAACTCCTTATGGCGTGTTCTGCTACAGGACAATGCCCTTCGGGTTGAAAAATGCGGGAGCCACATATCAGAGGATGATGCAGAAATGTCTCTCCACGCAGATTGACAAGAATGTTCAAGTATATATCGACGATGTCATCAACAACAAAGACAGGGTCCTCTCCCATCGATGACCTGCGAGAAACCTTCGACAACCTAGACAAGTTTCGCCTCAAGCTGAACCCGACAAAATGTTCCTTTGGAGTTCCTGCGGGAGAACTTCTCGGATACTTGGTACCAACCATAAGAATCGAGGCCAACCCAGAAAAAATACAAGCCATCGTGACGATGAGGAAACCAACTAAACTTAAGGAAATACATCAGTTAACTGGGCGAGTCACAACATTGAGCAGATTCATCGCAAGGTGGGGAGAAAAAGTGTTACCTTTCTACGCGCTCATGGAATGAGAAGTCGCGGGTAAATATATTTCCTTAGTGAAGTCTTATCGCCATCCAAATAGCGCTACCCGCAGTATCAGAAGCTGGCTTACGGAGTTTTCATGTCAGCAAGAAAGCTAAGGCACTATTTTTCGGCACACCCGATAATAGTGGTGAACGAGGCCCCTCTCTCAAATATATTGAACAACCAAGAAGCTACGGGACGTGTCTCCCTTTGGGGAATCGAGATTTCCCCTCGGGACATCACATATGAAAAAAGAAAGGCGAACAAGTCGCAAATTCTGCTTGACTTTGTCGCAGAGTGGATGGAATTGCAAAACACGGGACCTCCAGATTTATCACGTACCTGGCACATGAATTTCTATGGGCCCAAGAGGCTGGAAGGAGCATGAGCAGGCGTAATACTTGTTTCACCCCAAGGTGACAAAATGAAGTACATACTGCGGATGACCTTTCCCAATGCATCAAATAATGAAGCTGAATATGAAGCCTTGATTCAGGGGATGAAGATGGCAAAGGCGTGCGGTGCTACCCGCCTAAAAATATTCAGTGACTCTTAGTTGGTGGCTCAACAGGTGATGAACAAGTGTGACGCAGTCAATGACATCATGATAGCGTACAAGGAGGTGTACAATGAACTCAAAAAACTCTTTGATGGTTGTGAAGTCAATCAAATCAGCAGGCTCAGCAACGATGAAGCCGACGTTTTAGCAAACATCGGTTCGCAGTGCCTCCCGATACCACCGGGAGTCTTTTGGGAAGAGATAAGTGAGAGATCAACCAAGGCGAAGAAAGTACCAAAGCAGCCGAAGAAAAAGGAAAAGTCCAAAAAAGACTCGGGGGCTCCAGCAGCTTCAGAGACACATACATCGGAAGATGAGGAGGAACCAGACGAAGTCATGATGATCCAAATCCCCTGGATGCAAGTGTACCTGGCATACATCATAAGGAAAGAGATACCTGATGATCCGGTTGAAGCAAGGCGAGTTATCCGATGATCCAAAGTTTTCACCATGGTCAAGGGAGAACTATACAAACGAAGCATCTCAGGAGTACTGCAAAGGTGCGTCACACCTGAGGAAGGACGAGTTATATTGAAGGACATACACGATGGAATATGCGGCCACCACGCGAGCAGCCGAGCAATAGCAGCCAAGCTTTTCGGGCAGGATTCTATTGGCTTTCAGCAATAGAGGACGCGAAGAAAATCGTGCGCACCTGTGAAGTGTGTCAGAGGGTCGCATCCAAACCTCACTCACCAGCAGCAGAACTAATGCCCATACCATTGGCATGGCCTTTCGTGCAATGGGGCTTAGATATGGTCGGGAAATTGCACAAGTCCTGGCTTGGGGGACACGTGTATTTGCTAGTAGCTGTCGACAAATTTACAAAGTGGATTGAAGCAATACCAGTAACGTCGGCAGATGCATCATCAGTGGTGAACTTCATCAAGGGAATAGTTTTTCGATTTGGCGTCCCTAATAGCATAGTTATGGACAATGGCAGCAATTTTATTTCTCGAGAATTTAAAGAGTACTACGAAGGCGTAGGTATGAAACTACAGTTTGCATCGGTGGCGCACCCACAAACCAATGGCCAAGTCTAAAAAGCAAATGGCATTATTTGCAATGGAATCAAGAAGTGATTGCTGACACCACTGGAGAAAGCACGACACACTTGGGTTGATGAGTTACCCAATGTGCTATGGAGCATACGAACAACACCCTATACACAGCAACCCAAGAAACTTCGTTTTTTTCTGGTTCACGGAGCCGAGGCGGTACTACCGGTAGAAATAAAGCATAATTCTCCCAGAGTTGCAGAATATGATGAAGAAACCTCACGGAAGGCACTCGAGGATGATGTAGACGCACTCGACGAAACCAGAGACGAAGTACTTTCGAGAGTAACCACGTATCAGCAAAATCTCAAGAACTATCACAGTCGACGTCTGCGGCCCAGGTCGTTTGAAGTTGGCGATCTAGTACTTCGACTCAAGCAATAAATTCATGAAAAGTTCGAGTCTCCATGGGTGGGGTCATACATAGTTACTGAAGTAATTCCATGAGGAGCCTACAGGCTGAAGGACAAGAAGACATGAAAGGACGAGCCAAACCCGTGGAACATGGCGCAGCTACGGCGTTTCTACACTTAGAGATCAATATAGTATCAACTATGTAAGCATACATTGTACCTGAAGAGCTCGCAAGTTTTCAGACGCGTTCTTTTCCTTTCAGGGCACCGAGTGAGGCTGAAAGGTTTTTAATGAGGCGGGCTTGTGATGCTGCAATATAATAAAAATAGTGATGGCATATATTTTTCTCGCAAGCAAGGCTCGGGGGCTTATACCCGACAAAATCACAAAAATATACTCGACTCTCAAATATATCTCAATTTATACGCCTTGGTTCTATAAAAACCTCGCGGACAATAAAAATAGATACGCCAGCCAAGATACTCAGGGGCTCGAAGGAACAAAGATAACATAAATTTTACCTCGACTTTACATAAGTCACGCAAAGATAGTTACAATGTACACCACGTACAAATATATGCAATCATACAGCTCCGATCAAATACATCGGGAAAGTAGAAAATTAGTTTCTACTATCTATGGCTATGTTTTCTCTTGCAGCATGAACAATCTGCGTCGAGTCATCATACCGAAGTTCTTTGAAGAAAGCGGCATCAAACCAAAGAAGTTTGTCGATCATTTTTTCGGCTACAGACGATACAACCGCATTATGCTTATCAACGTTTACCCTCCTCTTCGACGTCTTGCAGTAAAAAGTGTCGATAACATTACCAAAGTCTAATTTCGAGTGGCAGACCTTCAACCAAATCAGAACAAACTTAGCACCGGCCACCATATGAGCCTTTGCAAAGTCGTGGATACTCTCCACATCTCTGAACTTATTCATAAGCTCGGTAAGATTTGCAGGCTGAAGAGTGCGAGGAAACAGAGCATTGTACACCATGGCCAAAGTACTTCCGAAGAAATCACGGAACTCCCGGACTTGAGCGGCTCGATCTTGGAACTGAACGATCCGGCGAGTACGATCCTCGTCCGCCCAGAAGTCAATATCGTTCTTTCTAGCAAGTTGAAGAAGGATCTCGACTCGTGAATTAACTCGTTGTTCTTCGGTGACAGCATCCAGAAAGGAACCTATACGCAAAGACGGGAGAAACAACATAGCTTGAGAAGGGACACGACTAAATATAAAAATAAGAGGAAAGTCAAAGCACAACATACCCGCCATATATTGACTTGCATCAGTCATCAAGTCAAGCATATAATTCTCGCGCTTAATAACCCGTGAAGCATCGGCAGCGGCAGCGGCAGATTCCTTCAATTCATGAGCCTCCTGCGCTTGCCGAAGAGCAGCTCATTCGCGATCCGATGATTTGCGAGATTGGTCCATAACATCGATAGCTTGTTTCTTCATACCTTGCAGTTGCTGTCGAAGATCGGTTAGTTCTTGGTGCATCGAGTTAACACACGAGGAATCATCCAAGAAAACATCACCAGCAGCTCTCGTCGAATGAGAAGTCGCGGGTAAAGCATCAGACGGTCCGGAAGCCTCGGTATAGTTGTCAAAAATGAACTGGAAGAAAATAAAGTTCGACATCAATTACTTGGCAAAGGACGTTTTTCATTCATACTTTAGCACATTTACATAAGTCAAGACCTTACAAAAGATGGTTCCTAGCGAACCCCTACAATTCATCGGAATCAAGGGCGACGATAGCCACAAAAGAGAAAATAAAACAAGAAACACGGGTTGGTCTACTTGACCTCCGTCCGCGCAGTGTTAGCAGAAGCAGATGACGTCGGGTCAAGGAAGGCAGTGATCTTCTTCGACTGAAGCTTGGCATCCTTCACCAGAGCCCTCCATTTCTCCTTGATGCCCTTGGGATTGCCAACTTTGGCCCAGTCAACTTCCTGGCCGCTAGCAGCGACCAAGGCGATGGTCCCTTCGACCCTGATCTTCAGGCTAGCCTGGCGATATGCCAGAACAAGATCTTCCTTCGCCAGGAAATGTTGGACGAGCTCAGAGAAGATCTTCGGTTGCGTCTCCTTGGGGAAGAAGTAGGGGAAGAAGCGCTTCAGCGCGGCCCGTGCAGAAGAGATGTTGGTACGTGCCAAGTCGAGTTTAAATCAAGAATATCGAGAGTGTTAAGAAGTTGATCGTCGGATTCTAAGTATACTCCTCACCCATCCTCCCTGCTGGAGAAAACTATGAGTTCGTTAATATTGGAGAAACAAACAAAAGTAGAAGCAAAAGGGCGAACGAAGTAACGGCTTACTTGTAAATCTACGGTTTTGCGTGTTGATGCGCATCACTATGGAATTTTCGCGCTCGATTTGCTGGGCCACCTTGTCACTTAAAGTGTCCTTAGTAGTCTTGAGCCTCTGACGGAGACCATCGACAGCTGCGGCATCCTTCTCGGCTTTCGTGCGAGCTTTCTCGTTGATTTCAAGCTTGGCCTCCAGCGCATCTGCACGTTCTTCGGCACGACGGAGCGCCTCTGAAATGGAAAGATCAAAAAGCAAAGAATCCTCGTTAGAAGACGAAGAATCCCCTGGCGAAAACAAGAAACATACTAAAAGCAGTGCAAGGGATTACCTCTCAAAGTAGCAGCTTCATCACGGAACCCAATAAATTGGGAACCCAGGTTGATCAGATCCTTCATTAAGGGCTAGACAAAAAATTCGACAAGATAGAAAGGTATCGTCAGAAGAGAAAAATTCGACAAGCAAAAAAAGGTGATGAGCAGGAAAAAGGGAACTTACATCTTCCAGAAGGGGAGTTGACATACTCCCAGTGGCAAGGTCTCCTGTGTTACCAGCCCTGATCCTAGCTTTCTTCGTTGGAGGCGCTCGGGGGCTGGGCACGGGAGTTGGCGCTTTCGAGTTATGCTGTGGGGGAGGCGATTATTCCGTCGCAGCACGGTGTTCTTCGAAGAGAACTAGTGTGTTGGAGGTGCTCGTAGGAGTTGTCCCATGCGCGGCGAGTTCCTCCTCCTCCTCGTCAGCCCTGTCAATATAAACAGCAAAATACAACATAGGAGTCTGGAAGGACAAAAGAAACAGACAAAAAAAAGATCGACTGACGAGCTAACAACACAAGCATCAGCGAAAGGATCGAAGGCACCTTCTTCCTCCGGGGAAGATTCTTCGGCAACAAGTTTGGATGCGCCGGAATCTTCGAAATCGTCTCTCTTCCTCTTGCGCCCATCAGGAGAAGTGGCAAGAGGAGGAGAGATGGAATGACCAGACTCAGAATGTTGGTCTGACCTTGTTTCTTTTTCGGAGGAACCCGTGGATTTTTGGGATTCCGCGGCTTCACGGAAGAGATTCTTGTGAATCGTCGGTAACAATGACTCGACCATCCACTTCTCCACCTTCAGGTTGGGGAAAGAGAACACAGAATTTGGTGACCCTACAGAGCGCAAAACAAGGAAGAGACCAAGAAAGTGAGTATACAAGGAAAACAAAATAGCAGTCGAAAAACAGTTATACAACTCGAAGACACATTACTTACTTCGGGAAGAGCGTGGCTACCACTGAAGGGCACCACGCGACAGGAAGAAGGAACTTCGTTGTTCTTGCTCAACGAAGTAAATTGGCGGACGAGTTTCTCCAAGTCCTTCAAAGGAAGCTCGGAAGAGACTCTGTTAGAATCTTCAGGACCTGAATACATCCACATGGGATTTTTTCGGGCCTGAAGAGGTTGAATGCGGATGCACGCCCGATATTCTGCCCCATCGGTATTTTGAAGTTCATGGATGCGGGCGATCAGAGCTTCAGTAGCCGCCTTTTGTTCGGCTGTTACTTCAGCATCCCAAGATCCGCGCCTTTGAATTTCTTCGTCAACGTCAAAGGGCGCAATGCCGTATTCTTGGGCGACAGAAGACTCATCTTTTATATAGAGCCATTTTTTCCGCCAACCTTGGACAGAGTCAGCGAATTTGACGTCAAAATAATCGACATCCGGGCGAACACAGATAACAACGCCACCTACATTGTAGGCGACATTTTTCGAGTTGTTGCGCCGGAGATAAAAGATGCGTTTCTAAAGGCCCCAGTGAGGGCGGATGCCCAGGAAACACTCGCAGAGAGTGATAAAGATCGAAATGTGAAGAATGGAGTTGGGGGTCAGCTAGTGCAGCTGAATCCCATAGATGAAAAGCAAACCACGAAGAAATTCGTGGACAGGAATAGAAAGGCCGCGGATGAGGAAGTCAATGAATGTTACCCGGAAGTTTATAGGAGGATGCGGAGTACTCTCGTCTTCAGGAAAGCACATGGCCTCCTTGTCGAACAGGCCCAGTTTCTTCAACATCTTGTGATCCCGGGCGGTCAACTTTGAATGCTCCCATCCAGAGATCTTGGCCTGCTCCATGGGCTTACCAGTGTCTGAGGTACGAGAAGTGCACCATTTGGTGCATGGAGGCATGCGGCAGATTGCGAAAGGAAGCATCAGCAGCAAGAGAGCGAGGGCACGAGGAGCTTGAGAAGCAGCAATGACAGAGAGAGAGAGAGAGAGAGAGAGAGAGAGAGAGAGAGAGGAGAGAGGAGATGTGCAGCGCAGCGAAGGGGATAAATGAGGAATAAGAGGTGAATTTATAAGGAGAAGATGATACGTTTGGCCGTTGGATGAAAAGGGGGAGCGTTTTCAGCCCTACACGTGTCCGAAGGGTAAAAACGTCTTATCATTTTGAAATCACTGGACGGAAGTTACCCCGCGCGTGCCTGAAATTACGGAGGACGTGTGTCCTCCACTTGCGCGACGTGTCGATGGCGCAGAGCTTCGGACCCACAACACAGTGAGGTGATAGGAGTCGTGGCTTCTCAAGACGGGTATCATGGCTATCGTCAGTAGCGACGCCATTCGAGAAAGCTTCGAGTGTTTTTCATTAAAAGATAGCGACAACAAATCTTCGAGTCCTCCAACAGAGAAACTTCGGGAGCCTATGATCAAATGCAAGCATCTGTCCATATGCTCGGGGGCTACTCTTATCAGAAGCATTGTATATACTTCTGATAAGAGAATAAGGTGAAAAAGAAAATACATAGTTGATCAAAATAGCAAAAGCTGAGCCTACAACCAAGTGCAAACATTCGGCTGTAGACTCGGGGGCTACTCCCATCGGGAGCGCTGGTCGCACACCCGATGAAATATGAGAAAGAAGAAAGATCGGGATATCAAGACAATATACAGTTACAATCGAAAGAATTTTCATCGTACATCTTCGAGTTATACATAACTCGTCATGTACTCCCATCGGGAGATCAAGATATTATGTCATCATATGACTCGAGTAAATACACCATTCCAGCAGCCGACAAAGGCACTCGACAATATATTCTCAGAGCGCGTCCGCCGCGGTAAAAGCTCTGAATGCCGTAATATTTTACGAAGGTAAGTCCCCAGGATCCGTCCTATGTGGCGTGGTATCGCACCCGAATGCGCTCTCCTACTTTATCCGTGTCAACAGACACGAAGAAAAATCCTAGCGGACGCGTTAGGTACTCGATAAATATAACTGGAATTCGGTTCACGAAAAGTCCTTAAGCGGCGCGTGACGAATTACGTCAGTATCCCGAGTTCAAGTCCAGGGACTTGAGTTTGAAGTAGGTTTATGCGGGTTTGCCACAAGAGCAGTTAACTAGTACGTGATCCGTCAGATGAACCAGCCCCATTTACCAGCATCCCTGTACAAAATAGATGTTAAACAGAAATATTCGACTCATCGGCATGTAAAGACATGATCTAATTATACATTGGAGATTTTGCTTGATTCTACGATTCAAACAAAATCTCGGGGGCTACTGACATAGGCATCCCTAATGGGCCTGCCAAATAAGGTACCCGAGGATATTTGGAGGCCTACGACCCGAAGCTTTCAAAGCCCGGAAGCCCAGTAAATGTCAATATGGAAGATAGAGTTATTTTAGGGATTGAGAGTCATGTAATTGTACGGGAAGGACTTCGATTGTCTCCCGAAGTTTGTAACTTGTACAACACGGAAAGCCTCGGCTCCACCTCCTATATAAAGGGGAGCCGAGGGTGAAAGAAAGGATCGAATCCATTGTCAACATACACCCTAGTTTTTCATAGTCGAGCACCTTTTCAGGTGAACCTTCGAGATCTACTTGCCCTCTACTTTCTGCGAAACCCTAAGTCTACAATCTGTAGGCATTGACAAGTTAATACCTTGTCAGTTAGAAAGTGGTATGTACGCACAATGGTCAAGCAAGGTTCGACGGATCTATGATATTTAGCTCATGCCTCAACTCTATGAATCTCTTCTCATCCAAGGGCTTTGTGAAAATGTCCGCCAATTGATCCTTGGTGCCAGTGAAAGATAGAACAATATCGCCCCTAGCAATGTGATCCCGAATGAAGTGATTCCTTATCTCAATGTGCTTCGTCTTGCCATGAAGAACCAGATTGTAGGCGATCTTGATGGCGCTCTCATTGTCATACAAAAGAGGGACCTTGCTATACTCAGTTCCATAATCCCGCAAGGTTTGCCTCATCCATAAGATTTGAGCACAACTACTTGCCGCGACGACATATTCGGCCTCCGCGGTAGAGATGGAGACACAATTTTGCTTCTTTGAGTACCAACACACCAAAGATCTTCCAAGAAAGTGACAAGCGCCCAAAGTAGATTTTCTATCAACCTTGTCTCTCGCCCAATCCGAATCGGTGAATCCACACAAAGAGAAATTCGTGTCCCTTGGGTACCATAGGCCAAAGTTCGGGGTATCAACTAAATATCGGAAGATCCTCTTAACCGCCATAAGATGGCTTTCCTTCGGATTTGCTTGAAACCGTGTGCACATCCCAACACTCAACACAATATCCGGACGAGAAGCACAAAGGTAAACAAGCGAACCTATCATGGAACGGTAGAGCTTGTGATCCACCGACTTGCCGGTCTCGTCGAGTGTGAGTTGGCACTTTAAGTGCATAGGAGTCCCAATACCATTGGTGCCCTTCATGTAGAAGCTCTTGAGCATGTCTTGTATGTACTTCGCTTGATTGATAAAGGTGCCTTGTCGTGTTTGCTTGATCTCAAATCCAAGAAAGTACTTGAGTTCCCCCATCATCGACATGTCAAACCTATCGGTCATCAACTTAGAAAACTCATCATTAAAAACATGGTTAGTAGATCCAAAAATAATTTCATCTACATAGAGTTGGCATACGAAGAGTTCCCCATTGACCTTCTTGGCAAAAAGAGTGGGATCGATTTTCCCCACTTCAAAACCACGGTCTACAAGTAGCTCATGTAGGTGCTCATACCAAGCTCGAGGAGCTTGTTTGAGACCATATAGGGCCTTGTTGAGCTTGTAGACATGGTCCGGGAAGTGGGGGTCCTCGAACCCTAGGGGTTGTCTCGCATACACTTCCTCATGTAAAGTACCATTTATAAAAGCACTTTTCACATCCATTTGATGAAGTTTGAAACCATGGTGAGAAGCTAAAGCTAAAAGGATACGGATCGACTCAAGGTGAGCCACCAGAGCAAAAGTTTCGCCATAGTCCACTCCTTCAACTTGTGAAAAGCCTTGAGCTACCAATCTTTCTTTGTTGTGGATGACGATGTCGTGCTCATCTTGCTTGTTCTTGAAGACGCACTTGGTGCCGATAACATTGCGGCAATGATACGGACGCCTCACGAGAGTTCAAACATCATTCCTCTTGAAGTTGTTGAGTTCTTCTTCATAGCTAGGAACCAATCGGGATCTCCAAGTACATCATCAACCTTGAGAGGTTCCACCATGGAGACAAAGGCGTGGTGCTCACAAAAGTCTGCTAGTTGCCTCCGGGTGGACACCTTGCTATTGACATCTCTGAGAATGTTCTTCAATGAATGAGACTTGAGTCATAAGTTTCTTGTAGTAGCATCTTCACGGCGAGTGTTAGCCTCAAGGATAGAAGCTTGAGAGGCCTCTTGATCTTCATCATGGTTTAGATCCTCGCCTTGACCTCCATTGTTGTTGTTGAGGGAATCATCATCATTATGAGCGTCGGGCGACTCGGGGTTCATAGGATGGGTAGTATCCGGAGCGGTCGTCCCCGAGAGGTCCGGTGAAGTACTTGTGGCTTGGCCTTGATCACTTGGTGGTGGTTGTTGACGAACTTGCAGTCATTGTTGTTGATGTCGTTCTTGGGGCAGTGGTTGACTTGCATTTGGTTCCTCAATAGAGAAGCTTGGCCTTGTGGTGTAGATGGCTCTACTTGAGTAGAACTTGGTCCTTACCCGGTGCTCACCCATCCTCTCAATGGCCTCCGGGGGAATTGCATATCCTTTCTCACAAGAAGCACTTCACCCTTCTAGAGAGATATCATCTTCATCGAATGTCACATCACAAGTTTCCACAACGCGTCCATTTGACTTGTTGAAGACCCTATAGGCGTGAGAATCCGTAGCATAGCCAGCAAAGATACCTTCTTGAGCTTTTGAGTCAAACTTGGAGAGACGTGCATCCTTGATAAGCACATAGCACTTGCAACCGAAGACCTTGAAGTAGGAGACATTTGGTTTGTTGCCGGTGAGGATTTCATAAGGTGTCATCTCCAATCCCTTGCCGAAGTATAGACGGCTGGTGGCATGACAAGCGGTAGAGATAGCCTCGGCCCAAAAGTTGTAGTTGGACTTGTATTCCATCATCATAGTTCGAGCGGCTTCAATCAAGATTCGATTCTTCCTTTCGACGACTCCATTTTGTTGCGGAGTGTAAGTTGCGGAGTATTGGTGTTTAATGCCTTCCTTGCCAAGAAAGTCATCCAACGTGTAGTTCTGGAATTCCGTCCCATTGTCTCTCCTAATTGCGATGATCTTAGCGTTGAACTTGATTGGTGAATTCCATCATCGTCCTTTGCGTCTCACTCTTGTGCTTGAAGAAGAAGACCCAACAATACCGTGAATAGTCATCAACTATCACGATGCAATAATTCTTCCCTCCAAGACTCTCATGAGACGGCGGACCGAAGAGGTCAACATGAAGGAGCTCCAAGCATATTGTGGTGGAGATGATAGTCTTGGCCTTGTGAGGAGCCCCATGCATTTTTTCCTTCAACACAAGCCCTACACACACGATCCTTACAAAAGGAGACATTGTCTTTTAGTCCGAGAATGTGGCCTCCCTTGTGAAGGCTTTGCAAAGTCCTCATGTTAACATGGGCTATCCGGCGATGCCAAAGCCAACCCACGTCACCTTTGGAGAATAAGCAAAGAGAGGGAGAAGTGGTCTTTCCGGATAAATCGACCACATATAACCCACTCTCTACATGCCCAACAAAGGCTACACGTAATGACTTGCTCCACAAGAGGACCACCATGTGTTCATTGAAAAAGGTGCAAAGACCCATACATGCAATTTGATGAACGGGGAGTAAATTGTAACCAAGGGTCTCGACTAAGAGAACATTCAAAAGTGAGATGTCCGGTGTTACCAACACCTTACCGAGACCCAATACCTTAGAGCACGTGTTGTCGCCATATGATACGATAGAGAGAGATGGCTCGAGGTTGACAACAATGTTCTTGCTTCCGGTCATATGACTTGTGGCTCCACTATAAACCACCCATTTTGACCCACCGGAAGCATAGTCCTACAATGAATCAAGCTTTGGATTTAGGTACCCATTTTTCAATGGGTCATATCATGTTAGTAACAAGGGGTTTGAGAACCCAAATAGTCCAATCAATGTTTTCCTCATAAGGACCAATAAAACAAGCATAAACATGACCATAGTAATCAACAAAAAGAACATGAGAAGGGTTGTTAGCACTGGCATAGCCCCTTGTGGTGGAATCGGGAACTCCACCCCTCCTTGGGCTAGAGTCACCTTCCTCACGAGTGATACCCATGTTCTTGTTGTTTTTCTTCTTCTGGTCCATCTTCTTCTCTTTCTCTTTGGCTTGGTAGCCACACCTCCTTCATTGCTAGAGCCTTCATTGGCTCCATCTTTAGCTTCAAGGACTCCTTCCAAGTATTTGGCTTGGATTTGGAGCCTATCAATCTTGGCATTCAAGCGATTGAC
The DNA here is from genome assembly GCF_022539505.1 of Lolium rigidum. NCBI lineage: Eukaryota > Viridiplantae > Streptophyta > Magnoliopsida > Poales > Poaceae > Lolium > Lolium rigidum. Next base: position 64,168,654 of record NC_061512.1, on the reverse strand, counting down.
TTCATCTTCATGCTCCGGGTGAGGGTGAGTGATATCAAACACTTGGACATCCTTCTCCTTGTTCACCCGGAAATGATCTTTCAATGCATCTTCTTGGAGAGAGTTCATCTTCAAGAGCAAGCGCTTGTGCCCTTCCAAAGAGGCAATCTCATTATCATGATTGCAACAAACTCGATCCTTGATCAAAGGAAAGTACTCCTTCAAGGCCTCTTCTAGCATAGCGTTGACTTCCAAGAGCTTGGCCTCACTCCTCTTAAAGATGTCAATCTCCTCTTCATGATCACAACAAGTGACCTTCTCTTTGCTCATGCGGAAGCACTCCATAGAGTGCTCATTTTGCACGCCATTCAACTCCAAGAGATTGGCCTTGATCTTCTCAAGAGCTGCGATCTCTTCATCATGATTGCAACATGGTACCTTTTCCTTTCTCAACCGATAGTACTCATACAAGGCTTCTTCTTGAAGGGAATTGACCTCCAAGAGCAATGCATTATGTCTCTTCAAAGAGGCAACTTGATCTACAAGCTAGTCACAACAAGAGTTAGGCACTTCAACTTCTTTCTCCTTGTGAGCTTCCTCTTGAGGATGATCACTCGACTTAGAGTGAATTGCAAATTTACTCTCCAAGGATTTTAAGTCCTTGGTGAGGGTTGCAACTTCCTCAAGTAACAAATCGTGGTCATCCTCAAGAAAAAGCTTCTCCTTCTTGAGCTCACCCACCAAGGCAAGAGAATTATCTCGGTCCTTGGTGAGTTGGGAGATGATAGCATTGTTAGAGACTTCAAGGGTAATAACACTTGCTTCAAGAGAAATGCGCAAGTTTTGCTCCTCCTCATGGGCTTGAGTAACAAAGGAAAACTCATTTGCCGCCTCCCTCTCAAGCCTCTCCTTCTCCTCTATAAGGTCTTGAGCCACACCAAGTTGAGCCATGAAGGCCTCAACATGGGTCTTGGTATCCCCTTGCATGTTAGTGAGAAAAGCATCCAAACCCACAATCTCACGCTTAATGGTAAGACTAGTGGCATCATCAATAGATATGGCATTAGATGAAGATGTAGATTTGGAAGGGGATTCTACCTCCGACGATACCTTTGCCACAAGGCAACAGAAGTTGTTGGCAACGAGGTTCCCATTAGGAGAGTCGAATAGGGAGTTGGAGGGAGTGGAGATGGCGAGGGCGGCCACTCCCTCTTCCTCCTTGTTCGAACTCTTGTCTTCATGTTCTCCACCTTCATCGGAGGAATACTCCTCACGAATGATGAAAGCTCTTGGCTTCTTGGTGAAGGAGACCTTGGCATCACCGGGCTTGGAGGAGAACTTGGAGAATCCTTTGGGGAGGGATTTGAACTTATCCTTGCGGACAGGTCTCCCACCATTGTCTTCCCTTCTCTCATAGATACAATCCGCAACGAAGTACTTTTGTTGCCGCAATTGTAGCAAGTTCCCCCCTTTGCCCTTCCCTTGGGCTCCTGGACAAACTTCTTGGAGAGTCACGAAGAGAGTATCTTGAGCTTCCTCTTGGTCTTGAGCTTCGAGTCTTGTTTCCATCCCAAAAATTCTTAGCGGCGAGAGCCATGTGCTTATGGTAGTTGGTCTTGAGATCATCCGGACACTACAAGAAAAGTTCTGATAGACAACGTCTCAAAATCGTCCGCTAAGGGGTATTTTTCGTCGCCTATGGGCCTAACCCGACGATATGGGTTCTGTTGTCGAAACTGCGTCAGGCAAAGTCCTACGACGATTTTTTTCGGTCCGTCGCGCTTGGGCGCCCTTCCGCCACGGAAAATCGGACCGTTGCCCAAGTGTTTCCGGGAGCCCGTTGACTGCTGACGTCATGCAAACTGACACGTGGCAGACGCCGTTAACTGGCACTTAATGGCGTTAACCGGCTGAAACCCCGTGGTAGATGGTAGGCCCACACGAGGCCTGCCACGTCTTAAGCGGGCCGGCCCATTAAGTTTGCGGGCCGGGCCAGCTGACTTAGTTTGACCGGTCAACTATATAGCCGGGCTGGTCCATTAGTTACGTGGGCCGGGCCTAACCTCTAAGGTTGACTGGTCAAAACTTTAATGGGCCGGCCCACTAAGCATGTGGGCCGGGCCGAATGCACTCGATTGACCGGTCAACATGCAAAAGGGCCGGCCCACAAGACATGTGGGACCCACTTTCCTGGTATCGGGCCGGCCCATTTACAAAGTGGGGTCCACATTAAAGCAACTAGGCCGGCCCAAGAAGTTATTGGGCCGGCCCAATTAGCATGTGGGTCCCACGTTCCTGCTATCGGGCCGGCCCATTTAGTACGTGGGGTCCACATTTGATCAAATGGGCTGGCCCAACAAGCCGATGGCCGGGCCAAAAGCACCGGTGGGTCCCACTTTCCTGTTAAAGGGCCGGCCCATTTAGTATGTGGGGTCCACCATATAGCAAGTGGGCCGGCCCAACAAGATAGTGGGTCGGGCCAAAAACACAGGAGGGTCCCACTTTCCAGTTAAAGGGCTGGCCCATTTAGTATGTGGGGTCCACCATATAGCAAGTGGGCCGGCCCAACAAGATAGTGGGCGGGCCAAAACACTGGTGGGTCCCACTTTCCTATTAAAGGGCCGGCCCATTTAGTATGTGGGGTCCACCGTATAGCAAGTGGGCCGGCCCAACACGCTAGTGGGCCGGGCCAAAAACACAGGTGGGTCCCACTTTCCTGTCAAAGGGCCGGCCCATTTAGTATGTGGGGTCCACCATATAGCAAGTGGGCCGGCCCAACACGCTAGTGGGCCGGGCCAAAAACACAGGTGGGTCCCACTTTCGTCTTAAAGGGCCGGCCCGTTTAGTATGTGGGGACCACCACAAAAGCAATTGGGCTGGCCCAACTAGTTAGTGGGCCGGCCCCGTAGTGGGTGGGGTCCACCTTAAAGCAAGTGGGTCGGCCCAATAAAAGTGTGGGGTCCACGGTAAATCAAGTGGGCTGGCCCAATAAGTAAGTGGGCCAGCCCGTTTAGTTGCTGTTTATATGCCGGCGTAAAAGGCGCTTTAGGATTTTGCGGGCCGGCACGTATGTGATTTCGCTTAATTGGGCCGTTTAAGGGATGGGAATTCGTGATTTAGATATCGAGAATATTTACGCAACATTGATTTACGTCGGGTAGCCTCACTTACCACAAGCACCAAAGAAAAAATGCGCGAAAGAACTATAAAAACTAACTAAATATTACATCATCTGCAAGGCTTTGAAAAAATATTACAGAACCCAGAGAAATTGAATGGTAATTAAACCTAGCAATACAATGAAGCGATCCGACAATCTTTTAAGTTGTCCATGCAGCACCTATATCTCGAAACAAAGACATTACAAGTTAAGACAAAGCAACAATGGAAACGCAAAGACACTCGCAATATTGTTTGCCAAAGAATTTGGAACTCATCATTTCGTCGTTATAACAAGATCAATGTAATGCGCACAATAAGCAAACAAAGAGTGCATGCCGCATACCAACGACCAATATAACCGAGCATGTTAGAATGAAACGATAGACTTACTACTCGTCGAGTCCCATGCAAACCAACATGTTCAGGGAGTACAAAATTGGCATGAACAACATAGTAGCAGAGCTATAAATTTTGTAACAACGACCGAGCAAGATGAAGTTATGATGGCTACATCTACAGAGGAGGGAATGTAAACCAAAAATAGAAGTTACGATGGCAAAAGCTAAAGAGGAGGGAATGTGAACCAACATGTGCCAAGTGCAATTACTTCATTTTGGCCGTGAACTAAATAATACTCCTGAACTTATAGTGAAGGGGATGCAAATCAAGATGTTTCGGGATATAAACTTGTAATGAGCAACACATAGAGGATAGTTAATGCCGGAGCTTAGGATGGACCAGATACAGAATATAGTGGGATCACCTGTGAACTTGTATAAGAGGGAATGCAAACCAATATGTTCAGCTTTCTATATGTGAGCGTCATGCCAAGTCAGAGAAACAAGTCAATAATGCAGCTTTTGAAGAACAAGATGGCACGCAAAATTATTATCTAGTAGTATGACAAGTTTATTTGTACTACAGGCTAGATAGCAGAGTGATAGCATGCCAAACTAAGTCCTTACTTTGTTAGCTTACAATGAACTAGATACAAAACAATGGCATCACCTGTAGTACGAGGAATGCAAGCCAACATGTTCATGGAGTAAAAAATTGGCACAAACAACATAGTAGCAGGCCATAATTTTTGTAACAACGACCGAGCAAGATAAAGTTATGATGGCTAGATCTACAGAAGCGGGAATGTATACCAAATATAGAAGTTACGATGCCAAAAGCTATAGAGCAGGGAATGCGAACCAACATGTGCAATTACTTAAAATTGGCCATGAACTAAATAATAGCAGGATGTTACTATAATACCTATAATTTTTGTAACAACGATCGAGCAAGATAGAAGTTATGATGGCTACATCTACAGAGCAAGGAATGCAAACCAAAATGTTCAATCGCTTAAAGTTAGCAATGAAGTAGAAAATAGCAACGTGTTACGGTCATAGCTAGGAATGAACTAAAAGAGCTTCAGACAAACAAGCATCCGAACCCGTAACATGGCGCTAAAACAAGGGACTTACATTAGGAGAAGCACTGCGTGGGAGTCACAACGAGATCTTCCGGGGTTGATAGATCCGGTGATGAAGTACGCTACATGTGCTACTTGGGGTTGGAGAGACGGCCATTACACTTCATGGTTACTCATCTCATCTAGCAAAAACGTAACGGCGCGTCGTTAGCACAAACAGGTTCCCCCAAGATTAAACAAGAACTTGCAGGCAAGCAATAGAAAAGCGACAGTAGAAGAGTTTAGATCATGCACGGCGCCGGTGAAGCAGATCCGGTTCATGCACGGCGGTGTCGGTGAGCAAGATACGATGCGGTGGACGACGGATCCGGCGAAGCGGCTCCGGTGGGGTGGACGATACCGCAGCCGGGCGACCGCGGTAGACTGCCGGATGAGCATATGGTTTCGAGGTACCGGCGGGGATGATCCGGTCCGGTTGATGACGGCGTCGATGAAGCGGCTCCGGCGAGCAGCCGGATGACGAGGATCGCGAGGGCTCGGGTAGGCCAGGGAAGTCCGGCGTGGATGTTCCGGTGCGGTGGTCGTGGAGGTGGGAGAGAGGGACTTGGGAAGTTCCGGTGGGTGGTCTGAGGGAAATGAATTTTTTTTGGGAGGGTTTCCGGGCTAGGGAGGTGGTGATTCAAAAAATGACGGGCAGACCCCCCCCACCAACCGACTTTGCTGCCATCTCCACAGGGGTAGAATGGGAATTTGGAAGCGTGTGAAATTTTTGTATTTTGTGGGCGGGAAGTTTTGCCGCTATGAGATTTTGAATTTGGCCACCGTCCAAGTATAATGATAAAAAATTGTGAGACCGTACTAGTACCTCTGTTCAAGGCCGAGTGCGAAATCAAATCATCATCACGTTGAAAATTTGTTACCAACTTACCATGATCATGATCTACCTCTGAAAATGGGCGCATCCACTAAAACTTGCAAAGTATAATGATACAAATTTGTGAGACCGTACTAGTACTTATGTTCAAGGTCGAGTGCAACATCAAATCATCATTACATTGAAAATTGTGTTACCATGATCATGATATTTCTCTGAATTTGGCGCATCCGCTAAATCTCGCAAAGGATAATGATAAAAAAAAGTGAGATTGTACTAGTTCTTATGTTCAAGGCCGAGTACAAGATCAAATCATCATCACGTTGAAATTTGTTACAATGATCATGACATATCTCTAAAATTGGTGCATCCGCTAAATCTTGCACGTGGCGCATCTCGGTGCGGAGCAACAGGTCGGTGCTATCAAGGTTGAGGCGTCGGTAGCTTCATCGGGCTCTCCTCTATTGATAGATCTTCTACATGGCGCGGCGCACCACCCGCCGATAAGCAGTCACATGTGAGACCGAGGTGGAGACGTCCCTGGCATCCTCGAGGCGCGGCCGCCCTTCTACGAGCCAGCGTCGACTCAAGGTATGAATCCATGTGGTGCCTTAGATTTATTGTTCTTCTCTTATGATTATTTTGAGCCGAACATGTGTGCTCTTTCTCTGAATATATTGCTTGAAAAGCTTACCAAGTTACTTAAATTCACTTCGTTCTTAATCTTGCGAGCTAATATTGTTATTTTTAATGAACGGTGAGTGCGCGCAAGCAGAATATTTGTGGGTGTGTTGAGCTGTTAGGCATAAGTCGAAATCCTCATCTAAACGAGGCCTCAGCTTAACACATAAAAAAGGTGTTCAATCTCGCCCACAATACCCTCTTCTTTCCTCTCCCTTTATTGGAACTTGTTTTGCAGACAAGGAAAGTGGCACGTGTAATGTGAGTAAAACCCTCTTAGCCAAAATCATCTACGAGCAAGATTTTCTATATTGTAGATGCCCCAATTGACTCTCATCCCCAAAGTAGTTTTTTTTATGTCAAGATAGACTTCTTTATCGGATGTATACTATCGTACATGGCATGCATTTGCCTAATGAGCAGCATTGTATTGCTATTCTAGCCAACTCTGATCGATATGTCAAGCTTCATGCACGAGATGCCATGTTTAATTTACTCCCTCGCTCTGATCCATATTTCTTGATGTGAAATGAATGTGAATCGGAGGGAGTACTTTTCTTAGATAGTACTATATCATTTCAAAAAAAACTACTACATCACAAATGCATCAAAAGTGTACTACATCACAAGACCACCACGGTTGTACTAGTAGAGTTTAATGTTGAACTTCCAAAGGGATTAAGATTACACATATGAACTTTAAACATGACCAGGAGCATGAGGGCCAGCAGCAGGGGCGTTGACGTGGAGCAAGCTAGGCAAGACGTAATTCTGGAGGAAGAGGCCATATGATGCGTGCTTGGCCTTGGTTGCAGGGCGGTGTTTCCCCTATGTACTTAGGCCTACACCCATCGCATGTTGGATCAGGCTGTGGATGTCCTTCTAGAGAAATTTGCCACATAATGGGCAAAATAGCTCCCCGCGCATGCAGAAACGAATTTCACCACCCTTCAGCCGCTTGAGAACATAGCGGCTTTTCCGGTCCCTGCGCACCATGTCATCAGAATAGTCCTATGAATTATTAAGTACTACATAATCAGGTTTTTTATGACAGATCGAATAAATACTCCACTAACATAATCAAACCTTAGAAACCCTAAAATTAAATGTGTAGAACAAGTAAATGGACGAAGAAATCGTAATAAATCATGAGAAACCCTATGAACAACCATGAACATAAGCCACAACAATTGCAAGTCCACTAAGTATGAACACATAAATTGATTATATGACTACATGGCGGATTAGTCGAAATTAAACTAGAATCTGATCTTACGAATCGTAGAATCAATTACATCTACAAGAACAAGGTAGGATATCAAATCAATCAAGAACCAGGCTCGTGCAAACCATGTGAACAACAATATGACACAAAGAGGGTTGGGATAGTTTCGGTAAAAGAGAAGTACCTCCTCGTCATCACCCTCAACATCCTCCTGGAACTGAACGGTTGGGCCGAAATCATCGAAGGGGTCGAGGTTCGCGTCCAGCATCGGGCCTAGGAAGACCTCGCCGTGGTGGACTGCAACGCTGTGCACATCTTCGGCGGGATAAACAACGTTGGTATCCACCTTCTGCTCGATGGCCAGGACGCCCGTTTCGACCGAGGTCGAAGAACCGGACAAGCGAGAGGAGACGAGCGGCATGGGTGCCCGGGGAAGCCTCACCCGTCGCGACGGCCAGGACGCCCGTTTCGACCGAGGTCGAAGAACCAGACAAGCAGAGGAGACGAGCGGCATGGGTGCCCGGTGAAGCCTCACCCACCGCGACGGCCACTACCGTAGAGGCATCCTCTGCGTGGGCGGTCGCCTATTGCTCCGCCTCGTATGCAATACCTATCTTCATCGTCGCTGCGGTTGGAAACGGGAAAGTCGATGCCTCAGAGGTGTGGTGAGTGGATGGGGGGTTTTCACAGTGTGGGGGAGGCAAGTTGGGGGAGTGGAGAGGACGAGCTCGCGAGAGATGATGAGTCCGATTATGTTATAGCCTCTTACTCTCTGTATCCAGTAGTGGACGCGTGAAGTCATGCATGTACTCGACTTTCCACTTTCTGGGAGACGTGTACGAAACTTTTTTTTTGGACCATTTAACTTCATGTGGGACTCATGTATACCAATACTTCCAAACGTCATAAGTAATTCAAAATCATTCAGAATAATATGAGACCTTAACATTTTATTTTTTGTGTCAGATATTGTCTATGAAAAATAACATCCTTCAAAAAATAAATCCCCTATGCCAATCCGATCATGCCCGTCTACTCCAACTAGCTTCCTCGAGTAATTTGTCACCTTACATTCTTAAAATGAACCAAAATTTGGCACAGGGTGCATCATCACATGGAAAATGATGTTACCATTCTGTCTTCCCATTTTTTTTTGAATTTTTCAAAATTGTCATGCCCTAACGGAAAAAATGTACTCCTTCTAAGAAGCACGTATCAGAATGGCATTACCAAAACCTAGGGGTGGGGTGGGGGGAGGGGGGCACATGGTGGTGTGATGATACATCACATTTGGACCAACCAAAAAAAAACCACCCTACACAAACCCTGGTCAAAACTAGTTTGACCAATATTACAAAAGTTGTACGGAGTACATAATTCGAAAACCGTCGAAATATACGAAGCATTCAGGAGTCCCCAAAGTCAGTGACTTTGAGTCACTTACAACTGTGGTCCACATATCGATCACCCAAAGTCATGGCAAAGTCAGCTTGGCAAAGTCACCGACAGACAAAGCAAGCAGTGAACAGACAACTCCGTAGCACTGAAAAGACATCTCACTGAAAAGGCTAGTACTACCTTTTCTTCCCGGATAAGAAAAAATAGCTGATCGGTACTGACGAAATGCACCAGGTCCGCAATGTACTCCAGCTATAAGTGAAGCATGCCTACCACTGAAGAGGAAATTCAAGATTCCACCAGATCCCCATATCACTCTTTTGCATAAAACACTGGACATATCTTTTGCACAATTCACCACTTGTTGGTCTAATCTATCGCAGCTTCCATCAGTTGGTCATCTAATTAACGATTTAACGGATTAGAAAAATAAGCGGTGGAATTAGAAGTACTAGTAGCGAAATGTACAAAATATACTGTCCTTCCCGAGGGGGTTTGTCCAGAAGAGGGCCGGATGACAATGTCCCGGGTGCATCCAGAAGGAGAGGGGTAGTTTCTAATACATGTAAGAAATTATTTTACAAAAAGGTACATACTAAGTAGTACAACTATTAGTACAAGTACTACTATTTCGAGGGAAAATGCCATGTCGTGCGACCTCTAATCAATGAGTAGAAGTTGTAGGTGCGCACAACATGCATTGCTTGAAAGCCGGTTCCGCTGGAATTTGAGCTCAGCCGGGCGGATTCTGCGAAGTTCACCCGACGTCACTCATGTATCTCACCAAACCGCTCATTTCTTTCAATGTCTCTTCTCTTTCACTCGCAGCTCTCCAACATCGGGTGCATCAACTTATCTTGTGCCTTCTGCATTATCGAGAAGGGCAAGGATGGCGATGTCGGCATATTCAAGGTTCATCTTTTGGAGCTCTACTTTATCCCGAAGAAGGATTTTGTACTCTATATCGGACTTGTCTCTTCCGAGGCACACGGTCTTGAGTATGCTCGTCGGCTTCCTCCTTCGATGCAATGTTCCTCTCTTTACGCTTAATCAGCTCGTTCTTCAACATGTCGCGCTCATTGCGAAGGCTGCAAATGAGCTCCACAAGAGTTTTCGAATTCTTCTTCTTGGCGGCCAAATCGTCTCGGAGGCGATCACACTCTAAGCTGAGCTCCTCGTTTTTTCCATCAAGATGGCGACAGTGGTGTCGATAGTCGGCGCCGCTTCCTTCAGGGCGAAATCATCGGTAGCAAGTAAGCGCAAAGGAAGAAGAAGAAGAAGATAACTAAACAGTGGTTGGTGCTACCTCATTTCGCCAGGGTAGGGCCGGGTTGAAATCATCGGAGACGATGATTCCTTGGTCGTGGAAGTTGGTGCAGTACGGGCGTCGTTGGAACTTCCAACCCTTTAAGATGTATAACCATAGAGACTCTTAAAGAGCTTGAGCCGGGAAGAAGAAACGAAAGTACATGGCGAAGGAAACTAACCCGGTGAGCACGAAGCACGGACGCTTTCCGGCGGCGGCGGCGGCGGCGGCGAGCCCACTTGGTTTGGAAGACGTCTCTCGAAATTTCGAGCCGGCGTTTTTTCTCCGCGTACTTGACCGCCGACGACCTGAATTTTGAAGACATTGCTGGAGAGCTTGAGCCCGGGAAGAAGAAACGAAAGTACACGGCGAAGGAAACTAACCCGGTGAGCACAGCACGGACGCGTTTCGGCGGCGGCGGCGAGCCCACTTGGTTTCTGGAAGCGTCTCTCGAAATTTCGAGCCGGCGTTTTTTCTCCGCGTACTTGACCGCCGACGACCTGAATTTTGAAGACATTGCTGGAGGAGAGAGCGACGAACAAATGTTTGTTAGGTGGAGAGAGGAAGAAAGTGAATGGAACAAGAGAGTTTAGCGTTTTGCCCTTATAGTCATAGTCGCTAACCGTGACGCGGGAAGGTTGGTCATCGGCGTTTAATGGTCTCCCGCGTGGAAACCGCAGGCGGCCACGAGGCGGCGGGCGGCCACGCGGCGTCCGGTCGCCTATGCGCCGTAAATGAGGGTAGTTGCCTACCACCACCGAGTGACATGCACCTTTTGCATGTCACACGAATGCGGCCTAAATTCAAATTTAAACATTGCGAAAAAATCATGCATCCGGTGACATGCCCATGGCATGCCACCGATGAAGAGTTCCGTGCCATGCACTCTGGCACTCTACGCCGTCTTGGATCAAAAAATGAGCGAAGAACGAGGACGAGGCACTAGTTCAAATTTAGGATGAAGTTTAAGTTTTATTTTGGTTTAAATTAGATTAGAGGGAGTAGTACTCTTACTTTATTATATTAGTCGTACTTGTGTTGATGTAGTAGTATTATTATGGTGGTGTACTTGCGTTCATGTACTTGTTTCAACTTGTTTTGGTGAAGGAGACATGCATCACCTTTTTTGGTGATGTATCTAGTCGTCTTGTAGCCCTTGTCAAATTCCTCTGATATACTGATGGGAGGGCTTGTTCACCCCATACTGATGGGAGCCCTTGTCAAATCGTAATCATAGCCAAAAGGCGCATTTTTCCCCGATATTACTCGATGCTTAAGGCGCGGGTGGTTGTGGTTCAGTTATCTCCCTAATTTGCACGTGCTTTCCCGTTTCCACTAGTCGAAAGTCGAAACCTGGCCACATTAACCCAAGATCCTGAAGCCGCCGCCTCAACCCTAGCCGCCTCCAGTTCTTCCTCCTCCATAGATTGGTTCCCCTCCTCCGGTTGGCTTCGCCGGCGTCAGGAGGAGTGGGGAACCCGATCTATGCGTGGAGTTTCGAATAAAAGTATTGTTTTCATTAGATTATATTAGATTATGTTAGGATTTCTGTAGCCGCCTTCTTGTTGGTTTCCCCTCAATGGAGATGGCATCGTCTGCAATAAGTGATCTCCGGTCTTTCGTTCAGCGACGAGATCTTCTTCCCGGCGTCAATGGTGGTCTTGAACGATCACAATTTTCTAGGTATGGGCCTTTGGATCTTGCTTCGTGGCGTGTAGTTGACGTGGGAGTTAGAAATCTTTGTGGTGTAACTTTTCTTCAGTTCCCCGGCAACGGCGCCAGAAAATATGCTTGATGGCGTGTATTTCACACGTTCGTTGGGCAGCCCCAAGAGGAAGGTATGATGCGCACAGCAGCAAGTTTTCCCTCAGAAAGAAACCAAGGTTTATCGAACCAGGGAGGAGCCAAGAAGCACGTTGAAGGTTGATGGCGGCGGGATGTAGTGCGGCGCAACACCGGAGATTCCGGCGCCAACGTGGAACCTCGCACAACACAACCAAAGTACTTTGCCCCAACGAAACAAAGTGAGGTTGTCAATCTCACCGGCTTGTCGTAACAAAGGATTAACCGTATTGTGTGGAAGATGATTGTTTGCAGAGAAAACAGTAAAAACAAGTATTGCAGCAGATTTGTATTTCAGTATTAAAAGAATGGACCGGGGTCCACAGTTCACTAGAGGTGTCTCTCCCATAAGATAAAAGCATGTTGGGTGAACAAATTACAGTCGGGCAATTGACAAATAGAGAGGGCATAACAATGCACATACATGACATGATAAGTATAGTGAGATTTAATTGGGCATTACGACAAAGTACATAGACCGCCATCCAACCGCATCTATGCCTAAAAGTCCACCTTCGAGTTATCGTCCGAACCCCTTCCAGTATTAAGTTGCAAAGCAACGAGACAATTGCATTAAGTATGGTGCGTAATGTAATCAACAACTACATCCTCGGACATAGCGCCAATGTTTTATCCCTAGTGGCAACAACACAACACAACCTTAGAACTTTCTGTCATCGTCCTGTGTCAATGGGCATGAACCCACTATCGAGCATAAATACTCCCTCTTGGAGTTAAAAGTAAAAACTTGGCCGAGCCTCTACTAGTAACGGAGAGCATGCAAGATCATAAACAACACATATGTAATAACTTGATAATTAACATGACATGGTATTCTCTATCCATCGGATCCCGACAAACACAACATAGAGTATTACGGATAGATGATCTTGATCATGTTAGGCAGCTCACAAGATCCAACAATGAAGCACAATGAGGAGAAGACAACCATCTAGCTACTCGCTATGGACCCATAGTCCAGGGGTGAACTACTCACTCATCACTCCGGAGGCGACCATGGCGGTGTAGAGTCCTCCGGGAGATGAATCCCCTCCGGCAGGGTGCCGGAGGAGATCTCCAGAATCCCCCGAGATGGGACTGCGGCGGCGGCGTCTCGGTAAGGTTTTCCGTATCGTGGTTTTTCGCATCGGGGGTTTCGCGACGGAGGCTTTAAGTAGGCGGAAGGGCAGAGTCGGGGGCCGACGAGGGGCCCACACCATAGGGCGGCGCGGGCCCCCTTGGCCGCGCCGCCTTGTGGTGTCGCCACCTCGTGGCCCCACTTCGTATGTTCTTCGGTCTTCCGGAAGCTCCGTGGAAAAATAGGCCCCCGGGTCTTCGTTTCGTCCAATTCCGAGAATATTTCGTTACTAGGATTTCTGAAACCAAAAACAGCAGAAACATGAACCGGCACTTCGGCATCTTGTTAATAGGTTAGTTCCGTAAAATGCACGAATATGACATAAAGTGTGCATAAAACATGTAGGTATCATCAATAATATGGCATAGAACATAAGAAATTATCGATACGTCGGAGACGTATCAAGCATCCCCAAGCTTAGTTCTCGCTCGTCCCGAGCGAGTAAAACGATAACAAAGATAATTTCTGAAGTGATATGCCATCATAACCTTGATCATACTATTTGTAAACATATGTAGTGAATGCAGCGATCAAAACAATGGTAATGACATGAGTAAACAAGTGAATCATAAAGCAAAGACTTTTCATGAATAGTACTTCAAGACAAGCATTAATAAGTCTTGCATAAGAGTTAACTCATAAAGCAATAAATCAAAGTAAAGGTATTGAAGCAACACAAAGGAAGATTAAGTTTCAGCGGTTGCTTTCAACTTGTAACATGTATATCTCATGGATAATTGTCAACATAGAGTAATATAACAAGTGCAATATGCAAGTATGTAGGAATCAATGCACAGCTTAATCACAAGTGTTTGCTTCTTGAGGTGGAGAGAGATAGGTGAACTGACTCAACATAAAAGTAAAGAGAATGGTCCTTCAAAGAGGAAAGCATCGATTGCTATATTTGTGCTAGAGCTTTTATTTTGAAAACATGAAACAATTTTGTCAACGGTAGTAATAAAGCATATGAGTTATGTACATTATATCTTACAAGTTGCAAGTCTCATGCATAGTATACTAATAGTGCCCGCACCTTGTCCTAATTAACTTGGACTACCGGATCTTTGCAATGCACATGTTTTGACCAAGTGTCACAATGGGGTACCTCCATGCCGCCTGTACAAAGGTCTAAGGAGAAAGCTCGCATTTTGGATTTCTCGCTTTTGATTATTCTCAACTTAGACATCCATACCGGGACAACATGGACAACAGATAATGGACTCCTCTTTAATGCATAAGCATGTGGCAACAATTATTATTCTCATATGAGATTGAGGATATATGTCCAAAGCTGAAACTTCCACCATGAATCATGGCTTTAGTTAGCGGCCCAAAGTTCTTCTCTAACAATATGCATGCTCCAACCATGAAGGTGGTAGATCTCTCTTGCTTCAGACAAGACGGACATGCATAGCAACTCACATGATATTCAACAAAGAATAGTTGATGGCGTCCCCGAAACATGGTTATCGCACAACAAGCAACTTAATAAGAGATAAAGTGCATAAGTACATATTCAATACCACAATAGTTTTTAAGCTATTTGTCCCATGAGCTATATATTGCAAAGGTGAATGATGGAATTTTAAAGGTAGCACTCAAGCAATTTACTTTGGAATGGCGGATAAATACCATGTAGTAGGTAGGTATGGTGGACACAAATGGCATAGTGGTTGGCTCAAGGATTTTGGATGCATGAGAAGTATTCCCTCTCGATACAAGGTTTAGGCTAGCAAGGTTATTTGAAACAAACACAAGGATGAACCGGTACAGCAAAACTCACATAAAAGACATATTGTAAACATTATAAGACTCTACACCGTCTTCCTTGTTGTTCAAAACTCAATACTAGATATTATCTAGACTCTAGAGAAACCAAATATGCAAACCAAATTTAGCAAGCTCTATGTATTTCTTCATTAATGGGTGCAAAGTATATGATGCAAGAGCTTAAACATGAGCACAACAATTGCCAAGTATCAAATTATTCAAGACATTTTAGAGTTACTACATGTAGCATTTTCCAATTCCAACCATATAACAATTTAACGAAGAAGATCAACCTTCGCCATGAATACTATGAGTAGAGCCTAAGGACATATTTGTCCATATGCTACAGCGGAGCGTGTCTCTCTCCCACACAAGTGAATGCTAGGATCCATTTTATTCAAACAAAAACAAAAACAAAAACAAACCGACGCTCCAAGCAAAGCACATAAGATGTGATGGAATAAAAATATAGTTTCAGGGGAGGAACTCGATAATGTTGTCGGTGAAGAAGGGGATGCCTTGGGCATCCCCAAGCTTAGACGCTTGAGTCTTCTTAAAATATGCAGGGGTGAACCACCGGGGCATCCCCAAGCTTAAAGCTTTCACTCTCCTTGATCATATCGTATCATACTCCCTCTCTTGATCCTTGAAAACTTCCTCCACACCAAACTCAAAACAACTCATTAGAGGGTTAGTGCACAATTAAAATTTACATGTTCAGAGGTGACATAATCATTCTTAACACTTCTGGACATTGCACAAAGCCACCGAAAGTCAATGGAATCAGAAAAATCCATCCAAGCATATCAAAACGAGGCAATGCGAAATAAAAGGTAGAATCTGTCAAAACAGAACAGTTCGTAAAGACGAATTTTATTGAGGCCACCAGACTTGCTCAGATGAAAATGCTCAAATTGAATGAAAGTTGCGTACATATCCGAGGATCACTGCACGTAAATTGGCATAATTTTCTGAGTTACCTACGGAGAATTAGGCCCAGATTCGTGACGAGCAAAGAAATCTGTACTCGCGCAGATAATCCAAATCTAGTACTGAACCTTACTATCAACGACTTTACTTGGCACAACAATGCACAAAACTAAGATAAGGAGAGGTTGCTACAGTAGTAAACAACTTCCAAGACTCAAATATAAAATAAAAGTACTGTAGTAAAAACATGGGTTGTCTCCCATAAGCGCTTTTCTTTAACGCCTTTCAGCTAGGCGTAGAAAGTGTGTATCAAGTATTATCAAGAGACGAAGTATCAACATCATAATTTATTCTAATAATATAATCAAAAGGTAACTTCATTCTCTTTCTAGGGAAGTGTTCCATACCTTTCTTGAGAGGAAATTGATATTTAATATTACCTTCCTTCATATCAATGATAGCTCCAACAGTTCGAAGAAAAGGTCTTCCCAACATAATGGGACAAGATGCATTGCATTCAGTATCCAAGACAACAAAATCAACGGGGACAAGGGTATTGTTAACGGTAATGCGAACATTATCAACTCTCCCCAAAGATTTCTTTGTAGAATGATCAACAAGATTAACATCCAAATAACAATTCTTCAATGGTGGCAAGTCATCATAAATTTTCTTAGGCATAACGGAAATACTTGCACCAAGATCACATAAAGCATTACAATCAAAGTCATTGACCTTCATCTTAATGATGGGCTCCCAACCATCCTCTAGCTTCCTAGGAATAGAAGCTTCACGTTCTAGTTTCTCTTCTCTAGCTTTTATGAGAGCATTTGTAATATGTTTTGTGAAAGCCAAGTTTATAGCACTAGCATTAGGAATCTTAGCAAGTTTTTGTAGGAACTTTATAACTTCAGAGATGTGGTAATCATCAAAATCCAAACCATTATAATCTAAAGCAATGGGATCATCATCCCCAATGTTGGAAAAAATTTCAGCAGTTTTATCACGAGCAATTTCAGCAGTTTTAGCAGTTTCCGAGTAGCTTTGCGTGCTTTGCATTAGAAGTGGAAACATTGCCAACACCAATCCTTTTACCATTATTAGTAGGAGGTGCAGCAACATGTGGGGCATTAGTATTGCTAGTGGTGGTAATAGTCCAAACTTTAGCTACATTATTCTCTTTAGCTAGTTTTTTATTTTCTTCTCTTTCCCACCTAGCATGCAATTCGGCCATCAATCTAATATTTTCATTAATTCGAACTTGGATGGCGTTTGCTGTAGTAACAATTTTATTATTATGATTTTCATTAGGCATAACTTTCGATTTCAAAAGATCAACATCAGCAGCAAGACTATCGACTTTAGAAGCAAGTATATCAATTTTCCCAAGCTTTTCTTCAACAGATTTGTTAAAAGCAGTTTGTGTACTAATAAATTCTTTAAGCATAGCTTCAAGTCCAGGGGGTGTGTTCCTATTATTGTTGTAAGAATTCCCATAAGAATTACCATAACCGTTACCATTATTATAAGGATATGGCCTATAGTTGTTACTAGAATTGTTCCGATAAGCATTATTGTTGAAATTATTATTTTTAATAAAGTTTACATCAACATGTTCTTCTTGGGCAACCAATGAAGCTAACGGAACATTATTAGAATCAACATTAGTCCTATCATTCACAAGCATAGACATAATAGCATCAATCTTATCACTCAAGGAAGAGGTTTCTTCGACAGAATTTACCTTCTTACCTTGTGGAGCTCTTTGCGTGTGCCATTCAGAGTAATTAATCATCATATTATCAAGAAACTTTGTTGCTTCACCAAGAGTGATGGACATAAAGGTACCTCCAGCAGCTGAATCCAATAGGTTCCGCGAAGAAAAGTTCAGTCCTGCATAAAAGGTTTGGATGATCATCCAAGTAGTCGATCCATGGGTTGGGCAATTTTTAACCAAAGATTTCATTCTTTCCCAAGCTTGTGCAACATGCTCATTATCCAATTGTTTAAAATTCATTATGCTACTCCTCAAAGATATAATTTTAGCGGGAGGATAATATCTACCAATAAAAGCATCCTTGCATTTAGTCCAAGAATCAATACTATTTCTAGGCAGAGATAGCAACCAATCTTTAGCTCTTCCTCTTAATGATAAAGGAAACAATTTTAATTTTATAATGTCACCATCTACATCTTTATAATTTTGCATTTCACGCAATTCAACAAAATTATTGAGATGGGCAAGCAACATCATCGAACTAACACCGGAAAATTGCTCTCGCATAACAAGATTCAAGTAGAACGGTGTTTAATTTCAAAGAATTCTGCTGTAGTAGCAGGTGGAGCAATAGGTGTGCATAAGAAATCATTATTATTTGTAGTTGTGAAGTCACACAACTTAGTATTTTCAGGAGTACCCATTTTAGCAGTAGTAAATAAAGCAAACTAAATAAAGTAAATGCAAGTAACTATTTTTTGTGTGTTTTTGATATGGAGTGCAAGACAGTAAATAAAGTAAAGCTAGCAACTACTTTTTTTGTGTTTTGATATAATGCAGCAAACAAAGTAGTAAATAAAATAAAGCAAGACAAAAACAAAGTAAAGAGATTGGATTGTGGAGACTCCCCTTGCAGCGTGTCTTGATCTCCCCGGCAACGGCGCCAGAAAAGTAGCTTGATGCGTGCGATCGACACGTCCGTTGGGAACCCCAAGAGGAAGGTGTGATGCGTACGATAGCAAGTTTTTCCTCGAAAAGAAACCAAGGTTTATCGAACCGAGGAGGAGCCAAGAAGCACGTCGAAGGTTGATGGCGGCGGGATGTAGTGCGGTGCAACACCGGGGATTCCGGCGCCAACGTGGAACCCGCACAACACAACCAAAGTACTTTGCCCCAACGTAATAGTGAGGTTGTCAATCTCACCGGCTTGCTGTAACAAAGGATTAGATGTATAGTGTGGATGATGATTGTTTGCGGAAAACAAGTAGAACAAGTATTGCGATAGATTGTATTTGATGTAAAAGAATAGGACCGGGGTCCACGAGTTCACTAGAGGTGTCTCTCCCATAAGATAAATAGCATGTTGGGTGAACAAATTACAGTTGGGCAATTGAAAAATAGAGAGGGCATGACCATGCACATACATGATATGATGAGTATAGTGAGATTTAATTGGGCATTACGACAAAGTACATAGACCGCTATCCAGCATGCATCTGTGCCTAAAAAGTCCACCTTCAGGTTATCATCCGAAACCCTTCCAGTATTAAGTTGCAAACAACAGACAATTGCATTAAGTATGGTGCGTAATGTAATCAATAACTACATCCTTGGACATAGCATCAATGTTTTATCCCTAGTGGCAACAGCACATCCACAACCTTAGAACTTTCTGTCACTGTCCCAGATTTAATGGAGGCATGAACCCACTATCGAGCATAAATACTCCCTTTTGGAGTTAAGAGTAAATACTTGGCCAGTGCCTCTACTAATAACGGAGAACATGCAAGATCATAAACAACACATAGGTAATAGATTGATAATCAACATAACATATTATTCTCTATCCATCGGATCCCAACAAACACAACATATAGCATTACAGATAGATGATCTTGATCATGTTAGGCAGCTCACAAGATCCGACAATGAAGCACATAAGGAGAAGACGACCATCTAGCTACCGCTATGGACCCATAGTCCGAGGGGTGAACTACTCACTCATCACTCCGGAGGCGACCATGGCGGTGAAGAGTCCTCCGGGAGATGATTCCCCTCTCCGGCGAGGGTGTTGGAGGCGATCTCTCGAATCCCCCGAGATGGGATTGGCGGCGGCGGCGTCTCCGGAAGGTTTTCCGTATCGTGGCTCTCGGTATCGGGGGTTTCGCGACGAAGACTATATGTAGGCGGAAGGGCAAGTCGGGGGGCCACACGAGGGCCCCACACAACAGGCCGGCGCGGCCAAGGCTTGGGCCGCGCCGCCCTAGTGTGGCGCCACCTCGTGGCCCCACTTCGTAAGTCCTCCGGTCTTCTGGAAGCTTCGTGGAAAAATAGGCCCCTGGGCGTTGATTTCGTCCAATTCCGAGAATATTTCCTTACTAGGATTTCTAAAACCAAAAACAGCAGAAAACATCAACTGGCTCTTCGGCATCTCGTTAATAGGTTAGTGCCGAAAAATGCATAAATACGACATAAAGTATGCATAAAACATGTAGATATCATCAATAATGTGGCATGGAACATAAGAAATTATCGATACCTTGGAGACGTATCAACGCCTCATCTCCCGCAGATCCGGCGGTAAGATCGCTCGGCGGCGGCGCACCTCGTCCCGCCGCTCTCGGCCCTCGCGCGGCACGGGGGGGACCGGCACGCGCCGCGAGTTCAGGTACCAGCCCCCTCCCGGCAAGTTCGCGTCCGGCCATGGCACAGGCCGGTTTTCCTCCCATAGCTGTCGCGCGGACGTACCGGCCGACCCTTGCCTTCTTGCCGGAACGCGAGCCGCTTGCCTCCAGGTCGTTCTTCGTCTTGCGGAACGGCCGGCATTTCTTTCCCATGGCGTCGGTGGGGTGGATACTGTGGGATTTGGCAATGGTTTGGTCGTCGAAATGGACGCCGGCAGCGTCCATTTAAAAGGCTCCGATGCCATATCGCCTTCAATGGCCTGCCAGTGCAACGTCTACTAGCTGCGCACGCTCGCGGAAGCCGAGGCACGCCATTAACGCGGCCCTGCGAAGGCTGCAGCGCGCCGCCCGGAAGTAATGCCCGAAGACGAAGCAGTTGTGCCGCTGCCAGGCGGGCCCGTGCGAGGACCGAGCGGACACTTTGCGCGTCCGCGCAGCGTCCGCCGAGACGCAAACCTGGCGCATATTTGGGCCAGGTTTGCGTCTCTGCGGACGGCCCGGTCACTTTGCGTCGCGTCGCTGGAGGTGCACGACGCATTTTCGGTCACGGCGGACACAAACGGTCGCTCAGCGCCCGTTTGCGTCGCGCCGCTGGAGATGCCCTTAGGCTGGACACATGCGTTCGAAGCGAAAGCAGGGCGTATGCGCATCGATGCGGCCGCGGCCCGGTGTACGCCCTCCTCCCACGGCGATTTGCACAAAAATAACCCAAAAGTGGAAGAAAAGCACAGACTAACCCTCCGGCGAAACTATTTCACCCATCTAACCCTTTTGTGTGGCGCCCCTCTCAGGGGCGCCACACATGCCCATGTGGCGCCCCTTCTGCCGACGCCGCAAACCCATCCGACGTGGCTCGTCGACGCTGAGCTGGCTAGCCGATCCGACGTGGCGGACCGTGTGGCGCCGCTCCTGCCGGCGCCACACATTGAAAGTGTGGCGCCCGTGGCAAGGGCGCCACACATCCACTTAAGTTTGGACCGGCGCCACACATCCACTTAAGTAACTATAGCTCGGAATTGAAAGGGTCGGGCTGGGCGCGCGCGCGCGGCCCAAACTTAAGTGGATGTGTGGCGCCCTTGCCACGGGCGCCACACATTCAATGTGTGGCGCCGGCCGGAGCGGCGCCACACGGTCTGCCACGTCGGATCGGCTAGCCAGCTCAGCGTCGACGAGCCACGTCGGATGGGTTTGCGGCGCCGGCAGAAGGGGCGCCACATGGGCATGTGTGGAATAGTTTCGCCGGAGGGTTATTTTTGTGCAAATCGCCTCCTCCCACCACGACGTGCGTACCCTTCTCCACCATCTGTACGCCCTCCTCCCTGGCTCCCAGCCAGTCGCCGGTTGCCACCCACCACGACGTGCGTACCCTCCTCCACCATCTGTGCGCCGTCCACTGCTCGTCTGCTCCCACCCACGCCGATGAATGTTCAGTGGGAGGCCGGCCGTCCCCAACCCACAGCAATACAGCGTACATCACTGCTGCATCACACAGTGCCACTACGGAGCCACGCGCTCCAGTCGTTCATCTGTGCAGCCAAGGAGGACGATGCGGACGAGATTTCCTTTAGGCTACGGTGCTTTCTTTGTCGCCGCTCATCGTACCACTTCCGTCCTTAAAAAGAGCTGTACTTTGTCTAATACAGTACATCCTGCTCAACTTTGTCTAATACATCAGTATCCAGAAAAATGATGAGCAGCTTGTTTAGGAACGGAGAGAGTAGTACAAACCAGCGGTTCGAGTTGGATTCATTTCGAGTCGCGCTCGACCTTTAAGCGTGTCCCTTAAAGTTTTCGAGCGCGCCGGACATTTAAGCGTGTCCAGTCACACCACCTAAAGACCGTTTCGGTTCGCCGCGGTCCAATACCATCTACGGAGTCCCGAGGCCATCCCTGCTACAGGGCTCCTTGCGGGTGCAACGCATTGGCAACGTAGTGTCCTATGAATCCTCTCTGTCATTGACACCGAGAACATGACGCCACCTTTTCATAATGGCAACAACGGTTCCCGAGGCAGAGGCAGACGAGACGTCTCGTTGGCGCCGCGCCTTCTCCACGCATTGTTGTTGTGCGCCTGCCAACACAGCAAAAGTAATGCCACAAGGGTCGTTCTGCCATTTCTCCACAGCTTCCCGCCTCCGTTCACCATGTGGCCCACGCCTATAAAAACCCGACCCTTCCTTGCTCACCTCCACACTCGTCGCCGTGACACTCCACCACCATCTCCGTGTCGAAGCCGTCGTACTCCACCACCACCTCTCAAAAATGTCGCGCTGCCTCGCAACCATGTATTCTTTCTTGGCCTGCATGGGTCGCATGACGGTGGCACCTCTGCCACCTCCACCCCCACCGCCGGCCGAGCCTACGTCGCCTCAGCCCAAACTCGAACTCGAAGACAGTAACATGGCGGAGTTCGCGGAGCTCGACGTGCAGTTCAATGCCGACGTTGAACGCGAGGTAGTGACGGAGGATGAGGATGCGGAGCTGACAGTGGAGCAGGAGGACAAGGAATGGGGCGAGGAGGACTAGAGTGGCAGCAAGGAGGAGGTCTGGAACGGCGGGCCAGAGACAACGGACCCGTAGCAGCTCAACACTCGACGGAGTGCTGAGGCCGCCTTCCGTGAAGCTGCGAGGGTGACCCAGGATGAGGCCTCCCGCGATTGGAGGGAGGCGCTCAGGGGCCAACGTCGTAGGGTAGCTCTTCCAACACCAGTGGTGATGCTGCATGCACCACCAGACACACGAAGAGCGGGCAGTTTAGAAGCATTCGCTAGGAAAGAACGACGACGAGGCGGCGCCGTCGCATGCCCCGACGGCGAGTAGGATAGGTTTACTTTAAACTTAGGTGTTTTTCATTCAACTTTGTAAAATAAAACAAAATTTAAATTTAAAACCTTTTTCAAATTTAATTTTTTACACACTGTTGGGGGGGGGGGGCGTGGTTTGGAACATTCATCTCCAAAATGTGGCACAATGTTGCGGCATCCGCCAAACGATTGATCTATCACTTATTATGAAAGTCGTTCGGGGAACACAACTGGAGATGATCTTACCACCATGGATATCGTAGACGTGTATTGCCACACGCCATTGCTTTAAGAGAGGCGGAGATCAAGGTGTGCATTGCATCAGGAGCCAGGAGCAGCATGGGACCTAGAAGTTTCTAGAAGCATATACAAACATGCCTACGTCACACAGCCGGGCTACAAGGATGGCTGAGCGCCGGTATAGCTTGGCATGGGAAGTTGCCATAGGAAACTCAAAAGGTGCGTTTCATACCACGCAACTAACTTTAACTTAGGTTCCCTAAAACATGGCTATAGATGTAAGTGGGTTAACATTACGATTCCCTCTACCCTCTTTAGTGCAAAACAATTGAACTAACATTTACAAAATGATGATGCCATCAAAATTTCGGATCATTTTGTTGAACTAAATGGGTTTAGATCACTAATATTGGCCCACTTGCATCTATAACCTAGCCTTGGAGGGCATATCATGTCCAAACCAGACGCCTCCACGTTGTTTGGATGCTTACGAAGTAACTGCAATGAGTGGGAAATTACCCCATCTTTGTTACATTGCAAATCACTCATGTTTGGTTACACACATGAGATGGCTATATACTAACATCGTACATTGGAGTGGTAAGGTTACCCATCAGTCATGGTTGAATACTAGGAATTCAGCTAATTTCAGATCATCAAAACGAGTGGTAATAGGCAGCACCACCATAACTAATAGCTACCCTAGTAGTTAATGCATCACGAGTAAAGTAACTATAACTCATTATGCATTTCGCAATATTACCATGAGGTGTTGTTTTAGCTTCTCATCATCATCGTTCTACAATCATGTGTTGTCACTGCACCATATGATGCCGCCTTGTTCTCTAATGATGCATATATAGTTCCATCTCATCTTCCACTTTCCGAGGTGGTTGTACAACTGAAGAGTGGTCATCGCGATCATGGTGAAGTCAAGAACATCATTGACAATCTTCTGCATCTGGCTTTCCATGAAGCCGTTGCGACATCTTACCGCACTCTTCACAAGCTCAACCATCCTATTGAGGAGAACTTTGATAGAGAAGCTTCCCAAAGCATTGAAAGTTTGTGTGCATACATAGGTAGATCGTGGACATTATTTGGAGGATGCATCCAAAACATGAGCGACAACACCAGTAAGGTTTTTGAGGGAGCATACAAATCAATGGGGCTAACATGCATGATCTCCTATAATAGGTATGCGAGAACAATGTTAATCATGATACACCTACAAACAAACTCTACCTATAAACTACGTACATCTAGCACAAGCTTACAGATCTAAGCTGCAACATAGGGTAAGCATGAATTTAGGTTGTACATAACCTAAACTGCAAGCAAGTGAGAAGAAGGCAAGACTTCAATCAAAGAACTCGAATCCCACCTAGGGTAAGCATGAATTTAGGTTGTACATAACCTAAACCGCTAGCAAGAACTATGGTAACTCGTACGAACAAGTTCCATCAAAATCCATAATAATCTATCCACATCTAGCATGTACATGCTTACATATTTAAGCTGCAGGATCAACGGTTTGTGATTTTTACAACTACTAGAAGCATTGGGCTTTCGTAGGATACAAGTAGTCCGGAGCCTGTTCTGCTTGTTCTTTTCTTTGTCTTTAGCCGTTTACATCTTGTATGTGTATATCTAGCTAACGTCCCCAGCTCTTTTTTTTGTGTGTTTGTTTGGAACCTTATACTCCTGGCCAGTTAATGGCTTCGGTAATTTAAACTCGGGCTAATTTGGAACCTTTCATCTTAAAAGAAGCCGGTGATATTCTCGTAATTTAGTTCCGATGATCTAACGGAATGACTTCCAACGCCAACTTTAGAGCATCCCCACTCGTTGGCGCTCCCCACGCCCAAATCCGGCGAAATTTTCGTCCGGATTGGATGAAGATTTGGCGTGGGGAGCGCCGAAGTTCCAGCCGTCCCCCCGGCAGGAAATCCCCAACCTCGACCATTTGACATATTTCAAACAAATTCAACATAAAATTTAACAAGTTCGGCAAACAAGAGGACGAGAATTGCTGAAACAAATTCGGCGATAACGAGTACAATGTTTAACAAGTGCTGAAACAAATGAAGCACACAATTTCACAATTTTTCAAACAAATTAAGACAGACTAGTTGGCGTCGGCGTTGGCGTTGCCTCGGAGCCTCCATATGTGCTCCACCAGATCATCTTGCAGCAGGCTGGGTGCATTGTAGAGTCTCGAATCTCCCGGCGCATAGCAATGAAGGCGGTCCATGATGGAGGCACTGGTGATTAGGGCCGTGCAAGAGGACCCTCTCTCTCATATGGTGCTTCTTGCTCGATCAAAGGAACCGGATGCTTTCGCTCATCTTCAATAATCATGTTGTGTAGGCACACACAGCGGTTCATCACCTCCCACATCCGATCTTTGGACCAAGTCATAGCGGGGAACCGGACGACGAGCAAATCTCTGCTCGTAGGACACCAAATGCTCGCTCGACGTCTTTTCGGCAAGCTTCTTGTTTCTTGACAAACTCGCAAAGTTTGGGGGTGCTAGGGTTGGAGATCGTCTTCACAAATGTTGCCCACTTTGGATAGATACCGTCTGCAAGGTAGTATCCTTTGTTGTAGTGCCGACCATTGATCACATAGTCCACCGGGGGAGCATGACCCTCAACAAGCTTGGAAAAGACCGGGGAGCGGTTTAGGACGTTGATGTCATTGTTGGATCCGGGCATACCAAAGAAAGAGTGCCAAATCCAAAGATCATGGGTAGCCACTCGCTTCAAGTATCACGAGTGCAGCCTTTTTTGTGACCCTTGTACATTCCCTGCCACGCAAACGGACCAGTTCTTCCATTGCCAATGCATGCGATCAATGCTTCCAAGCATCCCCGGAAAACCTCTAGCTTCATTTGTTGCAAGGATCCTCCGAGTGTCTTCGACGGTGGGTGATCTCAAGTAATAGTCCCCGAACACCGCTATGACGGCCCTGCGGAACCGGTAGAAACAATCAAGGGCGGTGGACTCCGCCATGCGAAGATAGTCATCTGCGGTATCACCGGGAGCTCCATACGCCGGCATCCTCATAGCCACCTGTGCACTTCTCACGGTGACGAAAATCCAACCAAACCGAGTGCAATCCGCCTTGCATCCGAAGTAGGGATCAAAGTGGCGGATGGTATACACAATTTCCGAAATAGCTTTCCGCTCATCCCGAAACGACGCCGGAAAACACTCTCACCGTGCAATGGATTGTCGGCGAAGTAGTCGGCGTACAACATGCGGTAGCCCTCCATTCGCTCGTCTCGGCTTGCACTTCCGGCGACCTCGTGCCGACCCACCACGCCGACGAGTTGCCGATCCGGTGTACATGCTTGCCAAGCAACCAAGGATCATCATGTGCTCCTCGTCTTGGGCGGCTGCTGCCATCTCTTCTTTCATAAGCTCGACGAACATCTGCTCCTCCTCTTCGTCCGAGTCCATGGCCGGCGAGGCAAATGGACGAACACCGACGGGCGTGGTCGAGGCAACCCGAGCCGCGAGCGACGACGAGCAAGCGGGCCGGAAAACAGGGCCGGCGGAAGAGCGACCGGATAGACCGTCGTCCAAACACGGCGGAATATAGGCAGGTGGGGAAGGAGTGGCGGCGCAATCCGGGCAACAAGCCGGCGGGGTGGTGCCGGCGGCGGAGAGATACGAGGGGTGGGGGAGATTTTGAGCGACGTGGCGGTGGGGTTCGTGCGTCGAGTCACCGACGGATCGGGCCCTTCCCCGCTTTTCACTCGTCCGAGTCCCCGAGAGCTCCCGGGGGCCGGGGGTGCGTGGGATCGCCGGATGGATTTAGGCCCAAATCCGGACGAAAACGAGGAACCGGGGGCGCGACTGGGCCGAATTACGCCGTCCGGATGGAAAAAACGCTCGCCGGAGGCCTCGTCGGGGGGACGAGTGGAGATGCTCTTAGACATAGCCATATTCCATTTCCCCCCCAAAAAAATGTAGCGAAAACTTGTACTCCCCTGTCCCAAAAATAATCAGCTAAACTTTTCCTAGATACAACGGACTATCGTTAAGTTGTCTAGGAAACAGCAAAACCAGTACTAGTAAAACGGAGTAAAACAATACAATAGGGAAACGTAAGGTTTTTCCTGAGTGAAGTTCCATGTAGATAGTAGTACTGTACCGGAGACAGTACTCCCAACAATGAATTTTGTTGGTTGCTAATGATGAATACTCTGGTACAGCGATGGACCCAACAACAAGCAGCAGTGCCCCGGCGGGTCCTGGCTCCTCCGGCGCTAGCGAAACGACCAGGACCGCCCTGTCTGCGCGGTCGCGCCGTCTCCCGACGTCACGCCCGGCCCGCCGGCCGGGGAACGGCCGCAATAAATGCGAAAAGGCAGCGAAGCTCAACAGCGTACCACAAACCTGTACGTTGTCATCTTCCTGCCTGAGCTCTATCCAGTCCGAGCGCCCGCCGGCGACGTACGGCCGGCAAGCTCATGTGACCGGGGCCTGGCTCGTCTCGCTCGCACGCGCACGCGTACAGGTTAAACCGCGGATATATAGCTTTGGATACTGGGAGTTGTTTAGATTACATTTACAGGTTGATTTGGTGCGTAGGCTGGGGCTGCTGGCTGGCGGTCCATGGATGCGTGGTCGTCGTCTTCGTCGGGCACTGTTGCGTTTTGATTGGCGCCTAGCGTAGTGAAGATCATGGATATCTTCCTGTAGCCTCTGTAGTGTAGCGCGAGCGCAAGCGGCTGGTCCCGGAGGGAGGAGATGTGGTGGTCGCGCTCGCGCCTGCTGCTGCCGGTGTTGGGATGCGGTCGCCTGGAGCAGGCGGGCACATGGCCGAGCGCAGCAGCGGCCTCCCTGCTCTGCGGCGCCTGCAACACCAACTCCGACTACCCTCCCGAGTACCACTGTACTATGAGCATCTCCATGCCGTGCCACGCAGACCGTCACCGCCAAACCGCGATCGAGCGTTTGGGGACGTGTTCGTTCGTCGCCGCGTTTGGGGACGTCGCTCCCGGCCCGCGTCCCCCAAACGCCGCCCCCAAACATTTAAAATAATTTTTCTAGCATTTTTATTTCAATTTCCACAAACTAATACATAATTTGGAACGTGGTTTACACGAAAACACGGTTTGGAACATGGTTTTCCACAAACTAATACATAGTTTGAACCATGGTGGACACAAATATAAAATATTGCAAAGAAACTAAACCTAACTAGGCCGTGCATCGAAGGTTTCGTGTGTTCGCTGCTAAGAAAGAACACTCGAGGGCACACTCCGATCACCTAAGCTGGAAAATCCAGCGGGAGGATGGTGCCCTTGTTGGTTCTACCGATGAGGCGAACGAGCGGAAACCTCCGTGCACGTATTCGGCTGCGAAGAAACAACACTCATTCGGTCGTCCTCCTCGTCGGTGCCTGTCGTCGTCCCCGTCGACGTGGTAGTCCCGGAGGCGGCGCCTCTCGTCGAAGACCTTGACGCTCATGTCCCCGTTGCCGAAGTAGGAGAACACGAGGATGAAGCCGGCTTGGAGGCCGTGGTGGCGCGCGAACTTCTCCCGGCCGATGTTGAAGTACATCTTGCCGCGCGCGTCGTAGATCGCCTTGACGATCCACCGGCGGTAGCCGCACGAATGCTCCCGCGGATGCATCGTGCGCGGGCGTACGCCGCCGACGTACTCGGCGAAGGAGTCCGGCAGCCTCCGGATGCCGCGCGGGTCGCCCTCGAGGACGTGGACGAACTCGAACGAGACGTCCGGCTCCACGTCCATCTCCGACGATGATGAAGGCGGCGGCGTGGAAGGCGACGGCGAGCGTTCGAGCCTGCGCCGCGGCCACGACCACGACCACGACCACGGCCGCGGCCGCGAGGTCCGCCTCCGCCTCTACCGGACATAGCGTCGAGTCTTGTTGAGAGATGGTGGCGGCTAGGGTTTGGGAGAGAGGCGCTAGGGTTTGTGTGTGAGAGGGACGATGAGAGGCGCCCCTTTTATAGGCCGGAGGGAGGCGGAGGAGCGGTGGCGCTCATTAACGCCGGCACGCGGAGCTAGGCGCGACGGGACGCGTCGGCCGCGCCCTCTGCGGGAACTCGCACCGTCGGCCGCGCGCCAATAACTTCCGTCGCGAGGTAGGCGACGGTTAGGTTTAAATTAATTGTGCCGCCGACGGGTCGGCCCCGCCACTCCCCGCCTCGCTTTTCGTTGTGTCCGGCGTCCCCGGTGCGTCCCCGTGGGACGGGGACGGGCTCGGGACGCCGGACACCGAATGGGGGCGCGCCGGACGAAAAAGGGCTTTGGGGGACGCGGCTGGAACGCTTTTTTTGTCCGGCGCGCCCCAAATCGCTTTGGGGGACGCGACTGGAGATGCTCTATAAACCAATTCCCTTCTCACATACTCACGCTCACGCACGCATCTAACTATCAGGGTCGTGGTCACAGCTAGGTCGAGTAACATTGTCGATACGCAGAAAGACAATTATGCTTTACATTATCAACACGCCCGTTAAAAAGTTCAAGACCAAGCTTCCTCTCTAGGGCATTTCCAAACGGAGTTCCTAGCACGTGACTGGTTGCTCGCCAACTCATTTTCTCCTCATGTTGCGATAAAATTTTGCCTTTTGGTACCACGCCTCCTTCTCAATCGATTCCCTGCCCACTCCCCTCACCGCTCAAATGTCATCCGATCACCACTCTTTCTCCATGGCTACCACACCTCCTTCTCAATCCTCCCCCTCCGCCCGGTGGCTAGATCCCGATCCGGCCTACGACGGCCCAGGAAGTCTGGGCGGCACGCTAACTGCAGGAGCTCGCAGACATGGATGGTGACCTCGCGACTGCTCTAGAGAGGTTGTCCTTGGTGTGTTTGAGGTCGTGCGACACGAGGGCGACGAGCTCAGTGGCGGCCTCAGGAACGACCGTGGATCATCATCGGCAACAAGCTCGGCGGTGGCCTCAGGAACAACAGTGGATCATCATCGGCGACGGTCGCCGATCCGGGTAGTATGGCCATAGGCAAGGCGCATGCCTTCACCGGGCCAACCCTCTTCGATTTGGGTTTTTTTTTCGCCTTGCCGCCGTTCACACCCCACGCACAGGGTCTTCATTTAGGGATCTGGCGCCTCTGTCAGCGTCTCAGAGTGCTCCTCCACCACCTGGCCTGCCCGATTTAATTTTCCACGGTAAGTTCTTGATATCGTAGATTACGGTAGCGGTTAGAGTTTGCTAGCGGTGTTAATTTTTTCTCCATCAATTTTATATTTTTTGACGAGCGTCCGTACTTCTTGCACTCGATTCACTTTCGCATCAGTTGGATTAACAGATTTCCCAATTTAGGAGGTGCCAGTGTTCGGGGGTTCAAACATTGCACCCCCAAATTGGGAAATCCCCCAATTGCCAACGTGGTGTGGCATGATGCCATTGCCATTGTGCTGGTAGTGGCATGATCTATCCATTGCCATTGTCCTCATCGTGGAATTGGCTTGGCAATGCCATGATTATGCCATTCTCATTTGGTCATTGGATTATCTTCTCAATTACACTTACTTGTTGCATCTGTTCCGACAAGATTGTGAAGCTGGACTGCAACAGGGTGCAGAGGTTGGTTTCCTCCGGTGGGCTACAAGGACCATCTGTCCATCAACTGGTAGACGCAGGCTATAAGAGCATCTCCAGTCGCGTCCCCCAAACCGTCCCCCAAACCGCGCCGGATCGAGCGTTTGGGGGACGTGTTTTGTTCGTGCCGCGTTTGGGGGACGTCGCTCCCCAGCCGCGTCCCCCAAACGCCGCCCCCAATCAGAAATTCAAATAGATGCATTCAAAAGAGATCGTTCCCGCCGGTTCGTCGCGATCGAGTAGCGGCGATCGATCAAAGTATCTGGGCGCGCGATCATATTACAGACCGGTGGTGCATGCAAATTAGAAGAAGGGGTTGGTCGACGGCGTCGTGTCCCGAGTCGACGCAGGCCCGTCGAGCACGACGACCTCGTCGCGATCCGCTCGTTCCTGTGCATGGTGCGTCCGCTCCGTCGCCGACGCGGAGGCCGACGCAGGTGTAGCAAGAGAAGACGCGTCGGCCTGCTCTTCGCTGCGCGCTGCCGCCGCCGCCGATGCCGATGCCGCTGCCGGGGCCGCCGCGTCCGCCGCCGCCATTTTGGCTTCGATGTCGTCGAGGATCCGGCCTTTGAAGAAGTTGTGCGTCGCTCGCGTCCGGGGAGACATTCCCTCTGTCGGACGTTCTCGGCGGGGACATGTCGTCCCTGCGTTTCTTGAGCTCCGGCTTCTCCTCTTGCCTCTTGAGCAGCTCGGCCCACCTTTGGTCGGCCTTCTTGTCGCGGGAGATAAAGGTCGAGGAGACGTCGGCGAGGCATTTCGTGATCGACGCCTGCGTCTTCTCGGACGACGCAGCGTCGGCCAAGGCGGCCTTGGCAGCCTTGTTGCCGATAGGACGCCCTGCCGACGTTGCCGGCGACGCGTCCGGATCAATGGCGTCCTTCCCCTTGGACAACGACGAGCGCGTCAACTTCCATTTCTCATTCACTTTGAGCTTGCCATAGCAATGCGTCGGCGCGAACGGCTTGTGACCATCCGAGTACTTGGCGTACAATTCCATAGCCCGATCAAACTAACCAAAGAAAGCAGAGTCATTTCATCGAACACAATGTGGGCGCTACGGATTATGGAAGAAACGGTCGTACCGGTTGGCCGACGTCGGCGCCGCTGTCGCCTCCGGTCTCTAAGTCGTGATGGTACCCATGGAAGGAGTTCACCGACGCCCGGATGATGGCCCATCGCGTCGACATTGCCTTCGGCTCCTCTTCATTGGCACTTTCCGGTAGTCGGCTGTTGATCGGCTTGCGCTCATCGAACTCGGCCTTGATCCTCGCCCAATACTTCCCGCCTTTTTGGTTGGCGCCGATGATGGAGTCATGGCTCACCGTCGCCCACGACTCGCACGGACAAAGATCTTCCAGAATCGTCCACTTCGGGCCTCGTGTGCCCGACGCCTTCTTCTTCTTCTTCTTCGTCCTCACGCCGTCCGCGTCTACCTCCACGAGATCATCGTCACCGGCACCCTCGTCGTCCTCTTCCTCGCCGCCCTCTTCCTCGCCGCCCTCTTCGTCCTCAACGTCGTCCTCCTCGTCGTCCTCCACCCCCGTCCTCTTCCTCGTCGTCCTCCTCCTCAACCCCGTCGTCCTCCTCGGCACCGGCGCCGTCGTATTCGAGCGGACCCCTGCGGCCGGTGAAAGGGCCGCCGTCCGGACCGGGTCCTGGCTCGCGTTGCTCGTACGCCGGGGAGTAGAGGTTGTTGGGGTTGAAGCCGCCGTGCGGCGGCGCATCCTGGTAGTGCGGCGACAAGTTAGGCGTCACGCACCCGGGAGTGGCGGAGGGGCCGTCGTTGTAGAAGGTGGCTTGCGACGGCGAGAAGACTCCCGAACGTACACCGGCACGTTCGTACTATATGGGCTCGCGTTGGTGGCGGCGTACACCCGGCGATTATGCGCCGAGTGCCGGCGCGCCGCCGGAGCCTTCTTCTCCGGCTCCGCCGCCCTCCGTCCTTTCCGGCTCCGCCGTCGATAGCTTCCGGCGCAGGCAATCTTGCTGCCATTCATCTTCGGTCATGCCTTCAGGCTTCTTCTTCGCAGCCGGCGCCTTCCGCGGCTTCGCGAACGGCGCTTTCGCCCCTATCGTCGCATTGCCCGGCGGCTTCTTGGCCGCTTTCTTCGCCATCTTTTTGGGGGCTGTCGGCGGCGCCATGGAATGGGGAGAGGGTAGCGGCGGCGGCGGGTGCACGGCGGGAGGGAGAAAGAAATCGGCGGGATAGGAGAAATGAATCGCCCGGCAGGATATGTTTTGGGAGGCCTGTGCGCGGCGGTATAGGCGCGATTTGGCGGGAGCGGCGGGATTTGGCGGGAGTGTGAGACGAATTTTCCCCGTGCCGGCCGACGGGTCGGGCCCGCGTCGGTTGGCCTCGCTGTTCGTTGTGTCCGGCGTCCCCGGTGCGTCCCCGTGGGACGGGGACGGGCTCGGGGCGCCGGACACCGTATCGGGGCGCGCCGGACAAAAAAGGGCTTTGGGGGACGCGGCTGGAACGCTTTTTTTGTCCGGCGCGCCCCAAATCGCTTTGGGGGACGGTTTGGGGGACGCGACTGGAGATGCTCTAAAGCCGCTAGAGCCAGGCAAGATCAAGGCAACGACGACGCCACCTCCCGTCCATGGCCGCCAATCCAAGATAAGGCCACACCCCCATGGCATTGATTCTGCAACGTTTCTACATCCAACTCTCTGTGGCGGAGGACCTACACATGCTCGTCGTGCCGCCGGCGCTCCAGGCTTTCAGCAAGGGCTATCAGACTAGATTAAGATCCCATTGCCGCACAGTGTGGGATTGTTCGCCTGCCACTACTGCAACAGTGACTACATGTGTCCTACCATGGTGCCCATGTGGTCCTCGGTGGGTACTATCTGGAGTTGACCGTCAAGTACGATTAGGAGTACAACGACGTCGTGGAGTTCAAATTCCAAGCGTTCGTCCTGAAGATGAAGATCTACAAGAACAATAGCTCTACCGCCAGGCAATGCACGTGCCCTCACCACAGCTAGGAGGCGGCTGACCAAGTTATGTGTCTATGTAAGTGCTTTCTATATGTATTTGTAGTGCTAGTAAGTACGGCGAAATGATGATGTGGAGAGTGTGATACTTTATTTTGAACAGGGGTGTTTAGGTGGCTTCTATGTCCGTGGAACCCTCTTGGTTTTGATCGGGGTGTTCTTGTGAACCCTAAATATGCTAATCCATTTTTTATGTGCTATGATGTGTGTTCATTGTCTTCGTAAAGGCTTAGTTAGGTGGTATGATCACCAGCATGAAGAGCAAGGTAATCACATCAATATTTTGCACATAACCAAACAACTAATACTTCCCTCGTTAGCCAAAGAATCGACAATTATTGCCAACCAAACAATGATACGAATCTGCGCTAGGAAACATTGTTAGCAATCAAACATAGTGCACAAAGTGGCCAAACCTCGGTTATCCTCATACAACATCCATCATGCCAAAAGTAGAAATAGGCAAAATTCGATGCGAGCAACCAATCACGCCCCAAATGGATAGTTAGTTTTTGAATTTGTTCGTGCATCCTAATGCCGTGGTCATCCGGTGACCCACAAACGATCCATGAAGGTGTATTTCACCGCATTTTTATCCAAATTTGGTATGGAATTGAGATGCAGCGGTCAGGTTGAGCGTCCATATTGCGTGTCCATTTGTCTAGCTTGGGCCGTCCATCCATCCACCCCTGCAGCGGGAGTGCCTAGGTCGGTCCATGGAGGCCACAACGCCCCCCTCCTTGCACAACACCATGCCCATAGCTCCTGTTGTCGCGGGTCTGGCTCGTGCTGCCTACGGTTGCCCAAAATAGGCCGCCGTGCCCGGGGTGGCCTAGTCGAAGAAGGCTGTTCCACCTTGTCCCCGGGGCCAAAAGTTTACCAAGGCCGATCTTACCCGAGAGGCATCAGTCCTTGCGTTGATCCAGGCCTTGCAGAAGACTACGACTGATTTTTCAAGTTGCCCATGCCAGAAGGGATGAGAAGAGGCATCTGAAAAAAGAGGCCAACACTGCCATCTACCCCAACCTCACCAAAATGGGAATTGAGGTCCAAAGGATGGACATTGATGCCAAAAGGGCAGACGTCGGGGGCCGAGGCTAGAAGGCTATACGTCAATGCCAAAATTCGATAGAGGACAGAAGGATCATACTGGCCGACTTGGCTACCATAAACAACGACACCAGGCTTTGGTCCTGAAGAACCGCGTCAAAATCCACGTGCGTGTGATGCCTGATCGGCAGTGCCAATGTCAAGCACCATGATCTTCTTGTGGACTACATTTTCAAATCATGACTAGATTGTGCCTCTTTTGAACTACATTTTGTGCAGTACTATGTGCACTATTTGATGTACACATTTGTAACCTATTTGAGCCACTCTCGCCACTATTTGGAATTCATATTTTGGTAATTTTTACTTGTTTGACCTTATTTTGGTGATTTCAATACAATATGGCCCGAACGATCAAAATGCATCGGCCCGCTGGGTTTACTCCTCGACACAAACCATGTAGTCGGACATTTTCGGCGTCCGTCTTGCATTGCCCCCCTGGAGATGGCTAATTAACATCATTATGAAAAGGCTTAAACTTTCTACCGTCACCGTTACATTAGCTGGGTGTTTAGGGTACTGCCTTTCAAAAAAAAATAGTAGGGTACTGCCGTGAACTGTCAAACTAGCTGGTGCTACTAGCAGCATGCAGGGGCAGCTACGCTCTCGGCGGGCGGGTGCGTGGGGGACTGACGGTGGGGCCCACCCGCTTACGTGCCTCCCGGAGCAGAGCGGAGCGCGCAGGCTAGCAGCTGGTAGCTCGTCGTCGAGCTCGAGCCCCCCGCCCCCGCTCCACGGTTGATACGTAAAATCCGGGGGAGTACGTCTTCCGATGTACTAAGCCGCTGTCATCTTGGGAGTATCCCTGTTTTGCCCTTCCAAGAGCTAGGCGTCCCTCGGGGCAGCTCGGTCATTTCGGCCTCGTCGTCCTGCCGCAGATCTAGGCGCGCGCCCTATTTCATCAGCTCATCGAACGGGGGGAACCAAACCGGCTTGCTGGTGTGGATTGGACAGTTAGTTTTTTTTCCTCCAGAGAAAATCGCAGCTGGCTTCAGCTCTCTCCGTCGTAGAAAGAGAGAGCTCAGAGTGAGTGTGGCCGGCCGGGTCGCAGCCTTGCAGCGGAGCAGGGAGGAGGAGCAAACCAGGTGAGCTGGTGAGGTGAAGTTTACAGCTGCTTTGAAGATGCCTCACCTCAACCTCGCCCGTCATTTCATCTTTCTCTGAAACCTGCATGTCAGCATGTGTGCGCGCGCGTATGATCTTTCGGTCTAAAGTGCGGACCTGGACATGTCGTCCTTGTATCCAGACCAGCGCGCGCCGCAGCATTTCGCATTGCACGTTGCATTTCTTTACCATTTTCCTCCTGCCGCTGCAGTCGCTCCAAAGCTAGCTAGCGTTGGAGCTCCTCTCACACTCACACTTGCCTTTTTCTTGCTGAGCAGGAGCTCTGGGGGGAAGGAAGCGCATGGAGGAGAGAGTGAAAAGTGGAGGCGAAGTTGAGGAGGAAGAGACGAGGCTAGCAGAAAGGAGGCTTGTGGTGACCCCACCTCCGAGCTGAGGGGAAGAGAGGGGTGGTGGGAGGAGGAGGATCTCCTCTCACATCAAAGGTGGGGGAAAGCATAAAGGCGGAGGGAGGAGGTGGTGGAAGAGAAGGTGGGGAGAGGGGGGGCAGCTACACAGGTCCAAAGCAGGGGTAAGTGGAAGAAAGCGAGCTGCAGGGAAGAAAGGCAGGCAAGCTTCGCAGCGAGAGCAAGGGATACTGAGCTCGTGTGAGTGAGTGAGAAGTAGCCGAGCCGAGAGCATCCGGTTCTTGCACCACCACCACTACATTGCTCCTCTCCCTTTCCACTTCATTGCCCATCCACTATATTTAGAGTGTCAGTGGAGGTGAACAAGGGGAGGAGGTGGTGCCCTGCTCTGCTCTGCCAAGCCATGGCATTGCAAGAACAAGACGGAGAGGAGGACGGGGATGAAGACGAAGACGCTGAAGAGGAGGATTGGATGACGAAGAGGGTGCTGGGGAGCTGATCGATTTCTCCCCTGGCCCAGAGGCGTTCGTGGTGTCTGGTTTGGAGTAGTAAGATATTGGCACAATAGGCTCAATCACTTTTTCTTTCTTTTCTTTCTTTTATTTCCCCCGGCCCTTGTTTTGCTGTTTTTGCTCTTCTTTCCACTCCCTTGGATCCATTGATTGCATACTCTTCCCCGTGTAATTTTCTTCTTGGTCCTGTGCTACCGCTATTGGTGTTTTCCCTGATTCGGAATGGAAGGGGAAAAGGAGTTTGGCGACACAAAAGAGGGAACAAGCTAAAACAGCTCAAATCTCCCACATACAAAGCTTGTCCCGTCCCTCTTTGCTGCGCTCCTTCAGATCAATCCGTTCATCATGTGCCGTGCTGCCCGGCCCGCTGCCTGTTGCTGTTCCGGTTTCTACACGCACAGTGACGAGCGCGCATTAACTCTGCTTGGTTTGTTCCTGTTCGCCCGCGCGCCATGATGAGTTCTCCAGCGTCCGTCCAGGCGGGCAATATTCCACGAGGAAGAAGACGGCCCAGGCGGCAATATTCCAGGAGGAAGAAGACGGTGCGAGGTGAGGTGAGGCTAGAGAGAGATGGGGAAAATGGAGATGCAGCCGGCGGCGCTTTCCCTCCATGCGATGCGAGCCCGGCCGTTTCCACCGTTTCGGCTGGGGCGGCCACCGCACGCACGCAGAGGGCGTGGGCGGGATCGGTGGCCCGCTTGCTTGTTGAGCTTCCCAATTTCCCTCCTCACACACTTGTCTTCTTCCCCATGTCGTCTTCTCGGGCTCATCAACTTGCGCCACGCCGCGCCATTGCGACTGTGCCCACCGCCAGGCTACAGGGCTAGGCGTAAGCCATAGTTGCATTTACTCGCTCGCAGTACCTAGCACTGGTGCCCCCACCTGATCCGCCGTGGGGTCTGGGCCCGGCCGGTACGTCGCCGATGACAGCAATGGTGGTCATGGACCGACGCCAGCCATCTTGTTTGAAAAATGTGATGATAATTTGAACGCCGTTGCTCGGGTCCGGCGTCAGATTTTGCGACACTGCCGAGGAAAAGAGATCGGCGACGGCGACACGCTCTGCCGCTCGCTCGATTGTTTTTATGTTGGCACAAAGCCAAATGCTCCACTTGGATCACCGTGTTCACAATTTTATTTGAAAAGTGGAGTGCCCGGCTATCTGAATCGACGCAATGCATACTGCATTGGCTTATTCATTTACTCATATTCAACATAGTATATGGCAAAAAAGTCATACCGAGTACAACGATCGTACTTCCTCCCTCTTAGTTTAAGGGGCGCGCACTTTGTTCAAAAAATTGTTTTGACCATTTTTTTCCAACAAAATATGCAATATATGTTTAAAAAAATTCAATATATTATTTGAAACTTTTTTAAATACGAATCTAATTGTATAGATTTTTTAGATATACAATGTATATTTTGTTGACTAAACTAATGATCACACTTTATCTTAAACTATGTGAGCCTGTTAAACTTAGATGGAGACGGAGGGAGTATAAACTATATGAAGTGGATCCCCTAAACAATGTGCTATCACCAACAAGCTCAATGATATGGGAGCTACGGGACCTTGTGCCCGGCCGGACAGGCAGAGGGCGTCTCATGCGCGCCACTCCGAAAATCGCTTCGGTCATCTTCCATCGACCCATCGTTAGGATGTACAAATCAAAGCAATGTCCCTCGCAAATTTGGCGTTCGACACAACAACAGTGCCAAACAGCATCACCGCCCCACGCTCCTACACCTTCGCATGCACACTCACTGACAGGAAAGTTTAACACCATGTCACCGAGTCCTGCCAACCGACTCACCTCCTTGGTCATCACACGAGAAGCACTAGGAGATTTGCGACCGCAGCCAAAGACGACCATTGGTCTCTCCGGCCGATGTAGGGTTCAAAAGATGATGTCCCTGTGTGAGGGAACGACGTTGCCACCATCTGATCCAAAAAGTCCAAATCTCCATGGAGAACACCGAAAACGAGAACGACACCACAAGATCTCCAAGGAGATAATATGGTAACGAGGCAAGCAGGGTGCAACGAGGTAACAAGATCATCCCCTACCCGAGCTTTGCCCGTCGGCGTATCGACAATGAGGAGAGCATGGGTTGTTGTAACCTAGATCGCCAGGAGAAGGTGAGATTGGGGGTTGTAACCACACAAGTAGTACACAGAGACTTAGTCCCTCAAGCCTATTTAGGGCTCAAAGGATGATGCCTCCAAGAGAGAGAGAGAGAGAGAGGGGGGGGGGGGGACGATGTATGATCGTTGCCATCATCCGATCTAGGAAGACCGAATCTAGGTTTCCCCCGGGAGCACACACGAAACGAGAACAACACCACAACACCTCCAAGGAGATGATGAGGTAACGATTCCAGGGAAGGGATAATGAGGTAGCCACGTCGCCCCCTGCTCGGGCTTTGCCCATTGACACTTTGGCAGCAACGATGAAGTAGGGGGTGGTTGTAACCTAGATCTCCGAGAGGGGGTGGGTTTGGAGGTCTGTAACCTCTTATTGTGTGTTTCGAATGAGACTTTTTATGTATTCACGGTTGCACGTGCTGGACCCTGCAAAATGGTAACGTGTAATAAGATTAGATCGGTATTTCATCCGTGAGGGGTGTTCCGTGTATATGTCGGTATGTCAGCGAAGACAGATCGTCCAGAAGCATGGGCCTGTGTGTTGTTTTGCTGTCCGGGACCCGGAGATCGGCGGGGATACCGGTATACCGTATACAGGTGTTGATTTGGAAATGCTTGTATGCATGCCGCGCGAGAGCAGAGGTAGGAGGCTGGAGATGGCATGCACTTTCCGATGGTATCGGTTAAGTTTGCCTGCGTATTTAAAATAGAGAGAGAGTTTCGATGGAGAAAAGAGGCAGCGGGTGGTCGCGTCGTACCGTACTGGTGGTACTGGGCGCTTGGATTCGGGAGATTTTGGTGCTGCCTTAGTAGTACTGCGTGGTTTCAAGTTAAAATCAAATCAATCACCTGGCTGAGAGTAGCTGTGTGGCCTGAGGAAGCAGAGGAGTAGGAACATATCTGCTGCTAGCTATCGGGCTATTGTAGAAGCAAGAAGTAAAATCAGCCTCCTCGAGGGTCCAGGCCAATGTCATTTTTGATGGCCGACACATCTACGATGGACGCCAAGAGGAGGGCACGGTTCAACAAGACACATGACAATATGACATCATCTTGCGGGAAAGGAGGGCACCACCGCCGACGAGCTCTATACCAATGACGACAGCAACTACCATGGTGGAGGCGCCTTCTACCGTTTGAGGGGCGGCGTATGGGGGCACGGCTGGTACCCGGCGCCTCCCTATATAAGCATGGCTCCCCCCCGCCCCCCCCCCCCCAAAACATTCCTTCGGAGGGAGCGATGTAGGCCGCACGGGACTGATTGGAGATGCTCTAACCTCATTGTATTCACAGTGGCGCAATACCCTGCAAAATGGTAAAGTGTAATAACATTCGATCTATGTCCGTGAGGCGTGTTCCGTGTAAATGTGTACATGTACCGATGTCTGTACACTGTATTTCAATGTAGAGGGCATACATACGCATGGCCGCATGGCCAGAAATGCTACACTTACGGGATCATGCTTACGGATTTATATTTTTATATTACGGGATGAGGTGTCTCTCGTGTGTTGGTGCAAATTAGTTAGCTCCCCATAATTTTAGGCACGCCATGCCTCCATCACTCTCCACGTCTGCGCCGTAAGTGTTATCCCGTAGAAATCATCCCGTAGGTGTAGTGTTATTGGCCGCATGGGCCTATGTTGTTGTTTTTGCTGTCGCGGAGCCGGATATCGGCCACGGATATCGGCAAGGATACTAGGAGACGAGTGTTGATTTGGAAATGGCTTCATGCATGCTGCGCGAGGCTAGGGCAGAGGAAGGTGGCTGGAGATTATAGCTGTGCATTTCTCGGGCCGGGCCGGGCCGACCAAAGCCCGACGCAAAAAATCCCGGCACAGGCCTAGCCCGACCGTCAGGCCACTTTTTTCGGCCCAAGCCTGGCCCATGGAGGAGAAAGCCCGTCGGGCCTCGGGCCGGGCCGCTTCAGTAAAACGCGTAAAACGACAGCCCAGGCCCGGCCCGGCCCAAGCATCGGGCCAGGCTGCCCATGGCCAGGTATACTGGAGATGGCATGCACTTTGCGACGGTATTCCTTTCTTTTTTAAGGGTTTGTGATGGTATTGCCAGATTAAGTTGGGCTGCGTAGTATGTATGAACAAACAAACAAAAAAAAGGAGAGTTTCGATCGAGAAAAGATGCATGCAACGGTTGGTCGCGTCGTACTGCACTGATACTGGGCGCTTGGATTCGGGAGATTTTGGTGCGGCCCTACGTGGTTTAAAGTTAAAATCAAATCAATCACCTGGCTGACTAGCTGCGTGGCCTGAGGAAGCAGAAGGAGTACGAGCATCTGCTGCTAGCATCAATCAGGCTATTAGCATATGCTAATGTTGCGCCCGTGCTCTGAAGAAGCGGCAATTTTGGCTGAATGGGTTAGGGTTAGATTATTGAGAGCTTCAGTCAGACCCGTGGGTCTCTGTACCCAAGATTTCGCTGTCTGCTCCGTCCTTTCGATCGCTCGATCAGTTATCGTGCAACGCAGGAAAGCGGCGCGCTGAACGAGCGGCACGCCGGCCGGCCTCAGCCTGTCAGGTTTTGTACTAACACGTTCAGATCGCAAGTCTGCCACAGTCTACAAATAATAATTTCTTTCTCGTTACAGCACAGACAGAGGCGTACGTCTGTTCAGTACAGTACGCACGTACTACGTACATTAGATAAGCTGGGGACGAGACGGGACGGGACGGGGCCAAAGCCGGCAAGGGCAGCGCAGCCTCTGATCGTGCATGCTGTTTGGTTTATTTTACTACGTGCTACCTACTCTACACTGCTGCTACGTACAGTAGGCTGCACGTCTCGTAGCGTAGCTGCCTGGGAGCCGTGTCGGTAGCACGTAGCGAGCCCAGCGACCACCCAAAACCCGCACGTCGTCTTCTCATTTGACCGCTGATTTGACGCCTGTACGTAGGTAGTACTGCTAGCTTGGCTATGCTCTGCGAGTGCATGCACAAAGCACCGCTCGCAAAAACGCTGAGTACAATGTACAGCTACCAAACAATAATCCATGGGAACACAAGCCAGTGAATTCGAGTGGACATGAGGACACCGATAAGCCAGCACAGTAGTCTGATGTAAACGGATCGACGCAAACAAACCGAGATGTTCATCACAACACATCTCACGTTTATTTTATTTTTTGACAATCAATACCACATATATTTATAATAATAAATAGTACATCGTAGAGATACACGAGCTGTCTTCGGCGATTACAAAATAAAGTCTAAAAGATTTAGCAAATTTTTGAGGTCTTCAAACTCTTTCTTCTTCCAAGATATAATCTCCAAGATATAATCTTGTATTTTCCTGAAGGAAGCGAAAAATAGATAATAAACCATAGACCTGTAAATATCAACGAAGGTTGTCCCATAATTTTAATTTGAGCCGAATGACAAGACTGCGTGCACGCGCGCAACTATTAAAGTAGTCAATCAACATCGGCAAGAGTACCAACACCAGTATGTCAGGAAATAAAAACCGATCTGCCTTATCGACGTTGATGAAGAGCCGAAAGTACGAATCACCATTGTCGAGGACGTAGCAACCGGGACAAAAACTACGAGGATAATCCTCCTCACGGCAACCATGAGAAAAGATCCAATATCGATCTGGCGAAGCAAGATCTGAACACCCATACCTAGATAACTAGATAACTGTAATCTTTCAACACCACCATTGACGCCGGAAAGGAGATCTCGTCGTCGAACGAAAGGCCGAAGATCACTTATTGCAGACGATGCCATCTCCATTGCGGGGAAACCAACAAGAAAACACAGCGACCAAAACTCTAACATAGACTACTGAAAATACTACTTTTATTGAAAACTCCACACATAGATTGGGTTCCCCACTCCTCCCGACGCCGGCAAAGCCGGCCGGAGGAGGAGGAACCGATCTATGGAGGAGGCTGAAGTGAAGACGGCTAGAACTTTTTCTTGGAGACGGCGCCTGAGTCGAGGCGATACTTTTTTTTAACACATCTCACGTTTAAATTTAAGCTAGAAATGCGTCGGTGCGAACATGCACATGCCACGGACCGTTCGCGTGTCCTCTCGCATAGTTCTCAGCCCGCCTGGCAGCGTCCGAGCTAGCCACTTCGCCTTTTGCCTGGCCATCGAAGCCGGCCGCTCGGCTCCTGTGTTGGTGGTTCTACGTCCTTTACAAATGCA
Organism: Lolium rigidum; assembly: GCF_022539505.1. Taxonomy (NCBI): domain Eukaryota; kingdom Viridiplantae; phylum Streptophyta; class Magnoliopsida; order Poales; family Poaceae; genus Lolium; species Lolium rigidum. The sequence goes on along the minus strand of NC_061512.1, from coordinate 64,125,465 downwards.
AGCACCAACACGCCTTCCTATGCATCAATGTCGTTGCCCCTTCCAGCCTTGCTTGCTTGCTAGACCATCGACAGTTGAAGCATCCTCTTCACCGGTGCAATGAATCGACGTTGGTTGTCCTGGAACGAGGCTACCGCCTACCGAGCTTGCCAAGTATGACATCCCCGTGCCGCCAAAAGCGGCGATGTCGAAGGGGTTCGCCTTCTGCCCGGCCATCAAAACTAGCTTTGTTTTACGAGGAAAGAGAGACATCGTTGAACCGCTTTGATGACAATCGTGCACCACCGGGGAAGAACATGGTCGAGCAGACCGCTTTCTGGTCGAGGTCGTGTCGCACCGTCAAAGACGTAATCGATAGCGCCGGCAGCGTAGCCTTCATTCGATTGGCTATGGAAGTCGGCATCCCTCGACATCGAGGAGGAACAATAGGGGGTGGCTGGTGGCCTCTTAGCGGCACGGGCACCCAATCCAACTGACGAGCATACGGTGATGAAGAGTTTACATTTATTTTAGTTTTTGTCATTTTATATAGGGGCCTTTTATATATACCTTTGTTTATTCTCTTGCTTCATTATTTTCCAATGAGATATTTGCCATCCTAAACTAAAACATAATATTATATCTTTCATCTTCTACGTCAGCCCCCAATCTAAACGGACAAGTAGAACGAGATGGTCAATTTTGTGTCCAACGCCCGACCAAAATAAATACATTTACCCTAGTGAAGCACGTCACGTTCCACGAACACACGCTTACATCAACAGATTTTGCACGCACATGCTGAATTTGTGATCGAAACCGAGATTTGTGAAGTTCTTGCTAGCCCAGGCAGCCACCGAGCAGGCAACGTTCTTTTCCTCGGAACGGATTTGGAGGCCAGACAGAAACAGACAAGGACACCGCACGCGCCACGGCTCATGCGGCCACGGCGCTATCCACGTACGGCAGCGCCATTGCCCCTTGCCAGCGCGCCGCCCCCACCCGACCGCTCGGCTCCAACCACACGCCGGCCGGCCGGGCGCGCGCGTCGCCGTCGAAGAAAACCATGCCTTGCACGCCAGAAATGGCCGCAACTTGGCTGCTTCCGGCATACCCCTGCCGACGCGCGCGCGTGTACCAGGAGATGTCACGGGGGCGTCAATGGCGACCGACCGACATCGACGGACAGCGACGCCGATTAAATTTGCATGTCGCCGGAACGAGGCGGATGGATTGACAGATCATGGTGGACGCGACGGCGGGCGAACAGATGGATGGAGTAAAGACGGATCATGTAGCTAGCTACAGAGAAGAGAAGGCAGCCATTCGGTCGAACAGTTCGTGCGCGATGGCCTGGGTGGTGGTGATCATTGCTGGACAACCATTAGTGACGGCTGATTAAAGGCGAAAGCGTGCCATTCGTTATGGAGCAATGATGATGATGGGGCTGGCTGGGCCGGGCTCACGCTCATTATGGCCTCATTCCGCCGGCTCTGGCCCAGCCGGTATAATTATATCTGCTAAGTACACTGTTCGGCTGGTTGGGCCGGGACACTGCACACACTAATTAATTGTTCTACTATGTGTCATCACGCGATGCCAAATCAAGCATACGAACGAAAAGTTCATGTGAGCCTGTGAGGTGCCGACGTAATGATGATGGGCAAGCCATCGTCCTCCACGATCCGGATTCGGCTGCCACACTACTACCTCCGTCTCATACGGTGCACGCGTGTTTTAATACAAATTTTGACCATAAAAAGTAAGTGATAAAATCTTGATTATATTATATGTAATTAATATTGTTGGATTCGTATTGAAAAACAATTTCTAATAATGCTAATTTCATACATATAATTTTTATATATTTAAAGTAATTATTAATTAAAAAAAGCACGTAAAATGAGGACGTTTTATTCATTAAAACGGATCGAGTAGTTCATTCGTACCCATAAAAACATGTCGCGGAATGTTGAATTCGTGCACTAGTGTAGTTGCACTACAAGGACGTCCGAGTGTGAGCTAGTGTAGTTGCACTACAAGGATGTCACGAAATCTCACATAAGACTAGACCACCATCTCCGCTTCAAACTTATTTAAGTTCTAGCTTTGTCTAATCTTTTTATCAGAATATATAAGGTTAATTAAAAAATCCACAATACAAAATAGTTTCATTAGATTTATCAAAGAGCGTATTCTTACCAAAAATCACCAGCAGCATCTAGGCACTAGTTCTCCAGTTTTTCTTTTTGGAAAAAATTGAAAATATATTTGGGGAGTTAACATACACATAAAACTTCAAAAGGTATGGTGGAAATATTGGGGAAAATATATTATATTTTAAGCTATACAACAAAGAAAAAATTATGACAAAATGTGAGTTTTCTATACCTAAATATATAACCACAAATTTGTTTTTAGCTCAAAATACAACGAAATTTCTGCTACAACTTTGCAGCACTGTTCGGGACATGTGCATATAGTTCAGCAGTAACTTTTGTGGTCATTTGAATTACATAAGTACAATTTTCACAAATTTTGAATAATACTAACATTGGTGCTTGGGTGCACCCGATCTTCTCTCGCTCTTCACGTAACTACCAAAGTTAAAATTTGTACTCCCTCCATCCAAAGAAGGATGTCACATACTTATTTGTTTAAATTTGGATATATCTATATGTTAAATAGTATCTAGCTATATCCAAATTCAGATAAATTGCGACATCTTTTTCTTAATAAAGGGAGTAGTGAAGTTCTAGCATATCCAATCCGATACCAAATTCCAGGACAAATTCTAGCATTTCTCCAAAGCAAAGTTTCTTGCGGCCTATTGCAATGGGGACAACAACATATGCGTATATATTTTTTTCTTGAATTTCGGAAATAATATGTTAATTTTCTGGAAATAATACGGTGACACTCCATACTCGAGGAAAAGTCCCTTTCTCTCCGGCCACGAGGGATAGGTTACTGCATGGCCAATCCACTTAATTTGTCTCCGTTCCCAAGCGATAGGTCCCACTGCACCATGTTGGATCGGGCATGCATCAATCTATCGCTTCTGGCTAGAGAGAAAGGTTCCTTTCTTTCGAGCCTGGACAAAAAGCAACCTTTTGCTCGGGTCTAAAGCGTTGCTGTATTATTTCCGAAAAAAATTGGTATATTAGTTTTAAAATTTGAGAAACAAATAACATTAAAAAAAGTTCATGTCACAAGATTGGACAGGGGCAAAGGTTGGTGTCCTGGTATGGACGAAGCGTATGCTATAGGGGTACTTTACGAATGGTGGTTGACAATGACGACATTTGAGTACCTGGACGAGATTGGTACACGACAGGATGCACCTAGGTTCGGCCCCTCTCGGTGGAGGTAAAGACCTATTCCTGCTTGATTATATTGATGTCTTTATATGAGTACAGTGTTGCTGGTGGCGAAGATGGAAGATATGGAGGCTATCCAGGCTAGGAGGTCAAGCCTTATATAGATGATGACTTGACCTATGGTTTTACATCATGCAGAAGAGTCATCTAAACACTATTCGATTATCACAATTGATTCCTTTGCTTGTTCTGCATCGACATGTCTTCTCCGTCGTGCTTGGCCTTGGTAAACGGGATGCTAGAGATGGCGACTAGTTTGGGCCACCATGGACTTGGTCAATGACTCGCTTCGTGGGCCTACCTAGTTGGATATCCCCTTGCTAGTCGGCAAGAGCAAAAATGTTGTCCGCTATTTGATCAATGAGCACTCTTGATCGTCGTTCATGGGGTTACTAGGTCCGGGTTATTTTAGGTGCCCCGAGCAATCTTATTTGACAATAAGCCGGGTGCACTTAGTGGTGGACATTCGTGTTTTAACCAAGAACTTTGGTTTGGGTTTCTAGTTTTGTTAACAAATTTGGTTTTCGAGAACAATAAATAAAACATGCATGAAAATTGTGGTAACGAGACGATTCGGTTAATCGACAGATTCAGTTTGGTTTATGCTTAGCGAATAAATCAACTAACTTGTAAAATAGCAGGCATCACCGAAAAAAACACATATTGATTTGCATATCAATAGAAGAAAGCATCAGTTGCACAAGAAATCTATAGAGGAGCAGTAATCGTAGGCGGCTGCTATTTGGGAGGTTGCAACACTTTGGCCCCGGTGCATCGCTTGTGAGGGATCTAAGCTAGGGGTGGCTAAAATTACGAGCAACATACTTTATTATGAAGGCTTCACTCTATATTAAGAAAAATCTAGTACATCAACCACCGAAGTCATAAGAAGAGCAGTTTGTGAAACGTCCAACACACCTAGGGCGCTATAAAATGTTGGGCCTAGGCCCAAATTGATGATTAGTTGCTCAGTTCGGTCCGTTCGGTTCTGTTCAGCTGGTGGGTTTATTAAACCCGAATTCTAACAAGTTTAATTCGGTTAGTATTACTGAAACCGAAAAAATAGCAGGTAATAACTAGATTGTGGTTAGTTTGGTTTGGGTTTCGGTTACTTGGTTTCACGGTGTATATGCCTGCACCGCAAGCGAGTGAGCACGGAAAACCCGCATGTCTGTTCTCATTTGACTGCTAACTTGATGTAGTCAGCTGCCCCTACGCTCACAACACCAACACTTACGAAATTTCACAGGTATATACTGAAATCCATTCAGGATGCAGCTAGGTGATTAATCCAGCAAACCTCGTTGGTGCCAACGTACAAATTCTGTACCAAAACCGTCAGGTATATCTGATGCCGACCGAGCTGCTCAAATCATTTCACACCGTCAGAAAGAAACGGACAACGACGCCGCGAGTTTGGCCGAGCTGCGGCCATGCGCGCGAGCTTTGCCCGTCGACGTCGAGGGAAACCATGGCTTGCACGCCAGAAATAGCTGCCGATCGACGACGTGCGCGGTCAATGGACCAAGAGGTGTACTTCAGGTTGAGGGTAGGAAGGAAAACCTAGTCGGGCGCCGTCAATGGACGCAGACGCATCGATCGACAGACGGCCAAGGGACTATCGACGGATTGAACGGATCGATTGATGCACGACGCTTGGCGCCCGACAGATGGCTGATGCTGGACATGCGGATCCTGTAGCTACAGATAAGTGAGAGCTGCTATTGGATCGAACAGTTCATGGACAACTTCAGATGCAGGACCCTTTGTATTGTGCCATTATTAAGGAGTAATTAAAGGGAAAGAATGGGCGTGTCAGGGTGTTGATTGTTCGGCTGATGGGCTACCTGGGCCTGGACACTACAGAGCTATTGGTAGTCTGGATGGACCTTGGCTCGCATCAGCCCAACAAATTTCGGTCCGTTTGGATGCCTGCAGCCCATTGCGTTCTTGCTTGAACCGAGTTTTAAAGCACCACGGGACAGGTCGTGGAGGAACACCCAGAATGACAGTTTCTCCAGGGCGCGGCCAGGCCCGTTGCGGCCAGAAGCCTGCACGCCTGGAGAAGGGAGGCGGAAACGCCGCGTCCCTTCGGGAACACGCGCCATAATTAGGCTCACCGCTCCCTCTCCTTCCTCTCAGTCGCGACCTCCCTCAAACTGTCACATCACCCGGCGGTTCCCCTCCTGCCGACCAATCCGCCGCACGGCCGCACGGAGGAGCACCGGTACCGAAGGAGATATCGGCGAGCAGCACCGTGACATCGGCCGCAACCTGCTCTGTCTTCATCGGCATCTCGAGGTCGCCCGACCTCGAGCTCATCCTCGATCGGAACAATGGCGGTAATGACCTCTCCTTCTCACCTTGGTACTCGTTGTGCTAGAACATGCCAATCTTGGTCATTTGCGACGACATGCACATTAGATTTGCTAGGGTTTCCATTAGGATAGTGTTCGGATTGATGTTTGCAAGGTGTTCATCCCCATTTTTTGCTGTTCTTGTCCAGTTCTTGCTTTTCACGGTGTGGATTTGCTTAGATCTATTACTCTAATATCGGATTGTGGTAAATCCTTCCTAGATCGGACTGTGGATTGCTGAAACTGCCAGATCTTATTGTTCATGCAAAGAGCGGAAGGGTTTTTTGTGCTGGGGTTTAGCATGTTCAGATAGCTGTGCGGAATGAGTCGCGCTAGTTTGTTCTAGATTGTGTTGTTTCTGATTAAACTAGGCCGATGATTGTAACCGGGTATCATAGTATGAGGAGATGATTGATCAGAACCTATGGCATGACTGAACATCACCATGCCATTGGTTCAGATCAAACATCTCCTCTATATGTGCTCATTGTATGAGGCCTATGCTACCTTGCTTTGCATGTTTGTACCTCTTCAGTTGTGCAATGGCCAGTTGTGCAATGACCAATGATTTAACTATGGCACAACGGAAGGCAGGGTGCTGCCCTCAAACTTAGTCATGTGTGACATATTACTTGCACACTAGACTTAGTTTGCGCACAGTCCATTTGCCCGCCGTGTGATCCAATATATGAGGCCTCATTCTGTTTGTCTAGTGCACTGGCCAATGATTGAACAATGACACACTGGAAGGCAAGATACTGCCCTCAAACTTAGTCGTGTGTGTGTGATTACTTGCACACTAGACTTAGTTTGGAGGCAGTCCTTTGAGCTGCCGTGTGAGCCAATGTATGAGGCATCACATGTTTTTAATGTTCATTTTCATCTATATACTTGTGAGCAGGCACACCTCTAATGCCATGTTTTCTTGTGGCAGACTGAGAAACTCAAGCTTGGGTCACCTACTGAGACCCCCGAGGAGGGACCGTCGAAGAAGCGAAGGGCGGCTAACGTCGAACACATCTAGCCGGACGTAGGGCTGGACCAGTTCATGCGCATCGTCTTCACGCCCACCTTCAACCGACTACGGATCCCGCATGATTTCGTCAGGTGGTTCAGAGAAATCCCTTCGAACATCATCATCACCACCAACACTGGCTGCTACTGGAGGATGACTACGGCGAGAGAAGGCGATGACGCATACATCTACCAGGCGTGGACGGCCTTCGCCGTCGCTCATCAGCTGCAGATAAGCCAGTTCCTCACCTTCAAGAAGGTGTCCACCTTCTAGTACAATGTGATCATCTTCGACCACACCTGCACTAAGGTGATGATCATGTGCCGTTACCATGGCGACGCCACCAGGTGTGTCGTCTTCCAAAGTCATGTCTGAAGCTAACCTGGTTCTGTGTCGCTGCTACCATGTATGTGTCTAGTTGATGTTCCTGTCGTCTGTTGAACTATGATCGTGTATGGTGTGTCGTGAACTATGATAGTCCTGTGTCATGAACTATGACCGTGTTTGAACTATGATCAGTGCTAATTTTGCCTGAACTGTGAATTTTGTTCTTGCTTGTGCTGTTGATCGCTGGTAACCTCGCCACCGAAGGTAAGAGGTAAGCAGAAGCAGATTCTGGGTTACAACCAAACAACAGGAGCGTCGTTCTAGGCTGCTACAAGGCCTGAAAACCGACCTACCAAACGGGCAGAGCCCAAATCTTTACGGGCCGAAAATACTCTATGCAGGCCACCAAACAACGTGGTTTTTATGGCCCATGGCCCGTCTGCGACGTGCAGGGGACTCCTTTCCGCTGCGGCAGTGGTGCAAGAATCTGATGCAGGCAACCAAACGCGCCCTATATGTCTCTCAGTTGCTGTCATCACTCATAGTGGTTATCATGCTATAACTATCTTGCATATCAGGACGATGAAAAAATGTCATAGTTTCATGCAGGTTCAGTCACGAGCTCAAAGTCATATGTAATGGTTCGGAATAACGAGCACATGAACATTATTACCTGATCCTACCTTGTATGGTCAGGAACTCATGATACAATAACTTGTTAAAGCAAAATCCTATTCCATAATTTCGAAAATTTATGAAAAAGACAAGTTGAGGGAATAAAAAGAAAAAGAATCTAAGGTGTCGTTTATCTGTTATACTGAGCACACTTTATTTCTTTTATAAAAACTCACATGTCTATTTTAAAAATAGAAAAATAAATTATTCTTTTGACTTGATAATTATATTATGATTTTTTTCGAGAATACAACCTGAAAGGTGGCGCGGGCGTGACCCTTCAGGTGCCATCATTGACATACCTAGTGTGGAGCAACAACAGGTCCACCTGATGACCTGCTAAGAACCAAGAAGCCCAAGATAATTTAGCAATTATGAAGCGCCTAAGGCACATGTTTCCGACGTGCTGAACAAGGAGAAGACCAAAGACATAGAATCCTAGAGTTTATATCCAACTTGTAACTGACCCGGTAACAATACCTGAGACCTAGCCTCCTATACAAATGCTAGGAGGGTTCGCCGGGAAGGGGATATCGATCTAGTGTCAGATAGGCACCACGATAGCCATCACGACGACTTTGTAATTATCATCGTCATCAATCAAGAGCAGACACGCGGGAAGCACTGGCGGTGCTGCTGGTGGACCATACTGGGCCATGGCCCAGTCTTCTGAAATTGCAGAAAAAAATATCAGGGTGTTTTATGTCTCAGCGCTATAGGACGGTATGTTCCAGTCGGTGGAAACTGAAGCTTCTCTAGTTTACCAGCTAGGCCACTTTCCATTCTGTACGTCTTCTCCATTTGTTTCTAAATTTTCCCATGGCTGCTAGCTAGATCATGTTTCTTCCCCAAAATCCCCATCTCCTAGCCTCATATTTCTCATTCCCCTTCACTCCCTGATTCTAGCCAACTCAAATGGCTGCCGCACATCTAGTCTTGGGACTTTCTCAGAAGTTCTAAAGCTTGAGCATCAGATCGGCTAGGTATGCAACACACGGAAGGTTATCTTCTCCTATCTTTTTTTACAAATTCTTAGTTAAAATGGAGCCTTTTCGGTTGCTTGATTATTCTAGATAAATACCAATGGTAATTACATGTTGAATCAGTGTTTGCCGATTGGAGATATCTTTGTATTTTAACCACATATTATTTGAGATTTTTATATGCTTTCAAGTTTGGATCACCCTCTCGAGGGCCGGCGCACTTGATTGGTGCGTTGTTGAGATAGTCCCTCTTGACGGCGCTGATCCACTTCTCCACCCTTCTTGCACGGAGAGCGACCGTAATCTTAAAAGACATCCTTTCGGCCATGAGGTGGTATATCCGAGATCGAGGAGCCGGGTCACGCGCGAGGTACTCCATTGAGGCCAAAACATCGACGGAGAGAGATCGAGAACTTTTTGGTAGAGGAGATGATGGGGATGTGAAGAATGTGTGTGGCAATGGTGGAGAAGATGTGAGGCATATAAAGGAAAGGAAGATGAAGATGAACAGGCCAGCCACCAGGTGATGAATTCCCGTGGCTGGCCGTCGGCGCCGGCGACCCAAATTCCTGTGGCCGCGCGGCGCGTGACAATCGATTTCCGCGCCAATGATGGCGAGGACTATCGACATCCGCGGGAATGAACCGTTCGACTTTATGTCCCGGCTCGTGTCACCAGCCGGGACTAAAGGGGGTACCGACAAGCGCAGCGAGCCGCAAAACCCTTTTGTCCCGATACAAACCGGGACAAATGAGTTCTAACGAACCGGGATCTATGGGTGTCGTATGATTGGGTGAATTCGAGCAGGTCTTTAGTCCCGACCCATGATGCGGCCGGGACCAAAGGGGCCTGACGAAAGGCCTGTTTTCAACTAGTGGGCGGCATCCTGGGATCTACACCACCCTGATGCCCCTCTCTACTAGGGCCACTATCCTCGGACGACCTCTACCGATTCTGCTTAGTGATCAATCTCCATGCATAAAGAGGTGTTCTAATCACAAGGTTAAGATCTCGTTTCATGCTGATTCAACCAAAAATATTAATTCGTACCAGTTAGCTAGGACATCGATTTTCTTCTAATCTCTAGTATTTTAAATCGGCAAAAAAAATCCTCACCTTCCCATATGGTTAGCTGAAAGTATGTTTCTTCAGAAAACATTGTACACTGTAAGAATACAAAGACGCGACAATCAATTCGAAAACAAAAATAACACAACCGCTCATGTTTTGCTCCTGCCACATAATCTAGATATAACAATAAAATATGATGTAGAATGGGTTATTTTTTAGTCTTATCTTTAGTAACGAGACATCCTAAATTTGTGGTGAGAGAAATTGTGCTAAGATATGATCTTTTAGCTAAGAGAAGGCATTTTTTTTATCTTTCTTTTTTCTCCACCTCAGCATTTATCCTACGTGGCACGGCTATGATATCACCATTGTACATGCCCTAAAACCACCCCTAACAGCTATTCTATCAATCATGACATAATTGAATTCCAAACAAACCAGACATGTTCTTAAATCTTTTTTAGGAAATCTGCATGCACACACGTCACAAAAGAAAAGCAACTGGGCACGTGATACTCGCACATGTGATTTGATGTTTTTATGACATAAAAAAATGTTAACAATAGTCGATCGGGAATGGGGCTAGTTGGATGTTTGAGAGATGAGAACTCCCGAAGATATCAATTTGGAGCAACAAGCTTGGAGCTTCACTTACCCCACAACCATGATAGGTTACAGCAACTTCAGTTTCTGTTGGGAACCCCTAGTTGTAATGAAAAGGAATAAACCCTAGAGGCAAGGAATGACGGTAAAACAAAGGGTTGCACATAACCATGTCGTCGTAGCCCATGCGTAAATAAAAGAAAGCGAAAAACACCAATATATTCCTCTCTCTTTCTCTGTGCATGGGAGGTGTAAAAATTGGAACATGACGATCCAATATTAGTATCATGTAGTGGTGCTCTAGACCTAGTTTAGCGACAATGTGCCTGCTTAATTAGGAGTTTTCATCTAAATCTCATCCAACTAACCAAGATCATAGAGTGTTCAACAGGTTAATATATTTTAGCTGTACTTCTCCATTTTGTTTTTATTTCAGTTTGAGCTAGTAAAGGTACGAGTGATTTATTATTTTTCTAGAGTTACGAGGGGGATGCATCCATTATAACTTCACATTTAAGCAGCTATAGTGCTCTCATTCTACTAAAGCCAACCATATCAAGTTATTCTTCTCTCAAGTTCACTACTGGTTTATGAATAAGAATGATGTGCTGTATTGTTGCGGAAAACAATGCTAGTATGTACCTGGTTACATGGTTCCTACTTGTTACCCTCCAAAACCCACCGACGGGCAATGGTTAAGCAACACGAAGAGCCGGGAGGCTCCCAAGGCCGCTTAGTGGACACTGGCACCTCGCGTCGTCCCGCAAATCTTCCAGCCACGTCCTGGCGGTTGCTAGGGCGTGCCACCTGACCTAAACCCGATCAGGAAGGTGTTAGAGTGCTTCGATTGTTCCTGCATGGTAGACACGTAAACATTAAATACGAGCCCTATCGGCTCTCGAGTTGCCTCCGTGGATCGGCTCAAGGAGCCGATCGCCCCATGGTTCACGTTGGATTTACAATGACATGGGGATCCTGCTTGATCAAAACAAAGCTAAAACGATCCACGACAGCTTAGGGCTTTCACCGCATAACCGGAACGTCCTACGCGTGATCGGGCCTAGCAGATACGGAAGATGATGAAAACTACCCCTACAAGAGGCCTAAAAACCAACATAACGTCAATTCCCGGAACATCCCTTGTAGGAACGGTAAACAACATCTAACGCACTACCGGATCATCCGACCCCGACATAAGGCCTAACTATGCAGATATTAAACTAATCCTTGCGGAGCAAGGAGCAACTATAACGGATTGGATCTACTAAGTAACGAACAAGCAAGATGCTGCCCTTACACCTGGATAGGTGTAAGGGCAGCTAGGTGTCGAGGGACGGCATTGCCACGCAGATATGCACGAGAAAGCATCAATGCCAGCCCCTAAACACCTAATGATAAGTAGTACCTGCTCGCCATCAACAACGCTTCAACACGAAGCAGTACAAGGTAGACGAATAAACGTATCTCGCCTAGATCGCGAGATGCGATCTAGGCAGCATGGTGCTTACCCGGAAGAAACCCTCGAAGGAAGGGGTGGCGATGCGCCTGATTTGTGTTTGTTGTGAACGATGATTGTCCTCCTTTCTCGATAACCCTAGATACATATTTATAGTCCAAGGGACTTTCTAATCTGGACGTGCACCTAACCGTGCACGTGTTAAACTCTATCTCGTTAATTCTAAAACACGATGCGATCTACTATATTACAGATACATGGGCAATTCAGCCCAAACTCCTAGCGCAAGGCCGCTTCAAAGATGCTCCACGTGTAATCTTCAAAGCCCATCTTCACTTACGGCCCATCTCCTGATTTGGCCAAAATCTGGTGATAACACATGCCCCCCTGGTTTTGGTAATGATAATATCAAAACCATCTGTTTTTCCTTTGAGGGGTCATGTCGTGGCAGAGCCGTCGCAGTATTCTTCATCATGACGTCTTTGCCTCCTCAACTCCTCTGCACGATTTGACAGTTCTGGCACCACGTCCTCGGAAACTGCTTAAGCATTAAATCGCTATATCCCCTTTTTATTTGGCCACTTCCTGTAGTTCCCTTCGCACTAGCACTTCCAAAAGCCCTTCTCCGCCGCCATGTCTTCTTCTTCTTCCTCCTCCACTTCGTCGGGTCTTTCCTACGTGTCTTCTCCCATCAGGGAATCAACACCGAGTGGGGTACGCGAGCGGCGTACGATATCCTTGCCCCAACAGCGTGGGACAAGGAGGACCACGACTTCTCCGTTTGGTCCGAGGATGACAAGTCCTCAAGCGACGGGGAAAGTGACCTCCGCTTCCTCGCCAATGGGGAAGCAGTGGAGGAAAGCGACGACGACCGCCTTTCCTGGGAGGGGGTCACCTCTTCCGAGGAGGTGAAGGAGGAGGAGGAGGAGGAGGACGATAGCTCCTCCGACGAGCCGCCGGCCAAACGCCATTGCCCCTGGCCCGGGAACCTCAGCGACTTCGACAGCGAGGACGACGATGCTGACGAGGAGGATGAGGACAATGAGGGTCCTGCCGGCGGCCGCTACAGCAGCGACGACGAGCCGGCCGGGAGCAGCGACAGCGGCGGCGACGGCGATGACGACGACGATGAGGGCAGCAATAGCCCCTAGATAGGAGCTTAGCTTAGGGCCAGCAGTAGTAGATAGGGCAATGTACCCCTAATTCTTCCTTTTGAGAGCAATCAGCTCTTTATGTAAGAAATCTTGTTTATCAATGAAGAATTTCCCCAATTTGATTTTGCCGATATCCTTTATGATTTTTCAGCCGATTGTCCTTCGTACTGAGTCCGCCGATTGCCACTTCGGTCAATGCTCAACGAGCCGATGGCACCACATCGGTCTCTCACGATAAATCTCAGGATAGATCCATCCGAACCTCCAAACTCTCGATCAGACAGGGCCAAGCTATAATCGTGCAACCCCCCAGATCTTGGAAATGCAGATCCGACTGAATAGAATGTTAGATTTAGCGGCAAGTTCCTGAAATAACGTCCATTCTCCTCATTAACTTTAAATTTCAGACATTCTTCTGCCGCATCCTCCCCTTCCTGATCCTCCTTGTCTTCAGGAGAGCCCTAGGACTGTTGCTGGATCAACTCGAATGCTGAAGCTAACACCTTGCAAAAACAGGCACCATTCGCCCATAACTGTCCTTGTGATGCTCCATTTCCTTGCAGCACAAACTGATCTAGAGCCTAACCACTGATGATGGTTCCTTCTTCAAACTCCTCCCATCAACCCTGGTGGTTTTCCTCTGCAAGAGCTCGCCACCTTTCCACATGGTTACGATGCAGAGACAGCCGATTTCAATACCATCGGCTCTTCAGAGCGAAGAATCTTCAGGGTCAGCTGCCCCCCGAGCCTCAGTCAAGGCGAGACTAGCGGTGAGGATGCGCAGATCGAACAAAGGGCTTTGCAGGTAATTTGAGGCAGTCACTATGCAGAACCAGCCAAACTTGCCCCCATTGATTACCTTCCCTCCGCTGAAAGCCGATGTTGTAGATGAATCACCAACGACTTAAGCGATGCTTACGACGAGTCTTCGCTGAATTCGCATCTTGAACATGCAGCTGGTAGATCTTGTGTAATTGTACTAGAGTCGATGTCCAAGCATCGGCTATGCTGAAATTTTTCGTATTGTTTTCGATTTTTTTACCAGCCGATTAATTTCTGAATCGGCTCACCTAGGTACATTTTCGCGGCCTTGTACGCCTTGTACCTTCTCTGTATATGCCCCCCGAGCTCCTTCAATTCAACGATGCGGTTTCTAGTGAGAATATTGAGATCGTCACCTTGGTCAAGCCTATGGGCAGTCTCGGGCGCCCAAACTGACGCTTCTGCTAGCACCGCTACACTTGAAGGCTCGCAAACAAAGTTGGAGGTCCTCGCAGAGAAGACCTGAGTCACCAAGCAGTTGGAGAGTAGAGCCTCGCCATGTAACTCGAAGACTACCTCATCTACGCATCGGTTGTGCCCAAATTTTTTGGATTTTCCATTTTTTATATGGCCGATTTGTTTACGTATCGGCCCCCATATTTGAGCTGCTTTGCTGAGCATTTGATATCCATTCTCAGCTTCGTATCCTCGTGTTTCATCCATCTATGTGCCCCCCGAGCCGATTCTGTCAAGTAATTGCTGGTATCGGCTCTTTAGGCATCTGTTGGATCAATGCTGAACACAGACAAAGGCATGTTGAGGATCATTTTGGCCGATTGCCAGAATCGGCCTCCTTTTCCGTTGCAATGCTTGACGATGGTTTGCAACTTCTTGGATTTCCGCTGTAACTACGTGGCATGCTGGAGATAAGATCCTTTGCTTTTCATTTTTTTTGAGGGCCGATCGCAGGGATCGGCCTTGCCACGTACGTCCATGGCCTTGGACGTTGCTACTCTGTCAGGCCGGTGGATAAAACCAGCCTTACCCCATTTCTCGAAGCTTCGATGCGCTCACGAGCCTTCTAAACCGATTCCGGAGAGCGGCTCTTGGTCATCTGCTTCCCACACACTCATGGCAGCTAACGATATCTCGATTGAGTCATCTGCCTGAACGACTTCCACTTCATCTCCATCCCATTGTATGATGCATTGGTGCATTGTAGATGGAATGCAACAATTAGCATGAATCCAATCCCTTCCTAATAGGACGGTGTAATTGCTTTTGCTGTCGACGATGAAGAACGCGGTAGGTATGGTTTTCCGGCCTACAGTAAGCTCTACATTCAGAACACCTTTCGCTTCGACGCTTGGCCGTTGAAGTCGCTTAACGTGACGTTGGTCTTGATCAGATCATCACTGGAGTGCCCCAAACGTCGTAGCATGGAATACGACATTATGTTGACTGCCGCTCCGGTGTCAACCAACATCTTGCTGACAGGCTGCCCATTGATGTAACCCCTCAAGTATAGAGCTTTCAAGTGCCTGTAGCTTCTATCTCGTGGCTTCTCAAAGATAACTGGTCGTGGACCGCAGTCGAATTGAGCCACTGAAACCTCCTCGTCGCTTGGAGCGCGAAACTCCGACGGGAGTATGAACACCATGTTTGCATCAGCCGATGTCTCTTCATCGGCATCAGCCGATGCTTGTGCATCGGCTCTCGTATGTTTAGGGCGCCATACTTTCTTTGGCAGGCGCGCCTTTGTCTCCAATGTCTGCTGAATTTTCACGGCCAGATCGGGCCGTGCTTTTCTCAACGTGTACAGGTACTGTGCCTCGGCTTCTTCCAGGTTTCGCAGCCGCTGCACTCTACGCTTCTGAGAATGGCTGAGTCCATCAGGGCACCACCTTGGTCGGTGATACCTATCTTCTTCTCCATCTGACTCCTCAAAGTCTTCTTCTTGAGATGACTCAGCTTGTTTATTATGAGGTGGGAGAGGTCCTAGACGCTCGAACACTGAAACTTCATTTGTCCTCCTCCTTTGTTGTTTGCATTCTGGGCCATTCTCGATTGTTGGCAATCGGCTCATTCCGGAGTCCCAGCAATGTTTGAAGAAAGGACAGTCCCAGTGCTTGTCCACGTCGTCTTGCTCCCTTGACCTCCCTCTAGCGTGACGTTTGTACCCGTCGTTGACTCTGTTATGCTGACGATACCTCCTGTCCTCTGCATCAGACCGACGATATCTTTCATCGTCTTCGTCGTAGCGCCGACGTCGGTCGTACTGCTGCTCATATTTGTTGAGGAGATGCACGGAGAGTGGGCGCTGATACCGTATGCTTCTCACCTCCTCCTCGGTTAGGTACCGTCTATCATCATCTTGGGGCCGGTCGCGTGGAACGGCCTCCTCTTTTCCTTTGCCACGAGAGTGGCTGCTCTCTGCTTTATCCGCGCCATGGCGGTTCACCAGCCCTGCCATGTTGACAGTAAAGGAGAACCTTAGCTTCCTTATGGAGTGGCTGAGATCTACCGTGCTGGCGCCATGCGACGGACGCGTGTTTCCTTTGAGCTTGATGCCGTGAGAACGGGTCGTCTCAAAGGAGCCGATGAGCTCGGCTTCCCAGATGGCCTTCAGCTCATCGTATTTCTTCTTGTGCTCCGCAGGGAGATCCTCGTATGTGATCTGTTCCTCTGCCATCTCGGATGTCGGTGTTGACGTGGATGTTGCGGAAGAGGTCCCACCGGGCGTGCCGAATGTGTTACCCTCCAAAACCCACCGACGGGCAATGGTTAAGCAACACGAAGAGCCGGGAGGCTCCCAAGGCCGCTTAGTGGACCACCGGCACCTCGCGTCGTCCCGCAAATCTTCCAGCCACGTCCTGGCGGTTGCTAGGGCGTGCCACCTGACCTAAACCCGATCAGGAAGGTGTTAGAGTACTTTGATTGTTCCTGCATGGTAGACACGTAAACATTAAATACGAGCCCTATCGGCTCTCAGGTTGCCCTGTGGATCGGCTCAAGGAGCCGACCGCCCCATGGTTCACGTTGGATTTACAATGACATGGGGATCCTGCTTGATCAAAACAAAGCTAAAACGATCCACGACAGCTTAGGGTTTTCACCGCATAACCGGAACGTCCTACGCGTGATCGGGCCTAGCAGATACGGAAGATGATGAAAACTACCCCTACAAGAGGCCTAAAAACCAACATAACGTCAATTCCCGGAACATCCCTTGTAGGAACGGTAAACAACATCTAACGCACTACCGGATCATCCGACCCCGACATAAGGCCTAACTATGCAGATATTAAACTAATCCTTGCGGAGCAAGGAGCAACTATAACGGATCGGATCTACTAAGTAACGAACAAGCAAGATGCTGCCCTTACACCTGGATAGGTGTAAGGGCAGCTAGGTGTCGAGGGACGGCATTGCCACGCAGATATGCACGAGAAATCATCAATGCCAGCCCCTAAACACCTAATGATAAGTAGTACTGCTCGCCATCAACAACGCTTCAGCACGAGCAGTACAAGGTAGACGAATAAACGTATACTGCCTAGATCGCGAGATGCGATCTAGGCAGCATGGTGCTTACCCGGAAGAAACCCTCGAAGGAAGGGGTGGCGATGCGTCGATTTGTGTTTGTTGTGAACGATGATTGTCCTCCTTTCTCGATAACCCTAGATACATATTTATAGTCCAAGGGACTTTCTAATCTGGACGTGCACCTAACCGTGCACGTGTTAAACTCTATCTGTTAATTCTAAAACACGATGCGATCTACTATATTACAGATACATGGGCAATTCAGCCCAAACTCCTAGCGCAAGGCCGCTTCAAAGATGCTCCACGTGTAATCTTCAAAGCTCATCTTCACTTACGGCCCATCTCCTGATTTGGCCAAAATCTGGTGATAACACTACTACACCTTCCTTACTATTTCCATGTTTCCTTATTTTTTATCATCAGGTGTAATTCTGTCAATCTAACATAATTTTTATCGTGGTCTCATTGTCTTCTCATGTTAATATATTTGGGAAACTCTTAAAGCTATTTTTGGGGCATTGCTATGGCCTTGGAGACTATCATTAGGTTATTCACCTGCAACAAAGCATACGTCATTGGTAGAAATATAATTGTATTGATCATGGTTCAGACGTTGATAGCTCATAGAGCGATCACTATACATATCTAAGGCGGGGCAATCCGAAATAAAGAGAAGTGCTTCCTCCTTGCGACACTTGTTGGTCTCTCGTTGTCATGAAAGTTTCAGCACGGGGATGTTGATTCCGTCGAGTGTGTTTCTCCTACGCACCCGTACATCTCTTTATGCAAGAGGGTTACCGCTAGTTCTTTCGGTGATGGAACGAAATCCAGCTCAGAAATATACTAAATCTAGCAACCCATGTTCTTATTATCTAAGGATGTTCATGTGGAGGTGGCGTTTTGGCTCATAGGAGCAAATGCTCCCATTATACAAAATAATTAAAAATTAATTTTAAAGATGTCAAAAAAAATTGACATAATTTTTTTGGTGTACATCCTAGCATTCTAAGTTCGTATACAAGTTTTCGTGAGAAAACAACATTTTGTGTGGTGTGTACAAAAAAGATGAAAAAAATGTGTTGTGCGTAGTCGTGTTACATCATCAAAATTTGTCTTTTTTATAGGAGCCACATAATTTTTTTATTTTTTTGAAAATTTGTGTACCAGCATAAAATATCTAGATGTACATGTAAAAATTTAGTTTAGAATTTTTTGGCACTTCGAAATGTCGACTCACACAATGAGAGCAAATGCACCTATGAGCCAAAGTGCATTTCCCTGTTCATGTTCCTAACATGAAAGATCAACGAAATGAACAATGCCAATGTTTCAAGGACAAACCCCTCGTAGACATATCAACCACTCTAGAATTTTCTATTTATTTATGTATTGTATAGATAATCTTACACACCAATAACTTAGATCACGATATGTGGGTTATACTAGGTATTTTTAGAGCTATAAACCAACATACTCAAGGTAATAAAGTGGATGCGGATCGATACACATACACTTAATATCTAACCAAGTTAATTGTAGAGACTTGGATTTTTGTATTTATTTTGGTCAAACTCGTGGGGCCATGTTAAAATGATAGTTTCTTAAGAGGCAATGTTCCAAGGCTCACTAGAAACAACAATCTATCTTTTGCTGAAACTCTTCATTTGAAGTTTGTGCAAGTGTATTTGAAGCGATGATATAGTTGTACGATAAGTAAAATGTGTGTATTATAGATGTGTAGTCAATTTTGCTGAATGTAATAAAAACATATCCTAGTTAAGAAGCAATAAATATAGTACATAAAACTAGAACAAAAATTGTACTAATATTAACTTTCGTAGGTTCTTACACGTCAAAATACTTAAAAACACTTATCTCAAAATTATTTTGGGCCAAAGTTAGAAAATGTACGAATGAACACAATGAAGAATTAATGCCAAAACAATGATGCAAAAATCAGTTGTTTTGGGTTAATAGTGTATTCGGGGAAAATCTTTCAACCATGAATCCTCCGAGAACCAGTTTTTACACTATTAACAATTTTGAAGGAAACACATTCAAAGGAAAAAGAAATTAACTTTCATGAGGCCTTTCCAAAAGGGAGAATCAGTGGCTTTTTCCTTAACTTGAGAAAAGATTTTGAATCAACTCCTGCCAAACCCCTTGTTGGGCGATGAGTTTAAAAAGCCATTTACTCAATAAATGGTGAACTCGCAGTCCAAGCCGACACACTTGATTGGTGTGTTGTCGAGATAGTCCCTCTTGATGGCGCGGATCCACTTCTCCACCCTTTTTGCACGGAGAGCAACCGTTATCTTAAAAGACATCCCTTCGGCCATGAGGTGGTATATCCGAGATCGAGGAGTCGGGTCGCGCACGAGGTGCTCCATTGAGGTCGAAACTTCGACGGAGATTGAGCTTTTTCGGGGATACAGGGCCTTCGGTCCCGGCCCGTAACAGGGGTCAACCGGGACTATACAGGCGGGACTAAATGGCCGCGATAGAGGGTTTGGGCTGGAGAATCTTTAGTCCCGGCTCATAATCCCAACCGAGACTAACTATTTATTTTCAATAATTATGTTTTTCATTTTTCATTTTTCTAATTTCTTTTTTCTTTTTCATAATTGCTTTACTTGTTACTCTCTCTCACTTGGACTATTTTTTAATACTAATTACACTTAATCTGTAGTTAAATTGTAGAGTTGGTCATCAATTCTTGGTCGGTCACTGATGTCTGCTGGCGTGTAGTTGACGTGGGAGTCAGAAATCTCTGTGGTGTAGCTTTTCTTCAGTTCCCCAGCAACGGCGCCAGAAAAACAGTCCTTGATGCGCGTAGATGTACACGTCCGTTGGGAACCCCAAGAGGAAGATATGATGCGCACAGTGACAAGTTTTCCCTCAGAAAGAAACCAAGGTTATCGAACCAGTAGGAGCCAAGAAGCACGTGAAGGTTGTTGGTGGAGGAATGTAGTGCGGCACAACACCAGTGAAACCGGCGCCAACGTGGAACCTGCACAACACAATCAAAGTACTTTGTCACAACGTAACGAGTGAGGTTGTCAATCTCACCGGCTTGCTGAAAACAAAGGATTAAGCGTATCGAGTGGAAGATGGTGTTTGTTTGCAAAGAACGAGTAAAAGCGGTAG
The DNA here is from genome assembly GCF_022539505.1 of Lolium rigidum. NCBI lineage: Eukaryota > Viridiplantae > Streptophyta > Magnoliopsida > Poales > Poaceae > Lolium > Lolium rigidum. The sequence goes on along the minus strand of NC_061512.1, from coordinate 64,105,010 downwards.
AATGTATTCAGATGTAAAAGAATGGACCGGGGTCCACAGTTCACTAGTGGTGTCTCTCCAATAAGATAACTAACATGCTGGGTGAACAAATTACAGTCGAGCAATTGACAAATAAAGATTCAATACATATCAACAATGATTACTATGTGACTTAATCAGGGCATTACAACAAAGTACATAGACCGCTATCCAGCATGCATCTATGCCTAAATAATCCACATTCAGGTTATCATCCGAACCCCTTCCGGTATTAAGTTGTAAACAACAGATAATTGCATTAAGTATGGTGCGTAATGTAATCAACACAAATATCCTTAGACAAAGCATCGATGTTTTATCCCTAGTAGCAACAACACATCCACAACCTTAGAACTTTCTGTCACTGTCCCAGATTAAATGGAGGCATGAACCCACTATCGAGCATAATTACCCCCTCTTGGAGTTACAAGTATCAACTTGGCCAGAGCCTCTACTAGCAACGGAGAGCATGCAAGAACATAAACAACACATATATGATAGATTGATAATCAACTTAACATAATATTCTCTATTCATCGGATCTCGCCAAACACAACATGTAGCATTACAAATAGATGATCTTGATCATGTTAGGCAGCTCACAAGATCTATAACAATGAAAGCACAAGCGGAGAAGACAACCATCTAGCTACTGATATGGACCCATAGTCCAAGGATGAACTACTCACGCATCAATCCGGAGGCGGGCATGATGATGTAGAGCCCCTCCGGTGATGATTCCCCTCTCCGGCAGGGTGCCGGAGGCGATCTCCCGAATCCCCCGAGATGGGATTCGCGACGGCGGCGTCTCTGGAAGGTTTTCCGTATCATGCCTCTCGGTACATGGGGTTTCGCGACGGAGGCTTTAAGTAGGCGGAAGGGTAGGTCAGGGGGCGACGTGAGGGGCCCACACACTAGGGCGGTGCGGCCAGGGCCTGGGTCGCGCCGCCCTGGTGTGTGGCCACCTCGTGGCCCCACTTCGTCTCCCTTTCGGTCTTCTGGAAGCTTCGTGTAAAAATAGGCCCCTGGGCGTTGATTTCGTCCAATTCCGAGAATATTTCCTTACTAGGATTTCTGAAACCAAAAACAGCAGGAAAGAGCAACTGGCACTTCGGCATCTTGTTAATAGGTTAGTGCCGGAAAATGTATAATAATGCTGTAAAGTATGTATAAAACATTCAAGTATTGTAATAAAAGTAGCATCGAACATAAGAAATTATAGATACGTTTGAGACGTATCAAGCATCCCCAAGCTTAGTTCCTACTCGTCCTCGAGTAGGTAAACGATAACACAAATAATTTCGAAGTGACATGCTACCAACATAATCTTGATCAACATTATTGTAAAGCATATGAGATGAATGGAGTGATCTGAACAAAATATTGCTAACAAAGATAATGACTAAGCAAATGAATCATATAGCAAAACTTTTCATGAATAATACTTTCAAGACAAGTATCAATAAGACTTGCATAAGAGCTAACTCATAAGCAATAAATTCTAAGTAGAATGCATTGAATCAACACAAAGGATGATTAAGTTTCAGCAATTGCTTTCAACTTGTAACATGTATATCTCATGGATATTTGTCAACATAGAGTAATATAACGAGTGCAATAAGTAAACATGTAAGAATCAATGCACACAGTTAACACAAGTGTTTGCTTCTAAGATAGAAAGAAGTGGGTAAACTGACTCAACAATAAAGTAAAAGATTGGCCCTTCGCGAGAGGAAGCATGGATTACTATTTTTGTGCTAGAGCTTTTATTTTGAAAACATAGAAACAATTTTGTCAACGGTAGTAATAATTCATATGTGCTATGCATAATACTTCCTACAAGTTGCATGTCTCATGCATAGAGTACTAATAGTGCTCGCACCTTGTCCTACTTAGCTCGGAAACACGGATTCTCATCGCATAACATATGTTTCAACCAAGTGTCACAAAGGGGTACCTCTATGCCGCCTGTACAAGTGTCTAAGGAGAAAGCACACATTGGATTTCTCGCTTTTGATTATTCTCAACTTAGACATCCATACCGGGACAACACAGACAACAAATAATGGACTCCTCTTTTTAATGCTTAAGCATTCAACAACAGTTAATATTCTCATAAGAGATTGAGGTTGTATGTCCAAACTGAAACTTCCTCCATGATACATGGCTTTAGTTAGCGGCCCAATGTTCTTCTCTAACATATGCATACTCAAACCATTTGATCGTGAAGTCCACTTACTTCGGACAAGACGAACATGCATAACATCTCACATGATATCCAACAAAGGTAAAGTTGATGGTGTCCCCAGAAAACATGGTTACCGCTCAACAAGCAACTTATAAGAATTAAGACACATAACTACATATTCATCACCACAATAGTTTTTAAGCTATTTGTCCCATGAGCTATATATTGTAAAGGTAGAGGAATGAAATTTTAAAGGTAGCACTCAAGTAATTTACTTTGGAATGGCGAGAAAAATACCACATAGTAGGTAGATATGGTGGACACAAATGGCATGGAGTTTGGCTCAAGGTGTTTGGATGCACGAGAAGCATTTCCTCTTAGTACAAGGTTTGGGCTAGCAAGGTTGTTTGAAGCAAACACAAGTATGAACAGGTACAGCAAAACTCACACAAGAACATATCGCAAGCATTATAAGGCTCTACACTGTCTTCCTTGTTGTTCAAACACTTTAACCGAAAATGTCTAGACTAAGAGAGAACAATCATGCAAACCAAATTAAACAAGCTCTACAGTAGTTCTTCATTAATAGATTAAACTACATGATGCAAGAGCTTAAACATGATGAAAGTGCATGGAGCCCCCATGTGTGGTTTTGGTAATTAATGACAATCCCTATGGACTAATGTTTGCATTGAGTTATATTTGGAGGAGTTGTCCATAGGCAATTCTTGAACCATATGTTGGCTTCAAGGTTGCAATAAGAAGAATTTGATGAAGGATATCAAGTGTCAAGTATGTCTTGAAGATGAAGATGAAGTGAGCCCTCAAGTTACTTCAAGACATCAATATGATGAAGAATGAAGAATGAAGTGCAAGTTCAAGATGAGCCATCTCGAAGAGATCCTTTGCTTGAGTCTTGCCATCCATATGGTGACCATGGATATGTGAAGATGCGCCAAAGAAGAAGCTCTCCCATGGTGGATTATGGGGGAGCAATCCACAAGACTTCGTCAAGAAAGCACAAGCAAGAAAGGCGTTCCATCTTGTTGAGGTCAAGATCGTCGTCATCGAGCTCAAGTGGAATGCGCAAGTATAAGGTTTGCTCTTGATAGGGTTTCTTTCTCACCGGTCTCATAGTGTAGTTGGAGACCGGTTTATAGTTTAGTTGCCGTACTATCAAGAGGGCTCTCGAGTGAGTAACTCGATCGTATCGTTCGGAGAGAGCTCAAACCTTTGCACCCTTGCATCATCTTTCTTGGTTGTTATTTGGATCTTACCCATGTGATGTTTTAGAGCTTGTGCTTATTCTCATGACAAGCTCTAGTTCATCGAAACGGTTTTTGCATAGATCACTTGTTGCGTTTTCGAGTTTGGTGATTTTCTCGGTTTCTCATGTTGAGGTATTGCACCTCTAAAAATAGTATAAAATCACCCCCACTGATTTCCATATTTCCACTTTTTGTTGGGTAGCATTTGTCGTTCCCTTTCCAACAAAATTGGTTTCACCTAAATCCGAGTTTCCTAACTCAAACTATTGCATTTTCGAGGTTGGAGGTTTTATCGGTGTGTCTTTTGCTCCTGGCGGAAGTTCCGGCCTCTACAGCTGGAAGTTCCGCCCAGATGCTCCTTTCGTCAGCACCCACAACGCCTTTCTTCTTGCAGGTTTTATTCTCTGGCCGGAAGTTCCGATGAAGCTGGCCGGAAGTTCCGGTCAGCGGAACTTCCGCCCTACTTCCGGAAAAGTTCCGAAAGTCGGCGGAGTGTGGCTCGGTATGTCCGAGTATGGTTTTTCGGAATTCCGGAACTTGGCCGGAACTTGGCCGGAACTTCCGGTCGCGGAAGTTCCGCCCTAGTTCCGCCCCTATCTCTTTCCGATCGGTCGTCACGCGAAATCTTCCTGGCGGAAGTTCCGGCCAACATGGCCGGTACTTCCGGTGCCAGCCGGAACTTCCGGCCCTCCTGGCCGGAACTTCCGGTGTTACACAATATCCTGCAACGGCTCGATTTTCTTGGGGGGTATAAATACCCCCCCTTCTTCCTCCTTGGGCTGTTGCTTCTTCTACTCTCTCTCTCCTCCATTGTTGTTCTTGAGAAGCTTGCCCTATCTCTCAATCCCTCCATGATTCTTGCCCCCATTTGAGGGAAAAGAGAGAGGAGATCTAGATCTACATTTCTACCAATCAAATCCATCTCTTTGTGAGTGGAACTCTCTAGATCTTGATCTTGGTGTTCTTTGTGAATTCCTTTGTTCTTCCTCTCTTATTCCCCCAATAGCTTTTGTAGCTTTGTTGGAATTTGAGAGAGAAGGACTTGAGCATCTTTGTGGTGTTCTTGCCATTGCATTTGGTGCATCGGTTTGAGTTCTCCACGGTGATTCGTGGAGGTGAAAGCAAGAAGGTTGTTACTCTTGGGTTCTTGGAACCCTAGACGGATTCTAGACCTTTGTGGTGATTTCTTGGGAGCCTCCAATTAAGTTGTGGATGCGTGCCCCAAGCTTTGTGTAAGGCCCGGTTTCCGCCTCGAAGGAAATCCCTTAGTGGAACCGTGACCTAGGCCTTTGTGGCGAGGGTCACCGGAGATTTAGGTGAGGCGCCTTCGTGGCGTTCGGTGTGTGGTGTGAGTACCGCATCTTGGGGTGAGGCCTTTGTGGCGTTGGTGTGCATCGAGCAACCACACCTCAAGGTGAGCCTCTTGTGGCGTTCGGGAGCACTAAGCCACCGCACCTCTCCACCGGAGATTAGCACTCGCAAGAGTGTGAACTCCGGGATAAATCATCGTCTCCCGCGTGCCTCGGTTATCTCTATACCCGAGCTCTTTACTTATGCACTTTACCTTGTGATAGCCATCGTGCTTGAAGTTATATATATCTTACTATCACATACTTGCTTGTATTGCTTAGCATAAGTTGTTGGTGCACATAGAGGAACCATTGCTTAGAATAAGTTGTTGGTGCACATAGGTGAACCATAGTATATAGGCTTTGGGCTTGACAAAGTAAACGCTAGTTTTATTCCGCATTTGTTAAGCCCATCTCGTAAAAGTTTTAAATATCCTATTCACCCCCCCCCCTCTAGGCGACATCCGTGTCCTTTCACATGATCTATGAGAGCTCAAACAATTGCCAAATTTACCAAACCATATGCAGCATTTCCTAATTCCAACCAAATAGCAATCTAACGAAGCAATTTGCTTTCGCCATGAACATTAAAGCACAATTAAGAACACAAGTGTTCCATAAGAAAAAGCGGAGCGTAATATCTCCAATATAAGAATGGCGGGATCCAACTTTATTCAAAACAAAAAAAAACAAACCGACACTCCAAGTAAAGAACATAAGAATGTGACGGAATAAAAATATAGTTTCACTAGAAGTGACCTGATAATGTTGTCGATGAAGAAGGGGATGCCTTCGGCATCCCCAAGCTTAGATGCTTGAGTCTTCTTAAAATATGCAGGGATGAACCACCGGGGCATCCCCAAGCTTAGACCTTTCACTCTTCTTGATCATAGTATATCATCCTCTTCTCTTGACCCTTGAAAACTTCCTTCACACAAACTTCAAGCAAACTCATTAGAGGGTTAGTGCATAAACAAAAATTCGCATATTCAGAGGTGACACAATCATTCTTAACACTTCTGGACATTGCACAAAGCTTCTGAAAGTTAATGGAACAAAGAAACTCATTCAACATAGCAAAAGCGGCAATGCGAAATAAAAGACAGAATCTGTCAAAAACAGAACAATCCGTAAAGATGCATCTGGAAGGGGCACTTAACTTGCTCAAATGGAAAAACTCAAAACTAATGAAAGTTGCATACATATCTGAGGATCACGCACGTAAATTTTCAGATTTTTTTGACTCTCCTACAGAGAGATCTGCGCGAATTCGTGACAGACAGCAATGCTGTTTCTGCGCAGCAATCCAAATCTAGCATCAACTTTAACATAGAGACTTTACTTGGCACAAAAACATGATAAGGAGAGGTTGCTACAGTAGTAAACAACTTCCAAGACTCAACAATATAGTAAATAAAATGAAACTTGGGTTATCTCCCAAGAAGTGCTTTTCTTTAACGCCTTTCAGCTAGGCGCAAAAAGTGCAAATCAAGTATTTTCAAGAGATGGAGCATCAACATTATTATTTTTCTTGCAAACACAACTTGTTGCAGAGAGTACTTTAGGTGCTCCATTATCTAAATCTTCTATGGTGGTGCTAGGGGTTTTAGCAATTTTAGGCCTATAATAATTCTTTTGTTTAGGCACTTTAGAGGCATCACCATGAATTTTTGCTCTTTACCCACATAAGCTTTCTCCTTATACTTGAGAGAAGAAAAGGTTGAACCCAAGGTTCCCATAGCTTTTTCAAGTTCATCAATCCTATTGGTTTGATTATCCTGGACAACACAAGTTCCTAGGACACTAATTCTTTCATCAATTCCTCCTAAGGATTTATCAAGTTCATTAGTTTTATCAAGTAGCATTCCCAATTTAGTTTCAACACTTGGAAAATTTTTCTCTATGGTTTCCAATTTTTTCATAACATCCTCAAGAGAGATTTCAATTTTAACTTCATTAACAGGTGGTATTCCAACTAGACTCTCAATGATGCAGCTAGCTTCTAATGCAGGAGTACCTAGGAAATTACCTCCCGAAAGAGTATCAAGAACATACCTATTCCAACTAGATAAACCAACATAAAAGTTCCTAAGAAGGATAGTAGTGGAGTGTTTCTTAATGCACCTATGATGAGCATTACTAATTCTGTACCAAGCATCTTTAAAACTTTCTCCACCTTGTTGCTTAAAAGAACGAACTTCAACTTCAGGATTACTCATTATAACAGTAAAAAAGTAAACTAGGCAAATAAAGTAAAGACAAGTAACTAATTTTTTTGTGTTTTTGATACAGAGAACAAGACAGTAAAATAAAGTAAAGCTAGCAAATAATTTTTGTGTGTTTTGTTTAAGTGCAGCAAACAAAGTAGTAAATAAAATAAAGCAAGACAAAAACAAAGTAAAGAGATTGGAAGTGGAGACTCCCCTTGCAGCGTATCTTGATCTCCCCGGCAACGGCGCCAGAAAAACAGTTCTGTGGCGTGTAGTTGACGTGGGAGTCAGAAATCTCTGTGGTGTAGCTTTTCTTCAGTTCCCCGGCAACGGCGCCAGAAAAACAGTCCTTGATGCGCGTAGATGTACACGTCCGTTAGGAACGCCAAGAGGAAGGTATGATGCGCACAGTGACAAGTTTTCCCTCAGAAAGAAATCAAGGTTATCGAACCAGTAGGAGCCAAGAAGCACGTGAAGGTTGTTGGTGGAGGAATGTAGTGCGGCGCAACACCAGTGAAACCGGCGCCAACGTGGAACCTGCACAACACAATCAAAGTACTTTGTCCCAACGTAACGAGTGAGGTTGTCAATCTCACCGGCTTGCTGAAAACAAAGGATTAAGCGTATCGAGTGGAAGATGGTGTTTGTTTGCAAAGAACGATAAAAGCGAGTAGAATGTATTCAGATGTAAAAGAATGGACCGGGGTCCACGGTTCACTAGTGGTGTCTCTCCAATAAGATAACTAACATGCTTGGGTGAACAAATTACAGTGCGAGCAATTGACAAATAAAGATTCAATACATATCAACGATGATTACTATGTGATTTAATCAGGGCATTACGACAAAGTACATAGACCGCTATCCAGCATGCAACTATGCCTAAATAATCCACCTTCAGGTTATCATCCGAACCCCTTCCGGTAAACAACAGATAATTGCATTAAGTATGGTGCGTAATGTAATCAACACAAATATCCTTAGACAAAGCATCGATGTTTTATCCCTAGTAGCAACTTTCTGTCACTGTCCCAGATTAAATGGAGGCATGAACCACTATCGAGCATAATTACCCCCTCTTGGAGTTACAAGTATCAACTTGGCCAGAGCCTCTACTAGCAACGGAGAGCATGCAAGAACATAAACAACACATATATGATAGATTGATAATCAACTTAACATAATATTCTCTATTCATCGGATCTCGCCAAACACAACATGTAGCATTACAAATAGATGATCTTGATCATGTTAGGCAGCTCACAAGATCTATAACAATGAAAGCACAAGCGGAGAAGACAACCATCTAGCTACTGCTATGGACCACGATACGTCTCCGACGTATCGATAATTTCTTATGTTCCATGCTACTTTATTGATGATATCTACATGTTTTATGCACACTTTATGTCATATTCGTGCATTTTCCGGAACTAACCTATTAACAAGATGCCGAAGTGCCGGTTCCTGTTTTACGCTGTTTTTGGTTTCGAAATCCTAGTAACGAAATATTCTCGGAATTGGACGAAATCAACGCCCGGGTTCCTATTTTGCCGGAAGCATCCGGAACACCCGAGAACCGCCGGAGGAAGCCACAGGGGGCCCACACGCCACCCTGGCGCGGCCGGAGGGGGGCCGCGCCGCCCTATGGTGTGGTGGCCCCAGGCCCCCTCCGAGGCTCCCCTTTCGCCTATTTAAAGGTCCTGACCTAAAAACCCCGAGGGAAGAAGCCACGGTACGAGAAAAGTTCCAGAGCCGTCGCCATCGCGAAGCCAAGATCTGGGGGACAGGATTCTCTGTCCCGGCACGCCGCCGGGACGGGGAAGTGCCCCCGGAAGGCTCCTCCATCGACACCGCTGCCATCTCCACCGCCATCTTCATCAACGCTGCTGCTCCCATGAAGAGGGAGTAGTTCTCCATCGAGGCTCGGGGCTGTACCGGTAGCTATGTGGTTCATCTCTCTCTCTATGTACTTCAATACAATAATCTCATGAGCTGCCTTACATGATTGAGATTCATATGATGATGCTTGTAATCTAGATGTCATTGTGCTAGTCAAGTGAGTTTTACTTATGTGATCTCCAGGAGACTCCTTGTCCCACGTGTGTAAAGGTGACGAGTGTGTGCACCGTGTGGGTCTCTTAGGCTATATTTCACAGAATACTTATTCACTGTTATGAATGGCATAGTGAAGTGCTTATTTATATCTCTTTATGATTGCAATGTGTTTTGTATCACAATTTATCTATGTGCTACTCTAGTGAAGTTATTAAAGTAGTTTTATTCCTCCTACACGATGTAATGGTGACAGTGTGTGCATCCGTGTTAGTACTTGGCGTAGGCTATGATTATGATCTCTTGTAGATTATGAAGTTAACTATTGCTATGATGGTATTGATGTGATCTATTCCTCCTACATGGCGTGAAGGTGACGAGTGTGCATGCTAAGTTAGTACTTGGTTTAGTCGTGTCGATCTTTCATGCACTCTAAGGTTATTTAAATATGAACATTGAATTGTGGAGCTTGTTAACTCCGGCATTGAGGGTTCGTGTAATCCTACGCAATGTGTTCATCATTCAACAAAAGAGTGTAGAGTATGCATTTATCTATTCTGTTATGTGATCAAAGTTGAGAGTGTCCACTAGTGAAAGTCTAATCCCTAGGCCTTGTTCCTAAATATCGCTATCGCTGCTTGTTTACTGTTTTACTGCGTTACTACTGCTGCGTTACTACTGCTTGTTTACTTCCTACAATATTACTACCATCAACTGCACGCCAGTAAGCTATTTTCTGGCGCCGTACTACTGCTCATATTCATATTCATTCATACCACTTGTATTTCACTATCTCTTCGCCGAACTAGTGCACCTATTAGGTGTGTTGGGGACACAAGAGACTTCTTGCTTTGTGGTTGCAGGGTTGCATGAGAGGGATATCTTTGACCTCTTCCTCCCCGAGTTCGATAAACCTTGGGTGATCCACTTAAGGGAAAACTTGCTGCTGTTCTACAAACCTCTCGCTCTTGGAGGCCCAACACTCGTCTACAAGAATAGAAGCACCCGTAGACATCAAGCTATTTTCCGGCGCCGTTGCCGGGAGGAAAGGTAAAAGGTACTCACACTCCGGATCTCGGCTACTAAGCTATTTTCCGGCGCCGTTGTAAGTACTCGAAGCTATTTCCTTTAGACTACTGCAATTGCGACATTTGGTTTCTTGTTTACACTAGTTAGGCATAATGGACAACAATGACCTTCTTATTCTATTTCCTGATTTAAGACATGGATGGTTTGATGCGAAAATTAAAAAACCCATGGAACATATTAATATGAATGCTTTGAACACTATTGTTGCTAATGCTATGGAAAATTCTAAGCTTGGAGAAGCTGGCTTTGATGAGCATGATATTTTTAGTCCCCCAAGCATTGAGGAGAAAATTTACTTTGATGATACTATGCCTCCTATATTTGATGATGAGAATAATAATGATAGCTACTTTGTTGAATTTGCTCCCACTACAACTAATAAAATTGATTATGCTTATGTGGAGAGTAATAATTTTATGCATGAAACTCATGATAAGAATGCTTTATGTGATAGTTATATTGTTGAGTTTGCTCATGTTGCTACTGAAAGTTATTATGAGAGAGGAAAATATGGTTGTAAAAATTTTCATGTTACTAAAACACCTCTCTATGTGCTGAAATTTTTGAAGCTACACTTGTTTTATCTTCCTATGCTTGTTACTTTGCTTTTCATGAACTTGTTTATTTACAAGATTCCTATTCATAGGAAGCATGTTAGGCTTAAAAGTGTTTTGAATTTGCCTCTTGATGCTCTCTTTTGCTTCAACTACTATTTCTTGCGAGTGCATCATTAAAACTGCTGAGCCCATCTTAATGGCTATAAAGAAAGAACTTCTTGGGAGATAACCCATGTGTTTTTTTACTACAGTACTTTGTTTTATATTTGTGTCTTGGAAGTTGTTTACTACTGTAGCAACCTCTCCTTATCATGTTTTTGTGCCAAGTAAAGTTTCTATGTTAAAGTTGATGATATATTTGGGATCGCTGCGCAGAAACAGCATTGCTGTCTGTCACGAATTCTGGCACAAGTCTCTGTAGAAAATTCGAAAAATTCTGCCAATTTACGAGCGTGATCCTCAGATATGTACGCAACTTTCATTAGTTTTGAGTTTTTCCGTTTGAGCAAGTCTGGTGCCATTTTAAAATTCGTCTTTACGGACTGTTCTGTTTTTGACAGATTCTGCCTTTTATTTCGCATTGCCGCTTTTGTTAAGTTGAATGAGTTTCTTTGTTCCATTAACTTTCAGAAGCTTTGTGCAATGTCCAGAACTGTTAAGAATGATTGTGTCACCTCTGAACATGTGAATTTTTAATTATGCACTAACCCTCTAATGAGTTTGCTTGAAGTTTGGTGTGAAGGAAGTTTTCAAGGGTCAAGAGAGGAGTATGATATACTATGATCAAGAGGAGTGAAAGGTCTAACCTTGGGGATGCCCCGGTGGTTCATCCCTGCATATTTTAAGAAGACTCAAGCGTCTAAGCTTGGGGATGCCCAAGGCATCCCCTTCTTCATCGACAACATCATCAGGTTCCTCCCTCGAAACTATATTTTTATTCAGTCACATCTTGTGTTTTTTTACTTGGAGCGTCGGTTTGTTTTTGTTTTTGTTTTTGTTTGAATAAAATGGATCCTAGCATTCACTTTGTGGGAGAGAGACACGCTCCGCTGTTGCATATGGACAAATATGTCCTTAGGCTTTACTCATAATGTTCTTGGCGAAGTTTCTTCTTCGTTAAATAGTTATATGGTTGGAATTGGAAAATGCTACATGTAGTAATTCTAAAATGTCTTGGATAATGTGATACTTGGCAATTGTTGTGCTCATGTTTAAGCTCTTGCATCATATACTTTGCACCCATTAATGAAGAAATACATAGAGCTTGCTAAAATTTGGTTTGCATAATTGGTCTCTCTAAGTCTAGATAATTTCTAGTATTGAGTTTTGAACAACAAGGAAGACGGTGTAAAGTCTTATAATGTTTACAATATGTATTTTATGTGAGTTTTGCTGCACCGCTTCATACTTGTGTTTGTTTCAAATAACTTTGCTAGCCTAAGCCTTGTATCGAGATGGAATACTTCTCATGCATCCAAAATCCTTGAGCCAACCACTATGCCATTTGTGTCCACCATACCTACCTACTACATGGTATTTCTCCGCCATTCCAAAGTAAATTGCTTGAGTGCTACCTTTAAACAATTCAAAAGTTATTACCTCTTATTTGTGTCAATGTTTTATAGCTCATGAGGAAGTATGTGGTGTTTATCTTTCAATCTTGTTGGGAAACTTTCACCAATGGACTAGTGGCTTCATCCGCTTATCCAATAATTTTGCAAAAAGAGCTGGCAATGGGATTCCCGAGTCCCAAATTAATTAACAAAAATAGACACTCCTCCATGGTATGTGATTGTTGGACGGCACCCGAAGGATTCGGTTAGCCATGGCTTGAGAAAGCAAAGGTGGGGAGGAGTGTCATCTAAATAAAACTAAAATAAAAAGGCACTCCTTCATGGTATGAGATTGTTGGCAGGAACCCGAGGATTCGGTTAGCCATGGTTTGTGAAAGAAAGGTTGGAAGGAGTGCCACCCAAAAATAAAAAAATGGGAGCCGCTCTTTGAAGGTTTGTCTGGCAAGGGGGTTAGAGTACCCACTACCATTCGTTGACAACAACAAACACCTCTCAAAATTTTACTTTTATGCTCTCTTTATGTTTTCAAAACCAAAGCTCTAGCACAAATATAGCAATCGATGCTTTCCTCTTTGAAGGACCATTCTTTTACTTTTATTGTTGAGTCAGTTCACCTATTTCTCTCCATCCCAAGAAGCAAACACTTGTGTGAACTGTGCATTGATTCTTACATACTTGCTTATTGCATTTGTTATATTACTCTATGTTGACAATTATCCATGAGATATACATGTTACAAGTTGAAAGCAACCGCTGAAACTTAATCTTCCATTGTGTTGCTTCAATGTCTATACTTTAAATTATTGCTTTATGAGTTAACTCTTATGCAAGACTTATTGATGCTTTGTCTTGAAAGTGCTATTCATGAAAAGTCTTTGCTTTATGATTCATTTGTTTACTCATGTCATTACCATTGTTTTGATCGCTGCATTCATTACATATGTTTACAATATGATCAAGTTTATGACGGCATGTCACTTCAGAAATTATCTTTGTTATCGTTTACCTGCTCGGGACGAGCGAGAACTAAGCTTGGGGATGCTTGATACGTCTCCGACGTATCGATAATTTCTTATGTTCCATGCTACTTTATTGATGATATCTACATGTTTTATGCACACTTTATGTCATATTCGTGCATTTTTTGGAACTAACCTATTAACAAGATGCCGAAGTGCCAGTTCCTGTATTCTGCTGTTTTTGGTTTCAGAAATCCTAGTAACGAAATATCACTACAAGAAAAGTTGCCATGGCCGACGAAGTTGAAGTCGCGCCGTGGTTGCTGGTGTACCATGGCCGACGATTTTTGGTCCCTCCGTGGTGCATGTCAAAACTTTTTTCTCGTTTTGAGGCCACCTAGCCCGACGAAAGCGGCCAAAACGTCGCGTATGGTGGCCCGGGACGTGGTGCATCTCGAAATCTCGGGTTCGCCGGC
>NC_061512.1:64079513-64091167 GCF_022539505.1 Lolium rigidum | reverse complement strand
CTGACCACTCTTTGGCTCAGCCTTGGCCGCACCCCTTAGAGGGCCGGCGCCCAACCCCTCTCTCTCCCCAAACCCTAGCGGTCTTTTCTCCTCCACCACATCCCGCACGCTTAAGCGAAGCTCCGCCGGATTTCTCCACCACCGGCACCACGCCGTCGTGCTGTCGGATTCAAGAGGAGCTACTACTTCCGCTGCCCGCTGGAACGGGGAGGTGGACGTCGTCTTCATCAACAACCGAACGTGTGACCGAGTACGGAGGTGCTGCCCGTTCGTGGCGCCGGAACCGATCGTGATCAAGATCTTCTACGCGCTTTTGCAAGCGGCAAGTGATCATCTACCGCAGCAATAAGAGCCTACTCTTATAGGCTTTGGAATCTCTTCAAGGGTTAGTCTTGATCATCCCCTCGTTGCTACCGTCTTCTAGATTGCATCTTGGCTTGGATTGCGTGTTCGCGGTAGGAAAATTTTTGTTTTCTATGCAACGTTATCCTACACTTATATGTGTGGTGCTCATGGTAGATGAGAGAGAGAGATGGGGCAAAGCCACGTTGTCCACATCCTGCGAGCTTCCAGGGGCCTAGACAGCTGCACCCTCTGATAACCCACAAGTATAGGGGATCGCAACAGTCTTCGAGGGAAGTAAAACCCAAATTTATTGATTCAACACAAGGGGAGGTAAAGAATACTTATAAGCCTTAACAACTGAGTTGTCAATTCAGCTGCACCTGGAAAAGCACTAATAACAGGGGTGATGTGAAAGCAGCAGTAATATGGGAGCAATAGTAACAGTAACACATCAACAGTAGCAGTAATATGAGAGCAATGGCACCAGAAAATAGTTGATACTACTTCCAATGTCATATAGGAACGAGTATATGATGATGAGAGATGGACCGGGGTGTTGGAGATATGCCCAAGAGGCAATAATAAAATGATTATTATAATATATCTTTGTGTTTATGATAATGTTTACATACCATGCTATAATTGTATTAACCGAAACATTGATACATGTGTGTTATGTGAACAACAAGGAGTCCCTAGTAAGCCTCTTGTAAAACTAGCTTGTTGATTAATAGATGATCATAGTTTCATGATCATGAACATTGGATGTTATTAATAACAAGGTTATGTCATTATGTGAATGATGTATTGGACACACCCAATTAAGCGTAGCATAAGATCACGTCATTAAGTTATTTGCTATAAGCTTTCGATACATAGTTACCTAGTCCTTTCGACCATGAGATCATGTAAATCACTTATACCGGAAAGGTACTTTGATTACATCAAACGCCACCGCGTAAATGGGTGGTTATAAAGGTGGGATTAAGTATCCGGAAAGTATGAGTTGAGGCATATGGATCAACAGTGGGATTTGTCCATCCCGATGACGGATAGATATACTCGGGGCCCTCTCGGTGGAATGTCGTCTAATTAGCTTGCAAGCATATGAATAAGTTCATAAGAGACTACATACCACGGTACGAGTAAAGAGTACTTGTCGGGAGACGAGGTTGAACAAGGTATAGAGAGATACCGATGATCAAACCTCGGACAAGTAAAATATCGCGTGACAAAGGGAATTGGTATCGTATGTGAATGGTTCATTCGATCACTAAGTCATCATTGAATATGTGGGAGCCATTATGGATCTCCAGATCCCGCTATTGGTTATTGGTCTGGAGAGAAGTCTCAACCATGTCTACATAGTTCGCGAACCGTAGGGTGACACACTTAAGGTTTGATGTCGTTTAAAGTAGATATGGAAATATGGAATGGAGTTCGAAGTTTTGTTCGGAGTCTCGGATGGGATCCAGGACATCACGAGGAGGTCCGGAATGGTCCGGAGAATAAGATTCATATATAGGAAGTCATTTTCTAGGTTTGAAAATGATCCGGTATTTTCTCTGGAAGGTTCTAGAAGGTTCTAGAAGAGACCGGAAGAAATAAGCATGGAAGATGGAGTCCCAGAGGGACTCCACCCACCTTGGCCGGCCAGCCTAAGGGAGGAGGAGTCCCAAGTGGACTCCTCCCCATGGTGGCCGGCCACCCCACCAAAGGAAAGGGGGAGTCCCACTTCCCCTAGGTTTGGTCATATGGAAGGTTTTATGTTGGGGTCTTATTCGGAGACTTTTGACCTAATCCTTGGGGCTTCCACCTATATAAAGAGGGGAGGGGAGGGGCTGGCCGGCCACACCAAGACCACCATGGCCGCACCCCCTCAAGGCTTCCCTAGCCGGCGCCCCCTCTCCCAAACCCTAGCGGTTCCCTCCTACCTCTCTCTCCCACATAGCTTAGGCGAAGCTCTGTCGGAGATCTCCACCACCACCGCCACCACGCCGTCGTGCTGCCAGGATTCCAAGGAGTATCTACTACTTCCGCTGCCCGCTGGAACGGGGAGAAGGACGTCGTCTTCATCAACACCGAACGTGTGACCGAGTACGGAGGTGCTGCCCGATTGTGGCACCGTGATCAAGATCTTCTACGCGCTTTTGCAAGCGGCAAGTGATCGTCTACCGCAGCAACAAGAGCCTACTCTTGTAGGCTTTGGAAATCTTCAAGGGTGAGTCTTGATCATCCCCTCGTTGCTCCCGTCTTCTAGATTGCATCTTGGCTTGGATTGCGTTCTCGCGGTAGGAAATTTTTTGTTTTCTATGCAACGAATCCCTACGATGGGTATCGAGCCGTGTATATGCATAGATGGTTGCACGAGTAGAACACAATTGTTTTGTGGGCGTTGATGCTTTGTTGTCTTTAGTTCGAGTACTTTGCATCTTTGTGGCATGGTGGGATGAAGCGGCTCGGGCTAACTTTACATGACCACGTTCGACATGCAACTTATATTGCATAAGTGGCTTTGCGGGTGTCTGTCTCTCCCACCATAGTGAAGATTCAATTTACTCTTTCTATTGACAACACTAGTATCACCGTTGTGGTTCATGTTCGTAGGTAGATTAGATCTTACTCGAAAACCCTAAACCACGTAAAATATGTAAACCAAATTAGAGACGTGTAACTTGTTTTTGCAGGGTTTGGTGATGTGATATGGCCATAATGTGATGATGAATATGTATGAGATGATCATTATTGTATTGTGGCAACCGGCAGGAGCCTTATGGTTATCTTTAAATTTCATGTTGAGTAGTATTTCAAAGTAGTTGTAATAGTTGCTACATGAGGTGAACAACCATGAAGACGGCGCCATGGACCTTGACGCTATGCCGACGATGATGGAGATCATGCCCATTGATGATGGAGATCATGTCCGTGCTTTGGAGATGAAGATCGAAGGCGCAAAGACTAAAGGGCCATATCATATCACATATGAATTGCATGTGATCACTACAAGAAAAGTTGCCATGGCCGACGAAGTTGAAGTCGCGCCGTGGTTGCTGGTGTACCATGGCCGACGATTTTGGGTCCCTCCGTGGTGCATGTCAAAACTTTTTTTTTCTCGTTTTTGAGGCCACCTAGCCCGACGAAAGCGGCCAAAACGTTGCGTATGGTGGCCCGGGACGTGGTGCATCTCGAAATCTCGGGTTCGCCGGCCGAGTCACCGCAAATCCGCACCGCCGAGGGATGTAGGGCCCAGATGGCCGCCTCTCTGGCATTGTTTTTTTTCTAGATCGCGCCATCTCGTTCAACGTTCTCCGATCGAGCCATTTACGATGCAGGATCATGGGTCCCGCATGTCATCCTCTATGAACTAAAATTCTTTCTATTCTTGGATTTTTTTGACCCCCTGATTTCTGGCTACTTCCTTTTTCTTTTGATCCCTTGCCGCCTTGGAAACGTTGAGACCGCTGCTGCTAAATGGGACCCGCATGTCATCCTCTATGTGCAATCAACTTTCTTTTCTTGGAGTTTTTTTTGGCACCTCAAATTTGGTCACTTGCCTTTTTCTTTCGATCCCCCGCCGCCTCTCAAACGGTGATACCGCTGCTGCTAACTGGGACCCGCATGTCATCCTCTATGTACTATAAAACTTTCTTTTCTTGAATTATTTTTGGCACCTCATTTTTTTTTTTGACCCTGGACTGTGAGGCAAAAGCCCCACAGCAATTTTCTTTATTTAAAACATATGAAAGTCTGCAATATATACAAAAGAAGAGAAGAAGCTAAGAAAAAACTCAAAAACAGCCTCTAAGGTAGAGACTTTAACCAAGAAAGAAAACTATCTCTATGTTTGTCTTTAATCCTATATTGCAGTAAAGACATATCATGGATAAACTTGCTTCTCCACTTAGTGAAGGAGCTCCTTTCACTTCTGAAAATCTTCTCATTTCTGATTATCCAAATGTTCCAACATGCCACCATCATAACTTCCATAAAGAAAGGGTGCTGAAAGCTTCTTCTGGCCTGATCTATCACATCTTGTATCTGATCATGTTGATGCCATTCTATCTGCAAATAATTCCAAATTCTGACACTGAAATTACACTGAAAGAATAAATGTATTCTATCCTCATAGTTTCTTCCTGGACATAGCACACAGTAGTGTATCATCCGTCACCTTCCAATTTCTTCTTTGCAACAAGTCCCTGGTGTTAAGCCTATCCACCAACAACAACCAGGCAAACACCTTCGTCTTCATAATACAACATGACCTCCACAACCACTTATATACTCTGGGTACTTGTAAATGGGAATGTATATGTCCATAAAAGCTTTTAGATGTATACTTCTCACCCCAACAATACTTCCAAACATCCCTGTCCTCAGTTAAAGGATTATTATGCATAAGACTTTGCAGCTCCAAAAGTTCCTGGTAAGCCTGTGTTGACAGTGGCCTATGGAACAGATTCCCATTTCCTGGGTATGGTACACTTGGGCCACTGAACAATTTTCATTGATCACAAAGGAGAATAATCTTGGGAATCTTCTACACATTGGTCTAAAGGAATTCTGTAACACCCAATTATCAGACCAAAATAGCAAAGTATCCCCTCTTCCATGGTGAACCCTAGCCACCCCTCTGAAGTTATCCACTTGCTTTATAACATCTTTCCACCAAAAAGACCCACAAATGTTTTCAGCATGTGGAACTTTGTCCTGATAATAAGCCTCCCATACTAAGTTCACCCAAGGCAAATCTTGCTTATTGTAAAACTTATCAAGAAACTTAATCAGTAGTGCAGCATTTTGCTTCTGGAAATCCACAATCCCCAGACCACCTTTAAGCTTAGGTTTACACACCATTTCCCAAGCTGCTAGTGATCGCTTTGGTTCCCCTTCCTTATCTCTCCATAGACATTGTCTGAGGATTCTATCTAACTGCTTAGTTAATCCAACTGGCAGCTGCAAAGTGCAAAGGAAATGAAGAGGCATGGAGGCAAGAGCAGAGTTTATCAACTGCAAACGAGCCCCTTGAGATAAGAAACTAGAACTAGCTGTTAACTTCCTTTCCAATCTACAAACCAGGGGTGATAACTCTGTGATTGTTGGCTTAGTTGTACCCAGGGGTAAACCTAGATAAGTGAAAGGCATTTTACCCACTTGACACCCAAAGGCCTGGGACAAATGCAGTAATCTATCCTCAGACACATTGATGGGCAACATATAAGATTTCTCATAGTTTATCCTCAAACCAAGAAGAAACAGAAACTTCTGCAATGTTTCCTTAAGGGCCAACAACCGTAGCTCCTCGACGAGCAAAATCAACAAAGTGTCATCTCGCATATTGCACTATTGGGAAATCCTCATCACCGGTTTCAATAGGTCCGCATAATGTACCCATCCGCACCATATCATTCACTCTGCGATCGTAGCAGTGTCCGATCCAAAAATATAGAACAAAGGTGAAATTGGGTCACCTCGACGAACCCCACGTTTACACCGAAATCGCTTCCCGGAATTCCATTCAACAAGATGGAAGAGGTACCGTAAGACATTATAGCTCTAGCCCAGCTTAATCCATTTTGAGTTAAATCCTTTAAACTCCATCACTTTGAGAATTGCTTCATGCTCAATTGTATCAAAGGCTTTAGCAAAGTCCAATTTCAAAATAATAATTGGTCTTTTTGAGAGCCGACGAGAGATATAGATATTCAAAGGCCCAAGCTAAACAATCCTGGATAGTTCTAGACCTGAGAAACCCATATTGATTTTTATGAATACAGCTCAAAATTCTGTCTTGCAATCTATTAGCTGCCAATTTTGTTAAGAATTTCACACATACATTGGTCAAAGAAATAGGACGAAAATCAGTCACCCTAGCAGGCACTGGCTTCTTGGGTACTAAAGTAATGTATGATCCATTGATATTCCCCAATTGTATAGTTTCATCATGGAAATCTGCTGCTAACTTATAAAAGTCATGCTTGGCAATGTGCCAACATTTCTTAAGGAATAAACCATTAAAACCATCCGGTCCAGGTGCTCTATCCACTGGCATTTCCTTAATTACATCATCCATTTCTTTTTGCTCAAAAGGTTTTGTAAGATCTTCCAGACCATCCACCCTCTGCAGAATTCTTGCAAGATCAAACTGCATAGAAATACTCTCGAGCATCCCATCCTTCCTTTATATTCTTTCCATAACATTCCCGCCATAGTCTCATGATCATTGATTTCATTACCCTCCTCATCTATCAACATAGCAATTGTGTTCCTCCTATATCTTTCGAGTTGCCATTGCATGAAAGAACTTGGTATTATCTTCCCCTTGTTTGATCCATCTGATAGTGCATCTTTTCCTCCAATAATTGCATTCTGCCAACAGCAATTCATCCAAATGAAGCTTGACAATATTCCTGAAGTTAAATTCCACTCTGAAAAGAGATCTCTTTTCTTCCAAAGTATCCAGGGCCAAGATCACTTCATTACATTTTTGTATCAAAGCTTTTAATTTGGTCAGACTGACATGCCATTTTTTCAATTCATATCTTAACCTTTTCATCTTATCAGCTACTATAGCTGAGCTATAAGATTTATGAGACTCTTTTTCCCAGGAATTAGAGACACACTCCAAAAACCTGCATACTCGACCCAGAGAATTATCAAATCTGAAAATCTTAGCCTTTGGTATATTTGTATCAATATTGACAATGCAAGGCACATGATCGGATCCATTTTTGGCTAATGGGATAACCAATGTGTTAGGGAAAGTAGAGATCCAATTTGCACTAGTGAGAAACCAATCCAACTCGCTCTAGAAGAGGATCCTGCTGCATGTTTGACCAAGTGTATGCTCTCCCTTTAATGGGTATTTCCAGGAGCCCCAACCGCCCAATGATTTCATTAAACGCAAACATGTCATTGATGTCCCCACCTGGTTTATTTCTATTATCTTGTGAGCGCATAAAATTGAAATCACCAAGAAACAACCAGTTTTCTTCAGCAGGGATTTGCAAGTTGTATAACCAAGAAACGAAATTATCTCTCTCCACACTCTGACAAGGCCCATATACACACACAAGCGTCCAGGCTTCATTATTATGCATAGAAGAGAATTTAATTATTATGCCATATTTTTCAGTTTGAACTAGAACTCCTGAGAAAATCGCTGAATTCCAAAGAACCAAAATACCCCCTGATGCACCTACTGAAGGAGCACAGGCAAAGCAATCAAACCTCTTGGGACAAAATTTTCGGATAGTTCGCCAATCAAAACTCTCACACTTTGTTTCTTGCAAACAGATGATATCACATTCACCTTCTTCAATTTTTGATCTTACTTGCCTTTGTCTATTATCAGCATTAATTCCTCTAACATTCCAACAAAGAATTCGCCACTTTCTCTTATGGAATGTACTCATAGATAATCACCATAAAATAAGCAACAGATAATAACTGACATATAATATCAGTCAAAAGCAACCACCAGCACATAAACCATGTCTCATCAGTAGTATCACCCACTCCACCCATGACTGACATAAGTACAACCATGAGAATACAAATAGGAACACAAAAGCTTGCCGTGAACCAGTTTGAGAATACCCCACATCACTCCAAACATAAATTCACACACATCCTGATACTGATGCACACACCACCAGGCCCCAAAAGCTCCCTCATAAACCCTGCTGGTTGTACTAATCATGATTCTCTTCAGGCTTGGTCTTCTTCTTGGCCACAGCCTCAAGCTGGTCCAGTGTCAATTTGCTTGGATCAATCCCTAGGGAAAGTCCCACCCTTTGTAACACATGCACAGGAGTGATAGGGTAATCTTCCTCTGCCCTCCCCTTTTCCTCTTCCCCAGCATCATTGCCTTTCTTCTCCTCCTCATCATCTGCCCTCTGAATCAGCAGCTTGGCTCTTGATTTCTTCTTGATCTTTGGCTGAATTGAGAGCACAGGTTTGGGTTTATAACCCTCTGCTAAACAGCTTCTTGTAAACCTTCTTTCTGCAGGCTGAACCAGCTGGGATTTTGCCCTTCTAGAAACCCTTTTCTTGAAGACCACCGGAGTAACCATGACTTCCATTCCTTCTTCAGATCCTTGCTGAATTTCACAACTCTTCATCTGCAGTACAGGCTTAATTGTAGTATTTTCCTCCAGGAGAGTCACCCTGAGCCCTCCTTGCCACCTTTCAAGATGCTTACCCTGTATTCCAGTGAGAGCCCAAGCAGAGGGCAACTTGTTCAGATCAAGCATAGCAAATGCTGAAGCCTTCATAGTCTGTGGAATTGTTTTCAGACATAAAGCTGGTAGAACCCAATTAGCCATCTTTCTCCACTGCATAGCAGGTGGGATAACAGGCCCAAACCTAGTGACCACCATGCCAAGATTGATGACATTGAAAGGGGGGTTATCCATCTGAAGGAAAGGCTGAGGCACTCCACCCTGCATATTGACAGACGAGCTAGAATCATTCGACATACTTAGTACCATGGATACAGGCTGCTCATGATCTGCTTCAGCCACTTCCTCCTGCTGTGGATCAATGTTATCATGATGTCCATCCGGATTGCCCTGTTCTTCCTCAACAGCATCCCACCCAATCTCTGGATATTGGGGATTGACAAAGAGATTATTGTTGGGCATCAGTTGACCAGGTAGCGGATGCGGATTGCCATCTAACGGCATCTGATCCTCGTCGCCAGGTAACACATCGGCAGAAATCCGCAGACAAGTATGAAGACGAGCGCAGTCCAGGACTCTCTCACCCCTCCTACCGTGCCAAATTTCCCAAAGACCACATCACGCGGCACCAACTGCGGGGAGGGGAAAGATGCATACACCAGTGCCCTTTCCTTGATAGGATCCTGATGATTCCAAGAATGAAACTGCCCAAAGGTTGAAACGGCATTGGCTAGTCAAGATTATTGCGATAATCAGGGTGCATTCCAAGGAACATGAGCCAGCCCCTACGAAAACCCACAGCAGCACGGTGATTTTGCGGAGCTTCTCCAACATGCAAAAATGTAAGCTCTCTATTTTGCAGCTGATAGAGTCCATGCTGAACCAATGCATTAACCGAGTTTGGTCCATTCAACTGGAAAAGCCGTACCCCGAATAGACTAGCTTGAATCGAAACAACATTGCGCTGCAGAGGACCAATCAGAAAATCATGCACCTGTTCCCTCCAAAGCGCAGCAGCTTGAGGAGGTGGAGGTGGGTCAAGCACCGCAATGCAGTAGTCCTGGTGCTCCGACGGCGGATCGTGCGCCGGGAAGTAGTAGGACCGCGGCAACCTCGTCGGACCGCCGTCAATCACCTGATGACCCCACGGCAGCCAAGGAAGCGGGTCAACTTCAAAGACGGCCATCGAAGCAGATGATGCCGGCGATGTCGGCGGGGCAGGGTTGCTAGGTAGAGAAGTTGCAGGATTTGTTTGGATGAGCGGAGAAGGCGAGACGGCCGGTAAAGACAGGGACTCTGTTTCTTTATTGGAAGAAGGAACGGCGGATTTAGGAACCCATCGTTTTTTCTGGTTATACTGTCCAAAACAGTTACGTTTAATATGCCCATAAGTGAAACAGGCCCTGCATCTGATATCATTTACACAGTCCTTGGTTTGATGACCCATATTCAAACAACGCCCACAGGCCCAAACCTTATAAACCATATCATCAATCATCTTATTAAAATCATCCTGGGCCTTCTCTTCCGAAACATGCTGCAATTCAACCTCGCCAGCCCAGCTGGTATCAGGCCTGTCAGTGCCACTATTTGAAACAGAGTGAGCATCCCGCTCAACTGGAATAGAGCTAGGATCAGGTAATTTTTCCTGTGCAAAAGGAAAATCTTTAACTGAACCAAAGGTAATATGAGGGGAAGTCTCTGTAATAAACATATCCTTGGGTAATTGAACAGTAGTAGACTGTGAATAACCCTGACAGGCTGAATAATTTAAATTATCAGCAAACAATAACTTCCTTTTCTCAAAATGATTTTTCTTAAGCGCTGATTTCTTTGGGTTGAACTTAAGAGCATCTAAACCCTTCTTAGAAACGGTGCGAGATGGGCTGACCAGAGTCCATTCCTCTTCAATCTCATTTTTCCAATGTGAAAATTCCCACCTCCAATTAGGACCACCACGTCCCCAAAGATGAAAGAAACACTTAAATTGTGCGCAAGCAAACTTTCTAAGCTTCAGGATGTGAAAACCAATCTCTTTACTTGCCACACAGAAAGAAAAAACTCTGTCACTCAACCAGGACACTTTAAGCTGATCACACTGCCCACCAATGACTGCTTCCAAAGCAATACTCACTAAACTTTCCTCCATTTTGAAAACTGATCTACCAAAAGAAACCACCAACATGAAATGACCCGAACCTTCTGCAGGAGTAACTGTAGATTGAAATTTAGCAAGCACATCTCTGGCAAAATTTCTACCATGTGAGAAGCTAAAGCCAGGACTCATAGATTCATGAGCTTCAGAGAAATGAGAGTGCTGACGACCACAATCAGAAGAATGAGTCTCTCTAATTGTCTGCTTCTGCTGTTGCAACAGATCATCCTTTGCATTCATCACTGGAGGGGTAGTGTCCTCACCACGTGATACTATGGTCTTCTTATACAAGATTCCTGCCTCCGAATTCGATGGAGTGTGCATCGGCAGTCCCATCCTTACAGCATGCTTAGGAAAAAGGAGTTTTGCACCCACGCAAAAAAGATCCTTCTTCTCTCTAGGTCTGAAACCCACCCGATCACCCTTCGCATTTTTCAGCATAAGTAAATCCTCATATAGGCATAAGGAACCATCATATGATTTCATTCTACCCCGATCAAGATCACGGATCGTCGAATAAGAGATCTTCCACGTCTTCACCAAGTGCGGCACATCAGAAGAGACATATACATCCGGTATAGTGATATCAGACGTACTTTTGTCCTCCATGCATGGCAAGAGAGTACATCTAACCACTTTGGCCTCAAACGAAGAGAATTGCACCACAGATCCAATTTTCAAGATCTCATTATCCGTCAAGAATTTCCCGATGATTGGAACACCATCAGCCGATGTGAGAGTGATCCACTCCTTCAAGGCCCACAGATGCAATTCGCCCTCTAAGACTTCTGGATCCGAGGAACCCGGATCGGACGTCCGCGAGTATCTCACCATCCACTTCCATGAGGGGGGCGACATTGGTGAGAGGGGAGAGGTGAGGGCCAAGATTACCTGAGGTGAAGGGAGAGAGGGATCCCCTCTCGCCTGGGAGATCACCGGAGTTAGGGTTGGCCGCCGATCGCCATCCTATC
>NC_061512.1:64063108-64079413 GCF_022539505.1 Lolium rigidum | reverse complement strand
TGTATCGAAAGCTTATAGCAAATAACTTAATGACGAGATCTTATGCTACGCTTAATTGGGTGTGTCCATTACATCATTCATATAATGATATAACCTTGTTATTAATAACATCCAATGTTCATGATTATGAAACTAATCATCCATTAATCAACAAGCTAGTTTAAGAGGCATACTAGGGACTTCTTGTTGTCTACATATCACACATGTACTAATGTTTCGGTTAATACAATTATAGCATGATATATAAACATTTATCATAAACATAAAGATATAAATAATAACCACTTTATTATTGCCTCTAGGGCATATCTCCTTCAATAAGGTGACCCATGAGACCCTTTGCGAGGGATCGATCACTTCAGCAATAACACAACCCTAGGGAAAGCAACGGTAGCTTCTTCTAGCTTAGAGCTTCTCCCTCGTGAGATCATACAGCTCAAGGAGCACCTTTGTATACTGTGAGATCACATATACATATCGTTGCAGGAGTAGGGGTGTTACCTCCACCACGAGGGCCATGAGTACACAACCGTGTTTTTGTGCCCAATCTATCCGAAACCCAACACCCATTCTTTTGGCTCCACACTTCTATCTTAGCCATCCATACCCATTTAGTCAGTGGGTATAAAATCTTACCCATATCCGTACCCGCGGGCATGAAATTTTACCCACACCCATATACCCGTTGGGTACCTATACCGGTACCCAGTGAGTAGATCAAATGATACAAAGTTATTCAATTTTACACTCATCGAAAGCACATTTGACAAAAAAAATTTTATCTCAACTCAATAACAGATAGTTGAGTATATGGCAATTATCAAAAATTAGAAATCACAATCTCACACTTATAAATCATAAGTAAACGAGTCACACGACAAATTGACAACTGATGACAACTCAAGTTAGATTCACAAACACAATAAATGGCTGCACACATGTCCACATGCCAATATAAACGAATAGGGTATGGATATAACCATGGGTATAAGGCTATAACCATTTTCTACTATGATTTAATGGGTAGGGTATGGGTACTACTCATGGGTATAAAAATACGCACATATCCTCCCTACAGCGGCGAACCTTAGTTGGGGCAAAACTGGGCCATGGCCCACCCAGCCTAGAGAGATTTAAGCCTAACACCAGTAAAATTTGGCCAAAAACGTCACATTTTGGTCTAATTCGGTGTACTGGCCCGCCCAGTTATTTTGTCCTAGATCCGCCGCTGCCTCCCTATGTAGTAGGGATGGGTACCCGAAATCTATACCCGTGCCATAGGGTATAGGTACTATCCATGGATATAAAAATATGCACATACCCTCCCCTATGTGGGTACGGTACTCACGTACCCGTACCCATGTGTAAAATTGACATCCTTAGTGTCCACACTTCGTTGATCCTACGATCGTGCTTTCTGGAACGCTCTATGTGCCGCTGATCAGGCTTCTACGATCGACAATACAGTTGTATATAATATTTGGCCTATGTCTTTGAGTCGACCTATGATGGAACTTTGAGTTCCAAAACGAAAGTCTCGATCTAGCCCTTGTTGGTTGTCATCCCCTTGTTGAAGGTGTTGTCTTAAAAGCTTGTGGTCTGGTTGACTATACTTTACTAGTCTATTCTTGGCAACAGACTGAGATGAACTCCGGTGTGAAATTCTTGTTTTGACCTCCATTACAATTTAAGTATCACATAAGATCGGTACATAAACCAACTATATGAAAATATCTAGCATATAGTAGTATCTAGGCATCCGGCTATCTACTGAAATTCCTCCAGCCACCCGTTGAAAATATCCGGTGCTGCCGTCCTGATGGGTGCATCCGGAAGCCATAAGCTCCCGGCGATCCGGCGCGATGAGCAAGGATCATAGCTGAATCTAGCGTGTAATCACACGGATAACGTCCAAAAAATGAAACATTTTTGTCTTGTTAAGCACAATATAATTTCTGCAATTCCATATCAGCTAACATATTATAGGCTTAGTTTTCTTGTAAAGTCTATCTAACAAATTTCCAAACATATTTATGATATTGGTTGATAGAGAAATATTATATGTTAGCCTAAATCTATTTCAAATCAGCATGTATTGCAGTAACTTGCGAAAATAGTGGAGAGAATTCCACATGTTCTTCAAGACTTGAGTAGCACTGTTCTTCCAGTGGACCAGTAAGAACAATAAATAAAATGATAATCCCTTTCTAGCTGTTGTCAAACACCGAATGATTACCATTTCAAGCGAAAACCTTCTTGAAACGTGGAGCTAATTAAGATACTTTTGTTTATACGATCACATGATTGGCACATTTGGAATTTGGGATTAGTTTATGAATTCTTGACTCCTCTTTATCCATCTTTGGTCCCCCTAAGTAATCAATCCATAGAGGATGAACCGATGCATTTCTTTCAGTGCTGAACAACCCATAACCATTCAGCAGATCAAGTGATTTTGCCAAAGCAATTGCATATATTGGTGGCGGAGATCGAGACGATCAGATTATTAACAATTCGGGCATGTTTTCTTTTCATTGGGTCGAAGAATCTGGGCATTTTAAGGTTGCCGTCATCATTCGAAGCATGCAAGCAGAAGGCGGCTTCTTTTGTCAGTCAAAAGATGCCACCGGTCTTCAGGTAAAAATCCTGTAGCAGTATCATCAACAGCTCAGGATAAATAAACTGTCTAAGTACCATCATTTGGTTGGCCATTCCGCGAGGAGCAAAAAGGGTTACGTTCATCGAGGCGGGTCCAAGGCCTAAAACACATAATTCCTGAAATCTTTTCTTATGTATATGTCTGTCTCAACGAGATATAAGAATAAAATACTATCTGATGAAAGTGAAACCGTGTTTTATCCTATTACAATAATTCCCGGCAAAAAAAAGATAAATACTTAATACTAACTTATCTGGTGGGAGCAAGTATATGCTGGAATTTTGGGCATTTGGCCTTTGGTCCATGGCCCATTATCAAATTCTGAAACTCACATGGTCCATTCCAATAATCAGTGGTAGCACTAGTGGGGGCTAAAGTTTAGTCACACATTACTAGTTGGGAGAGAGTTAGAGTGGTATATAAGGTGGGCTGTTCTACTCCTAGTAAGTGAGTGAGAAGAGAGAGAGCCCTCACGCACTCCTTCTCCCCCGCCGCCCGACTCGCCTCGTCACGACGCGGGTTGCGGGATTTCTCGCCGAGCCGAGCCTATCTTTTTGCTGTTTGGGAAATTAATTGTGTAATCAATTTTGAGTCATTAACGGACGCGTTACTCAGCCGTTTCGCCTTCCGGTTTTTCTGGATCGTGGTTTGTGCCGACTCGGACGTGGGCTGCGCCCCACGACCTTCCTGAACCGCACTACATAAGACTTTGCGCAACCCTAGCCGCCACGACGAGACGCATATGCGACTACCTTTTTTCAGTTCATTGCGTCGCTGCCTTCGTCTTCCTCATCCCGTCCGTCGGCGTGCACTGACTGCCGGGACAGTAGGTCTCCGGAACCCTGCCTCTCGTGAACCTGTACGGGTGACTACTGGCATCACGACATCGTCATCGGACGACGAGTTCCTCCACACCGACAACTTCTTCCCGGACCTCAGCGACTTCTTCAACAACCTCAACATGGGCGACAACGACGCTGCTGTGAAGTATGTGATCTTGTCGTTTCTTTTTCAGTTTCTGTTAGAATTTTTTCTTCTAGTTTATGTGGTAGATGCGATCGGTTTGTCTACTTTAGATATGATCTAGTCATCTATCTTACTAGATTGCACGTTTATTTTATTTGTTTACATAGTCATGATTTATCAATTACTTGTACGGATTATTTCATATGGATATTTGCTTATATATTCAACAGTATATAGTTTGATCACATCAGATATCAGACCTCAATTTTGTGTCTTCTAGGTATACACAGGACTACACGAGATACATTGTACAACACGGAGATATGAATGCCATGAAAATGCGACAAGTGCGACATCCATAATTGATTTTAGAAAAATGAAACTTTATTATCTGCCATCTGAGCTTATATTATTACGATGTTTATTACGTACAATCATAAAACAAAGGTTTAACCAAATGAGGGAATGACCAGTAAATCCAACAAAACCTAAGTGGGACAAGTGCTAAATGACTACACTAAAGATGGAGAGGTTCAACACTTGCACTCCATCAAAACCCGGCATAAGCCCCCAGATGATCCACAATGGATGTATTATTTTCTATTATAGATCCAAACATTTGCTTTTTTCTATTGTAGTCCACATATCAATTCATTTCTTCATGATTATGTGAGGACTTTTACAAAAAAAGAAGACTTCCAAACATAAATGTTCAGTTTTTGCAAATTCCTAACTCCACCAATCCTGGGAGCTAAAAGACTGCACTCAAGGCTTTTACTTCTACTACTACTGCATAGCCAACCCACAACCATCAAGAGGAGAGCGATAACTTTGAGGCCAGATGTACTACAACATTGTGGATGCTTGGTAACTGGAAACAAGATCTACTTGGCATGTTGGACAGGCGGGTGAATCCACATTGGCATTTAGTCTGTTGAGAGGTTGAGAGATTGAGACCTAGGTGAGTCTTTTGAACAAGATTAGGGTAGTAGATCTACAAGAATCAGTACCTCTTTGATTTTGAGGATTCTAGAAAAGTAAAGATATCATTTAAGACTTTTTTTTGGATAATAACATGGTATTGCAGCATCGTACCATCTTGAATCTTATAAGATTGAATACAACGTGCTGTGATATGAGGTTACAGTCAATGAAAAAAAATCCTACTCCCAGAGGCACAAATGTTACTAGAAATTTCGATCGTGCAAATCAAACTATATAACGAAATTCTTAAAACTTAAAATAATCTAAAACAAAAATAAAAACTTTTAAATGAGGCCCTTAACTGCCCTGTGGATGATGAAGATAACTCAGGCTGGTCATAGTGGTAAGTATCATGTAGTAGTATCATGCATATAATACTTGTGTATGATAGTATCTCTATAATGGTTAGTATCATGAAGTAGTATCATAGTCATGCTATATTTATTGCTTTTTTAGAATCTCAATGCAAATTTGTGCATAAGATTGGTTTGTCATTAACTTTTCTAATGACATGCGCTATGATACAGTATCTACCTATGTTACTCTAATCTCCTCTCTCCTCCTTAATTAGCTGCAACATCAGCATTTTGTGGGACCAATATGCATGATACTAGCTATGATACTAGCACTATGGCTAGCCTCAGTTCCATTTCCTTCTTATCCCATCCCACCCAATCAAGGATTACCGTGCTGCATTGAAGTGTGGCTATCACATTACTACATGTACCAACCAAGTGGCTATCACAGTACTACCTGTACACATTTCACACAGCATCACCTCTCATACTAGCCACAATGGGAGTATCATAGGTAGTATCATGCATTCCATGCATGCAAAATGCTAATGTGGCAGTGCAATTAAGGATGAGAGAGAGGGTACTAGTATCATAGGTAGATACAGTATCATAGCACATACTACTAGAAAAATTAATGTCAAGTAAATCTTGTACATATATTTGCATTGAGATTCTACAAAACAATTAATATATAGAGACTATGATACTAGTATATGATACCATGCATTGTGGAGATATTAACATTTAGAAGTATCATACGCATGATACTTCTATATGATACTGTGCATTGTGACTAGTCTCATCTTATCCTGCTGCATCATCCAGATTTCCAGTGACATGTCTCCGTTCGCTTGCTCCCAGAAGGATGTATTCAGTGAAAAAGGGTGAAGAATAACATATCAATAGTTCCCAGATCTCTTGTGTTGAGAACAAGGAGAGTGACGCTGTTCCCCATTGCCATAGCGAGGTCAACTGCAGTGCAGGGCTACCCTGTTTTACCCTGCATTTGTCAGTCTCTTTGCGCTGAAATCACAAATGTAAGTACTAGTCCTGCAGTGCACATCCTCTGTCTTTGATGATTGTATCTCGGGGGTGAACATCATTTTATCAGCTTTGCTCAGGTTTTGCTGATGAACCTTTACCAACCAAGGTTTTGTGAAGAAGCAAGAAAAGTTCAGAGTATTACAACAACAACGAATTGAGGTGAATTAGCCATACTGTTTCGATTTTCATTACCACCATGGTGTGATGATTATGTCTTGGCACAGGTTGTTTTTTACAGTATGTCTCGGTACAAGTTACTGAAGCCAAGAAGCAACACGATCGAAAAGAAGTACTAGCATGTCCTGTCAACTGTCCCCGCGCTTAATTTAAACCCCAATGTAGGAGCACTTCACAGCAGCATTATTACAGGGCTGCAACACCAACACAGCCTGCATTGGTTTCATTATCTGTTCGGTTTTCTGTCATTTCAATCTAGTTCTTGGAGTTGCTGTCAAAAAGAAGGGAAACTGGTTCCGCCAGAAGCTCGCCAAACAACTGTGCATCATTATCTTCAGTTGATGAAGGGAACAAGATGCTTGCAGCTTGTTACTCACCTCTGGATGCCTCTCTAGGCTCCTTTGATTTATATAATTCGTATAGAATTTGTGTAGGATTTAGATTTTATAAGGAATTCTCTACACTAGTTCTTTGACTCGTTGAAACATATTGCATAAAAACTACGAGAACTCATCTTCACATAAAATGCAACTAGGCGTGACATCTTAATTCTATATTTTTTTTCTATTCTATGACTTTTCTATCATATGAATCAAATGAACACTTAGTGACTGTAACTATATTCCATAAAAGCAACACAAAATTGAAAATGTAAAAGTAAATCACACTTTCGCATACTTTCAGTTCCTGGCTTCCTGAAAAAATGAACACTTGAACAAACGTTCCATTCACCAATTCTGTTCTTCCAAAGTCAACACTTAGATCACCTTAAAATTAAAGCAGAAGAGATAAAACAGCCCATTAATCCTTTTTCTATACACAAAAGTCAACTTTTCCTTTCCAGGTCGTGGCTTCTTGCCACGGCAATACTTACTAGGAAGCTTATTTTAAGTTACTATTGCTTCACACTGAGCTAATAGAGTCCAAGGAGGCGCCGGCGATCAAGGCCTGGACTTGGCGGCAGCAAGGCCGTGCATGGCGCCGTAGCCGCGGGAGCCAAACCCAAGGCAGCCGAGAAGCAGCCCCTGCCGGTACGGCAGGAAAGTGCGCCGCCGCATGTCTTCCGCCTCAGCCCGCCTCGCCTCGTAGAGCCGCTCGTGCGCCGACCCCCTCCTCCCGCGCCTCCCCACCGCCGGCGTGGTGTTCGTCTTGGGAGCTGCCAGCGAGGCGTTCTTGTTGGGGCGTGCTGGCGTTGGCGCCGGCGGAAGCGAAGCTGGAGGTCGGTGCTTGGAACCGTCGGGCTTCTTCTGGTGGACGAGGTTCTTGAAGAACCGCCACCGGCGGTAGTTTCTCGAGGTCGAGGAGGACCCGGACGAGGTATTGGAGGAGGACGACGACGACCGCGAAGCTGATGTCGGCGTCTCGACAGAATCTTTCCCCCGAGCAGGCGAAGATAAAGGCGACATCCAGCGGGCGCGGAATGGGGAGAGTGAGCGGGTCTTGCGGTGCACGGACCGGCTCCGGAGACGGCCGCGCTCGTCCGTTGGCGCCGCTGCCTCAAGGGGCATCAACCGGCCGCCGGTGGGGCGGTCCGCGAGAGGCGGGGGTGCCGGCGAGCGGAGGAGGAAGGAGGAGAGCCGCATTGGGCGGATCTGGCCGTTGTGGAACAGCTCGTCGGCGGATGACATTGTGGCGGCAGCGGGCGAAGGGAACTGCGAAGAGAAGTCGAAGTCGTAGTCGTAGTCACAGCCATCGGCGCCTCGCGCGGGGCTCACCGGCGCACTGAAACAGAAACCGGCGGCGGCATGGAACGACGGGTCGCGGGCTGGGCTGGGCGGCGCGCTGAAGAAGGAAGTGGAGCACGCGCTTTCCCCTGCCACGCCGCAAGCCACGGCGAAGTAGTCGCCGGAGCTTCTGTCGGCCGCGGCGGCTGCCATTGTGGCTGCGAATGGGGCGGTGGGGATGGTTGAGATCAGAAGGTGGGGAGGCCTCTTCTTATGGAGGAGAAGGTTGGTTCCAGGACGTTTTTTGTTTTAGCCCCTAGATAAACATGAATGTCCTAGGTAAAGGTTCTAATGATTACAAGTTTATAACGTCTTTCTATGTACACATATTCCTTCCGATTTATAATAAGTGTCAAGCTTTTAAGGGCATAAACATAATAATGCAACATAAACTATTCGTGTTATTTCCATGTGTGATCCTGGATAAAAAATCATATTTCTATATCATCCTCAAGCTTACAAATACCTAACGTTGTGGACGATAATTGCACAATAGTCTTAGTTCTCCTTGATAGGCATTTAAGCTATGTTTATGGCATAAAGTTTCAAAAGTAAAATACATTCTCAATCACTACATAAAAACTTCAAATTTACTAGGTGTGTCATGTGTGATAGTGGATATGGGTTTAGGTCTCGAATGTTAGTGAATCATCCTTTCTTGAACCAACAAACTTGCGTAGGTGTTCTTAAAATTTCATTCAGAAACTTAAACATATTAGCGTTTAGTGGGCATTGAGATATTGGTCTAGGTTTCACCAAGTACAAGCATGTTTTTTTTTTGGATAAACATGCATAAGCACTACCCATATATAGAGAAGAAAGGAGTTGCATAATTAAGGAAAAAACCGGGCGAAACCCGGACATGGAGGGAACATATCCCCATGGGTCGACAAAGAAATGGAACCCATAGATAAACACACCGTCGGTCACACAAACATACTGACCAAAAGTCGGAGAACAAAACATCCTTCAAATCGAGACTTCACACACCCTCCACCAAGAAAGCCAAATGCGGCATAACCTGGCACGAGAGTGGTGAAAATCCCTATAGCATCCCGAGGGGGAATGGAAATGCTTCTCAAGACCATCGCATAACCAAACCAAAAAGCACCATCATTATCGAAGGGAAGAGAAACCATGCATGATGGGGCGGGAGCGGTATGGGCTGCCACGACATCGGTGTAAGAGAAAACATGCATGTGATAATTGTATTTTACACTCATCCTTTCCGAACTTCAACATTGATTCTCAATATTTTACATTGGATTATCCCCACAATTTCGTACTAATGACTAATCAATTTCAAGATTTGCATTTCCATGTCTTGGAATCTCTTTCATAGATTTCATGTGAACTCAGAGAGGTGGGCCACATAGGTGCAATCAAGATTCAAAAATGGATCATACATATCCATATGTGGACACGTCTCCAAAAACACAAATAGATGGGAAGATAGATAGTAGTACAAGTGCATCCACTCATACGAGCAACATATGACGATCTGGTACACGTAAGAGACTCCATTTAACATCATGTAGTACATCGCAGCTGCCTCCCAATATACCACGAAGCCGATGACGACTAAGCTCACGCCATGGAGTCATGAGTGGACTCTCGGATACCATATATATCTGTCACCACAATGATCTCTCATGCAACTCCTAAAAAGTCAACCGCTAAGCTCCCTTACAACTTGGTCTTTTATTTTAAGAAATCAAACAAATTGTTTCACTCATTTTTATGGTTCTTAAACCTTCACCCATATGCAATCTTGCTACCTTCAGCAGTTTTAGGTGATCTGACCCAAGATTTAAGGAGGTAACCTACTAGCGGACCATGAAAGTTCATCTTCGCGAGGTACAATCCTAAGACCCAATTTAGATACTTGTCACTGATATTGATTAGTTGCAATAAGTTTGTGCAACTCCTTTAAATTGATTAATATTTTGTTGAGTAGGTCAATGTGTTTATTAACTGACTTAAGTTGGTCATCTAACTATTGTTCTACTTTATTTGGTTTGCACATATTGTCCCTGCTTTCAAAATAACAAAAATAGAATAAGTCCAGGGAGACTATAGTGCAAAGGTCTGGAATTGTCTTAATGTGGTAGTCTTCAAGAAATTTAGGCATGCAAAATTATATAAAAAGAACTACATGGTTATTGTGGAAATATTTTTAAATGAAAAGCAAAAGAATCTCCCACTCATAGTTTACGGGTCTTAACATACTCAGTTTTGTTGTCAAAAAGATCCAAAAAGGACCAAATTTTCAAAATTTACCTTAACACATCAAATCATCAAAATGGATAAAAATGTATCTTTCTAATAGTTGCATAAAAAAGTAAGCCAACTACTCCAATGTGAAGTGAGCAATCCACCAGGCATAAAACCACATTTCGGCTGCGATTGGAACAAAAAATATAACATGAAACATGTTACATTGTGTAGAAATTGGTGTACTCCTTAGAAGTTAAGCCTTTTAGTTCCAACATTTCACTCAAAAGCATACCAATCTGCATTAATTCAATTTCTATATATCATTCGACACTATGCCAACTCTTTATTTTAGATTTAATCGGTGGTGCCTATCAAAAATAAGGTATATGGAGTTGTAAATAAGTACTAGCCCTCCAACGGACTCGGAAATTACTTCACTCTAAATAACTTGGTCTAGAAAATACCTAATATTATCCTTTGATGCTACTACTATGTCAATTAAAGCAAAATGAGCCAAGTGTCGAAGAGTTCTTTGCATACCGAAAGTGAAAACTAACCTATTTCAGTATGCAGTGTTGAGCTTGAACTTCCATAACGGATGCTTTCCTCCTCGGGGGATAATCAAGGGTTAAGATTTGGAGTTTGATGAGTGTACTTTACACTCAACTCTTTTCATAATTTCTAGCTTTATATTCTCAACATTTCATATTGGTTCGCCCCTAGATATGCCTACTAATGACTAATAAATTGCCAAATTTACACAAAAAATGAAAATGTTACTGCAGGTTGGCTGCAAATTAGGGAAGTTTGACCTCATGGCTGCAATGTTCCATAAAGGGATCATTTCCATATGTGGCACATTTCAAGGAATGCAAATAGAATGGAAGCCAACTTCCATACAAACTTCCTGATTATATCACCACTCATATCGGGTGTCACCGGCTCCGCCTTATTGAACAACGAGAAGAACATTTGTGAAGTAGAAAGTCGAATACGATAAACACCAATCGACAAGTGAGGAACAAAGACACCACTACGGCTATATTGGAACACCATAGACAAAGCTTTGTACTCCACCACTCGAACTCTTCGTTGGAAGAATTGTAGGATTGTTTAATGATTCATCTTGGATTGAACCTTGTTATGGGTTGTTTGTTGATTGATATGTGATTGATATCTCTTCAAGGGTGAGACTCGATAAACCCCTCGTTGCTACCGTCTTCTAGATTGCATCTTGGCTTGGATTGCGTGCTCGCGGTAGGAAATTTTTTGTTTTCTATGCAACGTTATCCTACAGTGGTATCAGAGCCGTGTCTATGCATAGATGGTTGCACGAGTAGAACACAATGGTTTTGTGGGTGTTGATGCTCTTGTTATCTTTAGTTGAGTACTTTGCATCTTTATGGCATAGTGGGATGAAGCGGCTCGGACTAACTTTACATGACCGCGTTCATGAGACTTGTTCCTCGTTCGACATGCAACTTGTATTGCATAAGAGGCTTTGCGGGTGTCTGTCTCTCCTACTATAGTAAAGATTCAATTTACTCTTCTATTGACAACATTAGTATCAACGTTGTAGTTCATGTTCGTAGGTAGATTAGATCTCTCTCGAAAACCCTAAACCACGTAAAATATGCAAACCAAATTAGAGACGTCTAACTTGTTTTTGCAGGGTTTGGTGATGTGATATGGCCATAATGTGATGATGAATATGTATGAGATGATCATTATTGTATTGTGGCAACCGGCAGGAGCCTTATGGTTGTCTTTAAATTTCATGTTGAGTAGTATTTCAAAGTAGTTGTAATAGTTGCTACATGGAGGACAATCATGAAGACAGCGCCATTGACCTTGACGCTACGCCGACGATGATGGAGATCATGCCCGAAGATGATGGAAATCATGTTCGTGCTTTGGAGATGAAGATCAAAGGCACAAAGACAAAAGGGCCATATCATATCACATATGAACTGCATGTGATGTTAATCCTTTTATGCATCTTATTTTGCTTAGATCGCGACGGTAGCATTATAAGATGATCGCTCACTAAAATCTCAAGATAATAAAGTGTTCATCCTTAGTAGCACCGTTGCCAAGACTTGTCGTTTCGAAGCATCTCGTGATGATCGGGTGTGATAGAATCAACAAGTGCATACAACGGGTGCAAGCCAGTTTTTGCACATGCGGATACTAAGGTGGCCTTGACGAGCCTAGCATGTACAGACATGGTCTCGGAACACGTGATACCGAAAGGTAGAGCATGAATCATATGATTGATATGATGAACACTTTGAGTGTTCGCCATTGAAATTACACCTTGTCTCGTGATGATCGGACTTAGGTGTGGTGGATTTGGTTCGTGTGATCACTAAGACAATGCGAGGGATATTGTTTTGAGTGGGAGTTCACCTAGATTTTTAATTATGTTGAATTAAAATTTGAACTCAATTTGTCATAAACTTAGTCTAAACTATTGCAAATATATGTTGTAGAGATGGCGTCCTGATGGCGTGTAACTCACACGTTCGTTGGGAACCCCAAGAGGAAGGTATGATGCGCACAGCAACAAGTTTTCCCTCAGAAAGAAACCAAGGTTTATCGAACCAGGAGGAGCCAAGAAGCACGTTGAAGGTTGATGGCGGCGGGATGTAGTGCGGCGCAACACCGGAGATTCCGGCGCCAACGTGGAACCTACACAACACAACCAAAGTACTTTGCCCCAACGAAACAGTGAGGTTGTCAATCTCACCGGCTTGCTGTAACAAAGGATTAACCGTATTGTGTGGAAGATGATTGTTTGCAGAGAAAACAGTAAAAAACAAGTATTGCGAGCAGATTTGTATTTCGAGTATTAAAGAATGGACCGGGGTCCACAGTTCACTAGAGGTGTCTCTCCCATAAGATAAAAGCATGTTGGGTGAACAAATTACGGTCGGGCAATTGACAAATAGAGAGGGCATAACAATGCACATACATGTCATGATAAGTATAGTGAGATTTAATTGGGCATTACGACAAAGTACATAGACCGCCATCCAAGCTGCATCTATGCCTAAAAAGTCCACCTTCGGGTTATCGTCCGAACCCCCTCCGGTATTAAGTTGCAAAGCAACGAGACAATTGCATTAAGTATGGTGCGTAATGTAATCAACAACTACATCCTCGGATATAGCACCAATGTTTTATCCCTAGTGGCAACGACACAACACAACCTTAGAACTTTTCATCACTTGTCCCAGTGTCAATGCGAGGCATGAACCCACTATCGAGCATAAATACTCCCTCTTGGAGTTAAGAGCAAAAACTTGGCCGAGCCTCTACTAATAACGGAGAGCATGCAAGATCATAAACAACACATATGTAATAACTTGATAATTAACATAACATGGTATTCTCTATCCATCGGATCCCGACAAACACAACATTGAGTATTACGGATAGATGATCTTGATCATGTTAGGCAGCTCACAAGATCCAACAATGAAGCACAATGAGGAGAAGACAACCATCTAGCTACTGCTATGGACCCATAGTCCAGGGGTGAACTACTCACTCATCACTCCGGAGGCAACCATGGCGGTGTAGAGTCCTCCGGGAGATGAATCCCCTCTCCGGCGGGGTGCCGGAGGAGATCTCGAGAATCCCCGAGATGGGATTGGCGGCGGCGGCGTCTCGGTAAGGTTTTCCGTATCGTGGTTTTTCGCCTCGGGGTTTCGCGACGGAGGCTTTAAGTAGGCGGAAGGGCGAGTCGGAGGGCGACGAGGGGCCCACACCATAGGGCGGCGCGGGCCCCCTCGGCCGCGCGGCCCTATGGTGGCGGCGCCTCGTCGCCCCACTTCGTATCCCTTTCGGTCTTCCGGAAGGTTCGTGGAAAAATAGGCCCCTGGGTCTTGATTTCGTCCAATTCCGAGAATATTTCGTTACTAGGATTTCGAAACCAAAAACAGCGAGAAAACGAGCAAGCGGCTCTTCGGCATCTTGTTAATAGGTTAGTTCCGAGAAAATGCACGAATATGACATAAAGTGTGCATAAAACATGTAGGTATCATCAATAATATGGCATGGAACATAAGAAATTATCGATACGTCGGAGGCGTATCGAGCATCCCTAAGCTTAGTTACGCTCGTCCCGAGCGAGGTAAAACGATAACAAAAGATAATTTCTGAAGTGACATGCCATCATAACCTTGATCATACTATCTGTAAACATATGTAATGAATGCAGCGATCAAAACAATGGTAATGACATGAGTAAACAAGTGAATCATAAAGCAAAGACTTTTCATGTATAGTACTTCAAGACAAGCATCAATAAGTCTTGCATAAGAGTTAACTCATAAAGCAATAAATCAAAGTAAAGGTATTGAAGCAACACAAAGGAAGATTAAGTTTCAGCGGTTGCTTTCAACTTATAACATGTATATCTCATGGATAATTGTCAACATAGAGTAATATAACAAGTGCAATATGCAAGTATGTAGGAATCAATGCACAGTTCACACAAGTGTTTGCTTCTTGAGGTGGAGAGAGATATGTGAACTGACTCAACATAAAAGTAAAAAGAATGGTCCTTCAAAGAGGAAAGCATCGATTGCTATATTTGTGCTAGAGCTTTTATTTTGAAAACATGAAACAATTTTGTCAACGGTAGTAGTAAAGCATATGAGTTATGAAAATTATATCTTACAAGTTGCAAGCCTCATGCATAGTATACTAATAGTGCCCGCACCTTGTCCTAATTAGCTTGGACTACCGGATCTTTGCAATGCACATGTTTTAACCAAGTGTCACAATGGGGTACCTCCATGCCGCCTGTACAAAGGTCTAAGGAGAAAGCTCGCATTTTGGATTTCTCGCTTTTGATTATTCTCAACTTAGACATCCATACCAGGGACAACATGGACAACGAGATAATGGACTCCTCTTTAATGCATAAGCATGTGGCAACAATTATTATTCTCATATGAGATTGAGGATATGTGTCCAAAACTGAAACTTCCACCATGAATCATGGCTTCAGTTAGCGGCCCAATGTTCTTCTCTAACAATATGCATGCTCCAACCATTAAGGTGTTAGATCTCTCTTACTTCAGACAAGACGGACATGCATAGCAACTCACATGATATTCAACAAAGTATAGTTGATGGCGTCCCCAGAAACATGGTTATCGCACAACAAGCAACTTAATAAGAGATAAAGTGCATAAGTACATATTCAATACCACAATAGTTTTTAAGCTATTTGTCCCATGAGCTATATATTGCAAAGGTGAATGATGGAATTTTAAAGGTAGCACTCAAGCAATTTACTTTGGAATGGCGGATAAATACCATGTAGTAGGTAGGTATGGTGGACACAAATGGCATAGTGGTTGGCTCAAGTATTTTGGATGCATGAGAAGTATTCCCTCTCGATACAAGGTTTAGGCTAGCAAGGTTATTTGAAACAAACACAAGGATGAACGGTGCAGCAAAAATCACATAAAAGACATATTGTAAACATTATAAGACTCTACACCGTCTTCCTTGTTGTTCAAAACTCAATACTAGATATTATCTAGACTCTAGAGAAACTAAATATGCAAACCAAATTAGCAAGCTCTAAGTGTTTCTTCATTAATGGGTGCAAAGTATATGATGCAAGAGCTTAAACATGAGCACAACAATTGCCAAGTATCAAATTATCCAAGACATTTTAGAATTACTACATGTAGTATTTTCCAATTCCAACCATATAACAATTTAACGAAGAAGAAACTTCGCCATGAATACTATGAGTAGAGCCTAAGGACATACTTGTCCATATGCTACAGCGGAGCGTGTCTCTCTCCCATAAAGTGAATGCTAGGATCCATTTTACTCAAAAACAAAACAAAAACAAAAACAAACCAACGCTCCAAGCAAAGTGCATAAGATGTGACGGAATAAAAATATAGTTTCAGGGGAGGAACCTGATAATGTTGTCGATGAAGAAGGGGATGCCTTGGGCATCCCAAGCTTAGACAGCTTGAGTCTTCTTAGAATATGCAGGGGTGAACCACCGGGGCATCCCCAAGCTTAGAGCTTTCACTCTCCTTGATCATATTGCATCATACTCCTCTCTTGATCCTTGAAAACTTCCTCCACACCAAACTCGAAACAACTCATTAGAGGGTTAGTGCACAATAAAAATTAATATGTTCAGAGGTGACACAATCATTCTTAACACTTCTGGACATTGCATAAAGCTACTTGGACA
>NC_061512.1:64012476-64063008 GCF_022539505.1 Lolium rigidum | reverse complement strand
CTTTCACTCTCCTTGATCATATTGCATCATACTCCTCTCTTGATCCTTGAAAACTTCCTCCACACCAAACTCGAAACAACTCATTAGAGGGTTAGTGCATAATAAAAATTCACATGTTCAGAGGTGACACAATCATTCTTAACACTTCTGAACATTGCATAAAGCTACTGGACATTAGATGGATCAAAGAAATTCATCCAACATAGCAAAAGAGGCAATGCGAAATAAAAGACAGAATCTGTCAAAACAGAACAGTCCGTAAAGATGGATTTTATTAGGCCACCAGACTTGCTCAAACGAAAATGCTCAAATTGAATGAAAGTTGCGTACATATCTGAGGATCATGCTCGTAAATTGGCGTAATTTTCTGAGCTACCTACAGGGAGATAGACCCAGATTCGTGACAGCAAAGAAATCTGGAACTGCGCAGATAATCCAAATCTAGTACTTACTTTTCTATCAAAGACTTTACTTGGCACAACAAAACATAAAACTAAGATAAGGAGAGGTTGCTACAGTAGTAAACAACTTCCAAGACACAAATATAAAACAAAAATACTATAGTAAAAACATGGGTTGTCTCCCATAAGCGCTTTTCTTTAACGCCTTTCAGCTAGGCGCAGAAAGTGTGTATCAAGTAACATCGAAGGGTGGTGCACCTACAGCGGGGTTTGGAGTTTTCTCAACCATGCATAGTATATTGGATACATAAGTTTCAGCGTCTCCCTTTTCATTAGTCTTGGGCTTGCTACTCTCATCAAACAAATTTTCGGGAACAAGCCAAGCATAGTTATTTTCTAGTGCATCATTCATAGCTAGGAGTTTACATGGTATTGGTGCTTTGATCTCCCCACCATCATTAGCATTATTAGTGTACCTTATCCTATCCATATCCATTTTTTCAAGGAGACCAACAAAATTAGTATGAGAACCAAGCATATTAAATTTAGCAAAAACCTTTCTAGCTTCTCTTGCTAAACCACCAAATTCTCTAAGAAGGGTTTCTAAAACAAAATCTTTCTTTTCCCCTTCTTCCATATCACCAAGTGTAAGAAACATGTGTTGGATTATAGGATTGAGATTAACAAATTTAGTTTCCAACAAGCGAACTAAAGCGACGAGCAGCAATTTCATAAGTGGGAGCAAGGTCTACCAAGTGTCTATCTTCAAAATCTTCAACGGTACTAACATGGGTGAAAAATTCTTCTATATTGTTCCTCCCAATTATAGACCCTTGTCCTACCGGTATGTTCTTTGCGGCAAAATCAAAAGGAAACATGATGAAATAAGTAAAGTAAATGCAAGTAACTAATTTTTTTGTGTTTTGATATAAAGTGCAGCAAACAAAGTAGTAAATAAAATAAAGCAAGACAAAAACAAAGTAAAGAGATTGAGAAGTGGAGACTCCCCTTGCAGCGTGTCTTGATCTCCCCGGCAACGGCGCCAGAAAAAGAGCTTGATGGCGTGTATTTCACACGTTCGTTGGGCAACCCCAAGAGGAAGGTATGATGCGCACAGGCAGCAAGTTTTCCCTCGAAAAGAAACCAAGGTTTATCGAACCAGGAGGAGCCAAGAAGCACGTTGAAGGTTGATGGCGGCGGGATGTAGTGCGGCGCAACACCGGGGATTCCGGCGCCAACGTGGAACCCGCACAACACAACCAAAGTACTTTGCCCCAACGAAACAGCGAGGTTGTCAATCTCA
Organism: Lolium rigidum; assembly: GCF_022539505.1. Classification (NCBI taxonomy): domain Eukaryota; kingdom Viridiplantae; phylum Streptophyta; class Magnoliopsida; order Poales; family Poaceae; genus Lolium; species Lolium rigidum. Next base: position 64,061,304 of record NC_061512.1, on the reverse strand, counting down.
CCGGCTTGTCTGTAACAAAGGATTAACCGTATTGTGTGGAAGATGATTGTTTGCGAGAGAAAACAATAAAACAAGTATTGCAGACAGATTTGTATTTCAGTATTAAAGAATGGACCGGGGTCCACAGTTCACTAGAGGTGTCTCTCCCATAAGATAAAAGCATGTTGGGTGAACAAATTACGGTCGGGCAATTGACAAATAGAGAGGGCATAACAATGCACATACATGACATGATAAGTATAGTGAGATTTAATTGGGCATTACGACAAAGTACATAGACCGCCATCCAACTGCATCTATGCCTAAAAAGTCCACCTTCAGGTTATCATCCGAACCCCCTCCAGTATTAAGTTGCAAACAACAGACAATTGCATTAAGTATGGTGCGTAATGTAATCAACAACTACATCCTCGGACATAGCGCCAATGTTTTATCCCTAGTGGCAACAGCACAACACAACCTTAGGGGTTTCGTCACTCCCCAGTGTCAATGCGGGCATGAACCCACTATCGAGCATAAATACTCCCTCTTGGAGTTAAAAGTAAAAACTTGGCCAGAGCCTCTACTAGAAACGGAGAGCATGCAAGATCATAAACAACACATATGTAATAACTTGATAATTAACATGACATGGTATTCTCTATCCATCGGATCCCGACAAACACAACATATAGAATTACGGATAGATGATCTTGATCATGTTAGGCAGCTCACAAGATCCAACAATGAAGCACAATGAGGAGAAGACAACCATCTAGCTACTGCTATGGACCCATAGTCCAGGGGTGAACTACTCACTCATCACTCCGGAGGCGACCATGGCGGTGTAGAGTCCTCCGGGAGATGAATCCCCTCTCCGGCGGGGTGCCGGGAGGAGATCTCCGAATCCCCGAGATGGGATCGGCGGCGACGGCGTCTCGGTAAGGTTTTCCGTATCGTGGTTTTTCGCCTCGGGGTTTCGCGACGGAGGCTTTAAGTAGGCGGAAGGGCGAGTCGGGGGCTAACGAGGGGCCCACACTATAGGTCGGCGCGGCCAGGGCTTGGGCCGTGCCGCCCTATAGTTTGGCCACCTCGTGGCCCCACTTCGTGTGTTCTTCGGTCTTCTGGAAACTCCGTGGAAAAATAGGGCCCTGGGTCTTTGTTTCGTCCAATTCCGAGAATATTTCGTTACTAGGATTTCTGAAACCAAAAACAGCAGAAAACGAGAACCGGCACTTCGGCATCTTGTTAATAGGTTAGTTCCAGAAAATGCACGAATATGACATAAAGTGTGCATAAAACATGTAGGTATCATCAATAATATGGCATAGAACATAAGAAATTATCGATACGTCGGAGACGTATCAGGGTCCCAATTAGCAGCAGCGTTATCACCGTTTGAGAGGCGGCAGGGGATCGAAAGAAAAAGGCAAGTGACCAAATTTGAGGTGCCAAAAAAACTCCAAGAAAAGAAAGTTGATTGCACATAGAGGATGACATGCGGGTCCCATTTAGCAGCGAGCGGTCTCAACGTTTCCAAGGCGGCAAGGGATCAAAAGAAAAAGGAAGTAGCCGGAAATCAGGGGGTCAAAAAAATCCAAGAATAGAAAGAATTTTGGTTCATAGAGGATGACATGCGGGACCCATGATCCTGCATCGTAAACGGCTCGATCGGAGAACGTTGAACGAGATGGCGCGATCGAGAAAAAAAAACAATGCCAGAGAGGCTGCCATCTGGGCCCTACATCCCTCGGCGGTGCGGATTTGCGTTGACTCGGCCGGCGAACCCGAGATTTCGAGATGCACCACGTCCCGGGCCACCATACGCGACGTTTTGGCCGCTTTCGTCGGGCTAGGTGGCCTCAAAAACGAGAAAAAAAAGTTTTGACATGCACCACGGAGGGACCAAAAATCGTCGGCCATGGTACACCAGCAACCACGGCGCGACTTCAACTTCGTCGGCCATGGAAACTTTTCTTGTAGTGGAACTCCACTCCATGGGATCCTCTTCACTTTCATTTGCGTCATGTTCCCTCATATTCAATGCGAGATTGGGCTTGCGGGTGTTGTGAGCACGTGCAACAAGATCCTTCGCATTCTTCTTGGAGATGTCCAAAGCGATGACTTCGCTAAGGACTTCATCGGATGTCATAGCGCGGAAGGAGGCATTTTGGTGGATGGCCGTCAACTTCACTTACTCATAGGGGAGGAGAGGATTGTAGAACTTTCTTTTGATCCAATGGCCATCCATAAAAGTTGCTCCAAGATCTTGCATTTGCATGGCAAGAGCGATGAGGCGTCGGTACATCTCTTCGGGAGATTCTCCTTCAATCATGACGCAGTTGTCGGCCATGTTGTTCACTTCATCGAAACGAGAGCTTTGAATGCTCTCATTTCCGAGGAAGAGCTTGTCGAGGTTATCCCATGCTTCTTTGGCGGTCTTGAGCGAGCGGATGTGAGCGCGGTCCTTGGTGGTGACGGCCATGTGGATCATGTTGATGGCAGTGGCGTTGAGTTGGTCATCCACCACTTCCCTTCTTGTCAATTTCTTTGGATCTCATGGTGAGTAACCTTCCTCAATGATGCGCCAAAGCTCGGTGGAAGTGTTGCGCACATGAGAATATATTAAGAATTGCCAATTTTCAAAACTATTGGATTCAAGTAGTGGTGGTGAACCATGAGACAAAATATGAGGCATAGGAATTGGAACATTTATGGTGTAATCACTTGGTGGTGGCACCGCACGATTACCTCCTAAATTTTCCGCAACCGGTGGTTCATCCTTCCCTTTTGATGAAGTACCGGCTTCCGCAAGCCCTTCCTCGATTGAGCGACAAAGCCAACAAGAGGAAATGGATTAGATTTTTGTGGAGAAACCTCGGCACTTGCCTTAGGATCTACAACGGGGGTTGGTTTTGGAGCAACCAACTCCATCATCATAGCCTTCATTTGGCTTACGATGGATGACTCCAATTTCTTGAGATCATCCAACGTAGTCGTTGTGCTATCGGTGTTTGATGGTGGAGGTGATTGCTCACCGGGAAGGGTCCCATTCCCAACCGCCTCTTGGTCAGCCATTTCTTAGGTGGTAAAGCCGAGCAAGAAAACCTTGCTCTGATACCACTTGAATGGATCGTTAGCGAACAAGAGGGTGGGGGGGTGAATGGTCGCTACACAAATTTTATAGCTTTTTCAATTTTAGGCGCGATGCGGAAGTAAAGGTGGCAACTTTGGTGATAGGGGTGTTCCTAGTATGATCATATCGATGCAACAAGTAAAGGAACCGAACAAGATAGTAAGAGAGAGGGAGCGGGACAACCGGGTAGCGGAGACAAGGCGAGGTTTGTTTCCCGCAGTTCCTCCCACAAAAGGGAGTACGTCTGCGTTGAGGAGGTGCGAACCACAAAGGCTCGACGGCCACACAGGCCTCACCTTGTTCCTGGAGAAATCCCCACGAAGGAGCTTCCCCTTCTCCACTAAGTAGCCGGTAGAGGCGGCGGTTCCTTCTCAAGGTTGGGCCGAGCTCCACAAACACCGGAGGCTCCCAACACCCTATGGGGCTAGCACAACTCCAAGCTAGCCTCCTGATACGTCTCTAACGTATCTATAATTTCTGATGTTCCATGCTAGTTTTATGACAATACCTACATGTTTTGCTCACACTTTATAATGTTTTTATGCATTTTCCGGAACTAACCTATTAACAAGATGCCGAAGTGCCGGTTCTCGTTTTCTCGCTGTTTTTGGTTCCGTAAAGGCTGTTCGGGCAATATTCTCGGAATTCGACGAAACAAAAGCCCAAGGCCTTATTTTCCCCGGAATGTTCCAGAACACCGAAGGAGAGCCGGAGGGGGGCCAAGGGGGACCCACACCATAGGGGGGCGCGGGTCCCACCCTGGTCGCGCCGCCATGTGGTGAGGGAGCCCTGTTGCCCCTCCGACTCCGCCTCTTCGCCTATAAAACCCCTCGTGACCTAAAAACCCGATACCAATTGACGAAACTCTAGAAAGACTCCAGGGACGCCGCCGCCATCGCTAAACTCCGTTTCGGGGGACAGAAGTCTCTGTTCTGGCACGCCGCCGGGACGGGGAATTGCCCCCGGAGTCATCTCCATCGACACCACCGCCATCTTCATCGCCATCGCTGTCTCCCATGATGAGGAGGGAGTAGTTCTCCCCGAGGCTGAGGGCTCTACCGGTAGCTATGTGGTTCATCTCTCTCTCCCATGGTGTGATCTTTATGTGATCATGAGCTTTGTATCACTATTAATCTATGTGCTACTCTAGTGATGTTATTAAAGTAGTCTATTCCTCCTCCATGATGTAATGTTGACAGTGTGTGCATCATGTAGTACTTGGCGTAGGTTATGATTGTAATCTCTTGTAGATTATGAAGTTAACTATTAGTATGCACTCTAGAGGTTACTTTAATATGAACACCGGAATTACTCTCCACGGTGTGATGGTGACAGTGTGCGCATCGTGTGTGTTTCCTTTATGAAGTTGTGGAGCTTGTTTACTCCGGCTTGAGGGTGCTCTTGTAGCCCTACACAATGAATGGTGTTTGTTATCCAACAAGAGAGTGTTTGAAGTAGCACAAACGAAGAGAAGTTATTTATTTATGTGATCATTGTTGAGAGTGTCCACTAGTGAAAGTATGATCCCTAGGCCTTGTTTCCAAATATCGAATCACCGTTTATTTACTGTTCTACTCGCATGTTTACTTGCTGCCATATTTATTTCAGATTGTTATTACCACTCATATTCATCCATACTACTTGTATTTCACTATCTCTTCGCCGAACTAGTGCACCTATACATCTGACAAGTGTATTAGGTGTGTTGGGGACACAAGAGACTTCTTGTATCGTAATTGCGAGGGTTGCTTGAGAGGGATATCTTTGACCTCTACCTCCCTGAGTTCGATAAACCTTGGGTGATTCACTTAAGGGAAACTTGCTGTTGTTCTACAAACCTCTGCTCTTGGAGGCCCAACACTGTCTACATGAATAGAAGCGTGCGTAGACATCAAGCTATTTTCTGGCGCTGTTGCCGGAGAGTAAACCTGAGATTGGTTCTTGCTTAACCGGGTCCAGTCGGGTGGTTTCGCTGCGTGGGTTCGTTCGGTGTGGTTGCTGATGGATCTAACGTGAAAATAGTTTGGTGCGGTTTGGTTTTCTCCAGGAAACGGTTGGGTGTGGACAGGTATGGGCTGAAACAGTTCGGTTCCAAACAGTTCTAACCCACAGTTTCACACCGGGCTAGATAAATTGGTTGGTAGACATTGGTTGACTCTTCTCGTTCTCGTCCCTGAATCCCCTCCACGACTGCGGCTGCCGCCGTCTCCTCCGCGACTTCAGGCACCGCCATCTTCTCTGCGACTTCTGCCGCCGCCGTCTACTCCTCCCGCTGGCTCCTCCTTCGCCCTCTCCTTCGTCCGCTGGCCCCGCCCTGCAACTGCGGCACAATAGCGAGGCGGCTTGTGGCGGCGAAGAAAGGATCTCGCAACGGCTGAGGTAGAATTGGGGCAGGCCGGCAACGATCTGCTGGAGGGCGACAAAGATCTGCGGCAGGCCGGCGACGAGCTGCGCGAGGCCGGCGGCGGCGATCTACTGCAGGGCCACAACGAGCTGGGAGGAGGCCGGTGATATGCTGCGCGAGGCCGGCGACGATCTGTTGAAGGGCGGCAACGAGCTGTGGGGAGGCCAGCGACGAGCTTCGCGAGTCCGCCGACGACGATCTGCTGGATGGAAACAACGATCTGCCGGGAGGCCGGCGACATGCTGCGCGAGGCCAGCGACAATCTGCTGGATGACGACAGCAACCTGCGGGGAGGCCGGCGACGAGCTGCGGGGGAGGCCGGCGACGAGCTTGGCAAGGCCGGCGACGTGCTGCGGGAGGTCTGTGATGTTCTTCTGGAGGCGGCGACGAGCTGCTGAAGGCCGGCGAGCTACTGATAAGAGTGCGTTGTCTTCACGCCTTTGCTTTGTTTTGACCCGTCACAGCTAGCGTAGCTGACGTGCGATGTATTGAAAGGAACTCATGCAACCCATTTTAGCGGAACAGTTTTCAAATAGTTTCAGCCCAAAGTCTGGCCTTCGGTTCAGTTTAGTTTGGGTGGAAATATCAACCAGGTTTGGTTTTAGTTGGGTTGGTGGAGTTACAAGCAGGTTTAGTTGGGGTTTGGTTGCCACGCTGGGTCGCGCGGGTACAGTTCAGGTATGGTGTAGATCCCCAACCATTCACAGGTTTACCGGAGAGGTAAGGTAAAAGGTATTGACATCCTCCGACTACTAAGCTATATCCTAGCACTGTTGCCGGTGTGTGAGTGCTCGAAGTTATTTCCTTTAGATCCTGCAATTATATCTTTTTTTTTTCTTGTTTTTATTTTCACTAGTTAGGCTTAATGGAAAACAACAAAAAAATTAGAGATCTTTTTATGAAATTTATATTGAATTAGGACATGATGTGTTTGAAGAGAGAATTAAAAAACCCATGGAACTTTGTTTGCAAAATAGTTGTAGCAATGTTATTAGCATGTACTCTTTGAACACTATTATTGCTAATGCTATGGAAGAATTTAAGCTTGGGGAAGCTGGTTGTGATATTTTTAGTCCCCCAAGTTTTGAGGAGAAAATTTTCTTTGATGATACTTTGCCTCCCATTTATGATGATTATAATGATAGTGGTATTTTGGTGCCACCTACTATGGAGGATAAAGTTTATTATGATTATACCATGCCTGCAATTTATGATGATTACAATGATGGTTGTGATAGTTTTACTCCCACTATTACTAATAAAATTGATTATGCTTATGTGGAGAGTAATGATACTTTTATGCATGTGAATAAGAATGCTTTATGTGATAGTTATATTGTTGAGTTTGTTCATGATGCTACTGAAAGTTATTATGAGAGAGGGAAACATGGTTATACGCATCTTAATAATATTAAGTTTCCCCTCTTTATGTTGAGAATCTTGAAGTTGCGCTTGTGTTGCCTTTCTATGCTTGTTGCGTTATGCTTACATGACTTGTTTATTTACAAGATTCCTTTTCATAGGAAGTGGGTTAGGCTTAAATTTGTTTCATACTTGCTTTTTGATGCTCTCTTTGCTTCAACTCTCATCCTTATGTGAGCATCATTAAAATTACTGAGCCCATCTTAATGGCAATAAAGAAAACACTTCTTGGGAGATAACCCATGTTTTTATTTTGCTACTGTTTTGTTGTGTCTTGGAAGTTGTTACTACTGTAGCAACCTCTCCTTATCTTTACTTTATTGCATTGTTGTGCCAAGTAAAGTCTTTGATAGTAAGGTTGATACTAGATTTGGATTTCTGCGTAGAAACAGATTTCTTGCTGTCACGAATTTGAGTAGATATCTCTGTAGGTAACTCAGAAAAATCTGCGAAAAATCATGAGTAATCCTCAGATATGTACGCAACTTTCATTCAATTTGAGCTTCTTCATCTGAGCATGTTAAGTGCCTCTAAAAAATTCGTCTTTACGGACTGTTCTGTTTTGACAGATTCTGCCCTTTATTTCACATTGCCTCTTTTACTGTGTTGAATGGATTTCTTTGTTCCATTAATTTTCAGTAGCTTTGGGTAATGTCCAGAAGTGTTAGGAATGATTGTGTTACCTCTGAACATGTGAATTTTTGATTATGCACTAACCCTCTAATGAGTTTGTTTTGAGTTTGGTGTGGAGGAAGTTTTCAAGGATCAAGAGAGGAGGATGATATAATGTGATCAAGAAGAGTGAAAAGTCTAAGCTTGGGGATGTCCCCGTGGTTCATCCCTGCATATTTCAAGAAGACTCAAGCATCTAAGCTTGGGGATGCCCAATGCATCCCCTTCTTCATCAACAACTTATTAGGTCACCTCTAGTGAAACTATATTTTTATTCCGTCACATCTTATGTGCTTTACTTGGAGCGTCTGTGTGCTTTTATTTTCGTTTTGTTATCTTAGTTCTCTGAATAAATAGGATCCTATCATGCTTGTGTGGGAGAGAGACACGCTCCGTTTTTTTCATTTGAACACTTGTGTTCTTAGTTTTACTTTTAATGTTCATGGCGAAAGTTAAAAGCTGCTGCATTTATTGCTATTTGGTTGGAAACAGAAAATGCTTCATATTGTCTTGAATAATTTGATACTTGGCAATTGTTTTGCTCAATAGATCATGTTTAAGCTCTTGCATCATGTACTTTGCACCTATTAATGAAGAACTACCAAGAGCTTGTTGAAATTTGGTTTGCATGATTGGTCTCTCTAAAGTCTAGATATTTTCTGGTTAAGGTGTTTGAACAACAAGGAAGACGATTGTAGAGTCTTATAATGCTTGCAATATGTTCTTATGTGAGTTTTGCTGTACCGGTTCATACTTGTGTTTGCTTCAAACAACCTTGCTAGCCAAATCCTTGTACTGAGAGGGAATACTTCTCGTGCATCCAAATCCTTGAGCCAAAACCTATGCCATTTGTGTCCACCATACCTACTATGTGGTATTTCTCTGCCATTCCAAAGTAAATTACTTGAGTGCTACCTTTAAAATTTCATTCTTTGTCTTTGCAATACATAGCTCATGGGAAAATAGCTTAAAAACTATTGTGGTAAAGAATATGTAGCTTATGTATCTTATTTCTTATAAGTTGCTTGTTGAGCGGTAACCATGTTTCTGGGGACGCCATCAACTATTACACCTTTGTTGAATATCATGTGAGTTGCTATGCATGTTCGTCTTGTCCTAAAGTAAGGGTGATTTATCATGATCAAACGGTTTGAGTATGCATATTGTTAGAGAAAAACATTGGGCCGCTAACCAAAGCCATGAATCATGGTGGAAGTTTCAGTTTGGACATTAATCCTCAATTTCTTATGAGAATATTATCTGTTGTTGAATGCTTATGCATTAAAGAGGAGTCCATTATCTGTTTTCTATGTTGTCCCGGTATGGATGTCCTTGATACGTCCCAAACGTATCTAGAATTTCTTATGTTCCATGCTACTTTTATGATGATACTCACATGTTTTATACACATTATATGTCATTATTATGCATTTTCCGGCACTAACCTATTGACGAGATGCCGAAGGGCCAGTTCTGTTGTTCTGCTGTTTTTGGTTTCAGAAATCCTAGTAAGGAAATATTCTCGGAATCGGACGAAATCAACGCCCAGCATCTTAGAATTCCACGAAGCTTCCAGAACACCCGAGAGCCACCAGAGGAGAGCCCTGGGGGGCCCACACATGGGGGCGGCGCGGCCAAGGAGCCAGGCGCGCCGCCCTACTGTGTGGTGGCCCCGTCAGCCTTCCGACTCCGCCTCTTCGCCTATTTAAGCCTCCTCGACCTAAATCTTCGATACGGAAAAGCCACGGTACGAGAAACCTTCCAGAGCCGCCGCCATCGCGAATCCAAGATCTGGGGGACAGAAGTCTCTGTTCCGGCACGCCGGCGGGACGGGGAAGTGCCCCCGGAAGGCATCTCCATCGACACCACCGCCATCTCCATCAACGCTGTCGTCTCCCATGAGGAGGGAGTAGTTCTCCATCGAGGCTAAGGGCTGTACCGGTAGCTATGTGGTTAATCTCTCTCTCCTATGTACTTCAATACAATGATCTCATGAGCTCCTTTACATGATTGAGATCCATATGATGAGCTTGTAATCTAGATGTCATTATGCTATTCAAGTGGATTTTACTTATGTGATCTCCGGAGACTCCTTGTCCCACGTGTGTAAACGTGACAGTGTGTGCACCGTGTGGGTCTCTTAGGCTATATTTCACAGAATACTTATTCACTGAGTTATGATTTGAGTTGGATGTCTCTATGAAATTGTGGTGTGTTAGTACCTCCTATGAATGCTCACAGTGACAACGTGGGGTGTTTATTAGTACTTGGGAATATATCTTTAAGGTTTACCTACATGATGAATTAGTGTTCGTTATCTTGCCAGAGAGTAATTCAAAATAGCATAGTGAAGTGCTTATATTTATATTCAATTATGATTGCAATGTTGAGAGTGTCCACTAGTGAAAGTACGATCCCTAGGCCTTGTTTCCAAATACTGCAATCATCGCTTATTTACTGTTCTACTGCATCTTTACTTCCTGCAATATTACTACCATCAACTGCACGCCAGACAAGCTATTTTCTCGGCGCCGTTACTACTGCTCATATTCATTCATACCACTTGTATTTCACTATCTCTTCGCCGAACTAGTGCACCTATACATCCGACAAGTGTATTAGGTGTGTTGGGGACACAAGAGACTTCTTGTATCGTGATTGCAGGGTTGCTTGAGAGGGATATCTTTGACCTCTTCCTCCCTGAGTTCGATAAACCTTGGGTGATCCACTTAAGGGAAACTTGCTGCTGTTCTACAAACCTCTGCTCTTGGAGGCCCAACACTGTCTACAAGAATAGAAGCACCCGTAGACATCAGTCCTTAGTTGAGATCTATCAAAAACGAGAAATCAAATGCGATTTATCTCCTTGGACCTTTGTACAGGCGGCATAGAGGTACCCCTTTGTGACACTTGGTTGAAACATATGTAATGCAATGATAATCCATGTAAATCCAAGCTAATTAGGACAAGGTGCGAGCACTATTGGTATTCTATGCATGAGGCTTGCAACTTATAGGATGTTTTATGCATAACACATATGAATTATTACTACCATTGACAAAATTGTTTCTATGTTTTCAAAATAAAAGCTCTAGCACAAAAATAGTAATCCATGCTTCCCTCTGCGAAGGGCCATTCTTTTACTTTATATTAAGTCAGTTTACCTACTTCCTTCTATCTTAGAAGCAAACACTTGTGTCAACTGTGTGCATTGATTCCTACATACTTGCTTATTTGCATTCATCATATTACTTTGTGTTGACAATTATCCATGAGATATACATGTTGAAGTTGAAAGCAACTGCTAAAACTTATATCTTCCTTTGTGTTACTTCAAAACTTTCTACTAAGAATCTATTGCTTTATGAGTTAACTCCTATGCAAGTCTTATTGATGCTTGTCTTGAAAGTACTATTCATGAAAATTATTTGCTATATGATTCAGTTGTTTAGTCATTATCTTTACCATTGCTTCGAATCACTTCATTCATCTCATATGCTTTACAATAGTATTGATCAAGATTATGATAGTAGCATGTCACTTCAGAAATTATCCTTGTTATCGTTTACCTACTCGAGGGCGAGTAGGAACTAAGCTTGGGGATGCTTGATACGTCTCCAACGTATCTATAATTTCTGATGTTCCATGCTAGTTTTATGACAATACCTACATGTTTTGCTCACACTTTATAATGTTTTTATGCATTTTCCGGAACTAACCTATTAACAAGATGCCGAAGTGCCAGTTCTCGTTTTCTCGCTGTTTTTGGTTCCGGAAAGGTCTGTTCGGGCAATATTCTCGGAATTCGACGAAACAAAAGCCCAAGGCCTTATTTTCCCCGGAATGTTCCGAACACCGAAGGAGAGCCGGAGGGGGCCAAGGGGGACCCACACCATAGGGGGCGCGGGTCCCACCCTCGGTCGCGCCGCCATGTGGTGAGGGAGCCCCGTTGCCCCTCCGACTCCGCCTCTTCGCCTATAAAACCCCTCGTGACCTAAAACCCGATACCAATTGACGAAACTCTAGAAAGACTCCGTGGACGCCGCCGCCATCGCAAAACTCCGTTTCGGGGACAGAAGTCTCTGTTTCGGCACGCCGCCGGGACGGGGAATTGCCCCCGGAGTCATCTCCATCGACACCACCGCCATCTTCATCGCCATCGCTGTCTCCCATGATGAGGAGGGAGTAGTTCTCCCCGAGGCTGAGGGCTCTACCGGTAGCTATGTGGTTCATCTCTCTCTCCCATGGTGTGATCTTTATGTGATCATGAGCTTTGTATCACTATTAATCTATGTGCTACTCTAGTGATGTTATTAAAGTAGTCTATTCCTCCTCCATGATGTAATGTTGACGAGTGTGTGCATCATGTAGTACTTGGCGTAGGTTATGATTGTAATCTCTTGTAGATTATGAAGTTAACTATTACTATGCACTCTAGAGGTTACTTTAATATGAACTCCGGAATTACTCTCCACGGTGTGACGGTGACAGTGTGCGCATCGTGTGTGATTCCTTTATGTAGTTTTGGAGCTTGTTTACTCCGGCTTGAGGATGCTCTTGTAGCCCTACACAATGAATGGTGTTTGTTATCCAACAAGAGAGTGTTTGAAGTAGCACAAAGGAAGAGAAGTTATTTATTTATGTGATCATTGTTGAGAGTGTCCACTAGTGAAAGTATGATCCCTAGGCCTTGTTTCCAAATATCGAATCACCGTTTATTTACTGTTCTACTGCATCTTTACTTGCTGCCATATTTATTTCAGATTGTTATTACCACTCATATTCATCCATACTACTTGTATTTCACTATCTCTTCGCCGAACTAGTGCACCTTTAAATCAGACAAGTGTATTAGGTGTGTTGGGGATACAAGAGACTTCTTGTATCGTAATTGCAGGGTTGCTTGAGAGGGATATCTTTGACCTCTACCTCCCTGAGTTCGATAAACCTTGGGTGATTCACTTAAGGGAAACTTGCTGCTGTTCTACAAACTTCTGCTCTTGGAGGCCCAACACTGTTTACAGGAATAGAAGCGTGCGTAGACATCACCTCCATAGGAGCACTTCTTTCAAGATTCCACCATAGGAACCATAACTCCAAGATCCACTAAGGACTAGATGATATTGGTGAAATCTCTCTTGGTAGAACTATAGATCGGGGTCTCCGCCACCACTTCTCAAAGTTTGGGCAAGTTTAGTTGGATGGGAGGGAGATCCTCAAGGTTTTGAGCTCAGCAATAATGAAGGAGAGAGAGAGAGAGAAGAGTTGAAACGAGTTGGAGAAGAAGGGCCCCTTTTATAGGGTCCCTCGAATCCAACTGTTATGTCCAGTTTCTGCATGACCGGTACTACCGCTTTGGGAAGCGGTAGTACCGCTCTGGATTTGAAATCGGCTCACAGATTTGCCACGTGTGCAGAAGACGGTACTACCGCTTCCGACACCTTGTTGGATAAGGCGAGAGACCCCATCCGCCACAAAAAGAAACATGTAGGGTGAAAGAGGGTCTCCCTGGCGAAGCCCCCTAGAAGGAACAAACTTTTCAAGAAGAACGCCATTCAGCCTAACTGAAAAAGTAATTGATCTAACCCAATCCATAATCCAAGCAGTCCACTGATTTGCGAAGCCCAACTTGGCGAGCATACATTCAAGGTAATTTCAATCAACTTTGTCATAGGCCTTCGCAAGGTCCAACTTGTAGGCACAATAGGTACCCTTCTTATATGTGCTCTTTTGGATGGAGTTGATGCATTCAAAAGCAATTAAGGCATTAGTGATCAGCCTTCCTGGGATAAAAGCACTTTGAGTTGGTGCAATAATGTCTTGGAGAAGTGGTCTTAAACGGTTCGCTAAGCATTTTGAGATGACCTTGTAAATAATGTTACAGAGGGTGATGGGTCGAATTTTTTCGATAAAGGGAATATATTAATATCAAAAGATACCAATTACATCCAACCACTGCAACAACGCACCGCCCTAATGATAATACGAATGCACACAGCAAAAAAGAGAAAATAAACTAAGAAAAAAGGGTCCCGCCACAACATTCCAGCCCTAAAAACAATAATACAACCACCACCATGACAACACCCGAACTTCAGACTTTTCAAAAGCGACGCCTCCAAAAAGGGAACGGTGCACCAACGCCGTCGTCGCCCAATCAAAGATCTTAGGTTTTCACCCTGAAGATAGTCCGCACATTCAAAACAATATCTTCAACAAAGTCATTGCCAGACACAACCAATTAAGACCAAACCTTGGATTTTCATCCTGAATGAGAGGACTCTAAACTTTACCTGTGCTGTCGCCCCCACTTTCATACTGCAAGCCTAGAACACCAAACAAGTTTCACACCAGCACATAGATTTAGACCTCCATTGCTAGACCTCCAAATCCGTGAGGCATCTGGCTAGTTCTGAAGAACTATTTTACCGCAGCAAGGATGTCATGTTTTAGAACACCCCAGTGCCATTGATAGAAGCTAGCAGGAAAACCATCTCTCCCTGGAGCTTTTAGGGGTCCAATCTGAAACATAGCGAAGCTTATCTCATCATTAGTGAAGTCAGCACACATCAAGCAATGCAATCGGTTGGGTGCTAGTGTACAGATTCTTGAAGAAACAAGTAGTAAGCTCCTCCAAGTCATCTTTATTCGGTGTGAACGATCCATCTTCCTTCTTAAGGCGTACAGTATTATTTTATTTTTCTGGGCCCTCCAGGTTGCCTTACGGCGAAAAAACTTTGTGTTTTTGTTTCCCTCGCGAAGCCAGTTGATTCTTGATCGTTGACGCCAGTATATCTCTTCTTGTTCCAGTAGGCTATCAAAGTATCTCCAGCTTTGCAAAGATCCCATTACCCCTTCAAGCTTTGAGGCAACATCTCCCAGGTCCTTTGGCTGGCTATGCATCTCCCAGGCCAATTTTACTTCTTTTGCAAAAGGGTGTCTTCTGCACGAGGATGTCCTTCTACGGCGCCCACGTCGGTCACACGAGGGCCTTACCCGTTGTACTCTGCAAGAACCCCTCTAGAGGAGTTTGTCCATGTACGCGTCTGTCGGCAGCTCCGATCCGTCCGGCGCGCCGGCGCCCGACTTGGTAGCACGCGCCACGCGGTCTCCTGAGTGCATCTCCAACGGGTTGATGCATATCGGACGTCTAAATTATCCGCGGGTGTCTGTTTGCGTCGTCTGGCGGGCGCGAAAATGATCGCGAGACGTGAATTGTCTGTTTGCGTCGGGGATCATCATAGCGGTTCGACGTATTTTGAACATCCCGCTGTTTTGTTTCCTTTCTCCTTCTTTTTCTTTTTGTTGAGCAAGTTCAAAAAAACAACTAGTACTGATCACTCGAATTGAACAAGTTCAAACATATTTAACATACAAACTAGAGAACAAATTTAAAAACAAAGAAACTATAAGCTAATTCTTGGCCTTTTTGTTAGAAGGCCCTGCCTCGTCGTCCTCACTCCTGCGGCTCTTGCTTGTTACCTCCTCGTCGGATGAGGAACTGTCGGACGACACATCCGTGGAGGAATTCGAGTCGGACGAAGTGGCGTCTTCGTCGTCGTCGTCGGTGAACGGACGACGACGCGCAGCCTGCGCCTGCGCCCTTGCCCGGGCCCTGGCCTCCTTCCTTGCCACCGCCTTCTCGTCCGTCGCCCCCTGCGCCTCCAGCCGGGCGAACCTGGTGTCGGAGTCCTCCTCCTCCTCCTCCTCCTCCTCCTCCTCCTCCTCCCCCTCCTCGCCGTCGCTGCCAACGGCGCCTCCGTCCTCCTCCTCCTCCTCCTGGCCGTTGCTGGCAACGGCGCCTCCGTCCTCCCCCTCGTCACTCGGCGTGGAGCCAGGGTCGCTGCAGGCGTTTCCTACCAATGCCTCCATCCCGGTGGCTTGCCCTCGCTCTCCGAGTTCGACGGCAAGGTGTAGTCGCTCATGGCGCCTGGCTAGCCGGTGTTGAAGAAGAAGAAGAAGCAGGCGGTTCGACGTGAATTACAACAGACGCAAGGGTTATATTCTGCGGGGATTAATGACGGCGCGTATAACGAAGAGGCATGCGGTTGCTTTTCCGCGGCGGTTCGGCGCTCCATTCCGGCGGTTGGCGGGTTGATCGGCGTGGTTGCCACTCCGGCGGTTGACATCGGCGCGCTTGCTGTGCTTTATTTCGAGGCCGATCAAGCCAGGGTCGCTGCCAGGCGGGCCTGTGGGGGAAGCGAGCGGATGCTAGGCGCGACCGCGCAGCGTCCACGAAGACGCAAATATACCGCATATTTGCACCGCGTTTGCGTCGCTGAGACCCCGAACACGATGCGTCGCCCTGCTGGAGCAGGGTGTAGACGCATTTTCAGTCCGCACGGACGCAAACAATCACACAACGTCCCGTTTGAATCGTCCCGTTAAAGATGCCGTGAGCACCCACACCAAGCTAGCGATGGCCGCACGCCCGCACCGCTGGAGCGCGGCGGTAAGGGCATCTCCAACCGCGCGACCCAAACGGACGCGCTGGGCCGTCCGTTTTGGGCCGTTTGGGTGGCCGAACGGACACCCGGACAGCGGCCCGCGTCCGCGTGTCCGTTTGGGTCGCACGCTGCGCCCAACGCGCGGACGCACCGCATATGTAATTAAAAAAAGAAAAATAAAAATAAAAAAGGAAAACAGCCAAAAATAACATTAAACTAGTGGTTAATTAAACTTAGCCCTATTTTGGGCAATTTTTACACAAAAGAAAGCCCTATATGGGCTTTAAACTAAAAAAAAACCCTAGACAGGGTTTGCGAGCATGGTGGCCGCCGGCAGTACTACCCCCAGTAGTACTCGTCATCGTCGGCGTCGATGACGACGACGCCCCCCGGCGGCGACGCGCTGTTCCGGCTCGACACGCCGGAGGGCACCGGGGACTCCGGCCAGGGCTCCCACTGCGCCCTTTCCCAGGCGGAGTGCGGGCTCGCCGGCCTGCGCAGCCGTGCCCTCCGCGCGGACTCCTGCCGGAGCTGCTCCTCCGCTGCGGCCTGCAGCTCCGCCTGTAGCCGGAGCGTGGCCAGGCGCTCCTCCTCCGCCAGGCGCGCGGCCCGGCGCTCCTCCTCCCGGAGCGCCGCCTGACGCGTAGCCTCCTCCTGACGGCGCGCCAGCTCGAGGAAGGCCCACGCCTCCGCCTGGGCGTCCTCCTGGGCCTTCCTGGCCGCCTCCTCCAGCGCGGAGGTGCGCAGCGTCTCGGCGAGGTGCGGCCATTTGGCCAGCTCATCGAGGTCGCCCTGCTCGCGGGACGCCTGCAGCGCCGCCTGCAGCTACGGGTCGTCCTCCTCCTCCTGGGGCTGCGGCTGTGGCTGGGGCTGGGGCGCGGGCTCGTTGATGTAGAGGCCGCCGGGGCGGCGGCCAGCCCGCCTAGCAGGTGTGCGCGGCTGCGCGCGAGGCCGCGCCGTCGCGGATGTTGATGAGGACATCCCATCTCTTGATACAACCGCTGTACCTACAGCCACACAAATACAAGGACCAATCACTCGAGCTCGTGCCAAACAACTTAACTATCAGGTACTTTCGTTTCTTGGAACTATTCCTCACATACATGAGAATATGATGCTGCCTAAATCAGATATGTTTGTTACTCTTAGGAATGATGGACCAAGCATGGATGAGGAGGACAAGCATTGGAGCATGATCACGCATGGAGGAGATGGCAGCAAGCGTTTGAGGATTGAAGATGACGCCGCAAGTGGAGATTTCAGAACTTTGAAGCCACCATAAGAAGAGATGAAGACATGGACGAAATATAGAGTTTCCCACTTCATAATTTCGTCCATAGCATGTTATGGTGCTGCGTCACCTTTAGTTTTGGGCCAGACCCATGTCATTTTCGCAGGATTTAAGTCAGCCACTTTTTAGAGTCCGTATTGAAGGGGGAAAGGCCTTCTAGGGTTTGGTTCGACCACCATACGTATGGTTGGCCGAAACCCCACCTTTTCCTCCTTTAAATACCCCCATAGCCGTCACGTTTAGACTCGGATTTTGATTAGATTAAAAGTTAGCCATCGCTGCAACTCTCGTGTACTTCTTTTGAGGCCAACGCCCGAACAAGACCGACTATTCGGAATCCCACCTTATTCAATAAAGCTTTCATCTTTCATCCGCAATATTCTGATTGCAATCATTAGTTCTTACTTGTTCTCGATTTCAGGTAGGAATTAAGACCCTCGCTGGTCGGGCTGATCGTGCATCCGCAAGATCGGTAACTCCCGGAGATTGTCCTAGCGATTGCATTGGCGCACGAGCTTTGCACGTGTAGTCGGATCGTCAAGCACGAACTCCACCAACAAATCGACGCTATCATACTCTCATCGAAAGATCGGCCACCTTTGCCCTATCAAGTGGTATCAGATTTCAGGTTGCTCGGTGAGAATTTACTGTTTTCGTAGTGTAGATTGCATCTGCCATCATACCCATAAACCACGAAAAAGCCACACAAAAAAAAAATATACAGTTAGGGTTTAGATCATATCGTCCCATAAAACCCTTGCCACGCCTTGCATTGTCTTTTCAGTTTTGCATAGTTGAATTTGTGTCTGCATCTTCGTGTCGAGTTGCTGGTCTTAGCGTCTAGTTCCTTTAGAGTTTCGAGTTCTGGTCATATTAGTCACGCCGCCACCGCCCACTCGCACCATACGCAGACCACCGCCATATACACCCACCATATACTTCCGCCACTACCATATACACCCTGCCATATACACCCACCATCTACTTCCGCCATCGCCTTATACACCCACCAGCTACTTCCGCCACCGCCATATACTCCCACCAGATTGTTCCCGCCACAGTCATATACATCTGCCATATACCCTGTATCCTACCGCGACACGGATTCGTGTTGTTTCTCTGCCGCGACAGAGCCCGTGTAGAATTAGGTTTTCTTGTTTTTCCTACTTAGCTGTTACCTTCTAATATCATCTTGCGCTGCAGAAAAATTTCCGTGAGATAAGTTTCGGCCGCCAGTAAAGAATTGGAAGGAGAGCAAAAAAAAAAAAAAAAAAAAAGTCTGGAAACGCTTCCGAAAAAATTTTCTGGCTACATTGGTTTTTCACTTTGGCGATCACTTTTCGCCACTGGCCATTATAGCGACATTTTTTTTTGGCGCCTGCGCGCTTTCCGGAGCACCTCCGAAATTTCGACAAAAAAATTTTCTGAGGCTATACTGTTTTTAGACCTTGGGGATCAGTTTGAGCCACTTGCCATCATAGTGATTTTTCACACCTCGCGTCGCCACCTCATCGCCACCTCATCGCTGCTAGTTGCTTGTGTGCCGCGCCGTGACCTCGCTAGTGTTCTAGGCTCGCGTCTCTAGTACGGTCTAGCCTAGGACCAGCACAGTACCGTTGTTGAGCATACTTTCAATATTGCATTGCTGTTTTGACAATTGCTGTTTTGCTACCATATTAGCCTTCCTACAGCTCTACATATTGTCTCCACGTGCACTGTGTCGACACCTGGTAATCGCTTTGGCAATCTTTGGAGACGCTGATCCTTGCTGGTTGTTACATCACCTTCCTCCTGTTTGGTAAGAACTTGTAAGAGCTTTGTATTTTGCTTGACGAATTGCGCGTGAACCACCATATTCCGTAGTTTGTAGGCGTATACATTTGTGCTTTTTGTGTACTAACCATGTCAGGACCAGTTGATCCGACCGCTGTTGACCCGGCCAAGATGACGCCCGAGCGAGTTGCATGCTCACTTCACCCACCTTTTGGGCGGGCATGCTCGCGACACCGATGCGCGCATTGATGACGTGGATGCCAAACTCACCGACGCGCTGGACAAACTGGATGGCCTCGAGGCAGCTTTCAACTCCAAGCTCGACGCCAAGTTCCAGGAGCTTTTGACTCGGTTACCGCCGCCTCGCGCCAACGTGCAACGCCGTGCGCGCCGCGTTCCTCGTGCGGACGTTCCTGCAGGTACCGCTCCTGCTGCAGCAGCCGCACATGACGCGCCTTCTGATGAAGGCTACGAAGATTATGAAGGGGACGCGGACGAGCAGGTAGATGAGAACGTACTGGACGGCGAGGAAGTCCAACAACCTGCACCTGGTCGTCCACGGCAGCTGAACCGCCACGCTCGACCACCTCCACGCCCGGTACGTAATGATGATGATCATGTTGCTAAACTGAAGCTGAATATTCCGC
The DNA here is from genome assembly GCF_022539505.1 of Lolium rigidum. Lineage (NCBI taxonomy): Eukaryota > Viridiplantae > Streptophyta > Magnoliopsida > Poales > Poaceae > Lolium > Lolium rigidum. The sequence continues at coordinate 64,041,533 of NC_061512.1, read as the reverse complement.
CATTTGAGGGTAGATATAATCCTGATGCATATCTTACATGGGAATTGGAAGTAGAACAACGCTTTGCATGTTTAAAATACCCTGATCACTTGCGTGTTAGTGCTGCTACTTGTGAGTTCACAGATTTTGCATCTATTTGGTGGTCTGAATATTGTAGAACACATGCAGCAAATATTCCTGCTACTTGGACTGGGTTAAAACTTGCTATGCGTACTCGTTTTGTTCCTCCACATTATCAACGTGATTTGCTGAAAAAATTGTCTCGCTTAGAACAAGGAAAAAATTCTGTAGAAGACTATTATCAAGAATTGCAAACCGGCATGATTCGCTGTGGTATTGTAGAGGATAATGAGGCTATGCTTGCTCGTTTCTTTGGTGGTTTGAATAAAGAGATTCAGCATATTTTAGATTATAAGGAGTACAACACTATTACTCGCTTGTTTCATCTTGCTTGCAAAGCTGAACGTGAAGTGCAGGATCGTCAACCACCATGGAGAAGAACTAACGTTTCTGCAGGTCGTACATCGTCGTGGTCTCCGCGACAATCAGCGCCACAATCTCGTGGTACCGCACCAGCACCTACTACCTCCAAGTACACCGCGCCTGCATCACGAGCACCTCCTGCCTCTACACCAACACCATCGGCTGGTCCTCCTCGGAGTTCATCTTCCATGGCCTCCACGGGGAAGACGCGCGACATTCAATGTCGCAAATGCTTGGGATTTGGTCACATAGAGAGAGAATGCAGAACCAAGCGTGTGATGTTGGTGCGTGAAGATGGAGAATATGATTCCGCAAGTGACTTTGATGAAGATACATTGGCCCTTATTGCTGCACGTGATGGTGCCAACTCGATTCCGAGAGAGAGATGGAGGTAATGGAAGCCGACACTCGCTGATCAGTACAGGAGCTTAGTTGCACAGCGTGTGTTGAGCGTGCAATTGAGCAAAGCTGAGCATGATCAACGCCACAATCTGTTCCAAACAAGAGGCGTTGTAAAAGAGCGAGCTATAAGGATCATCATTGATGGAGGGAGTTGCAATAATCTGGCCAGCGTTGACATGGTGGAGAAGCTTTCTCTTCCTACAAGACAGCGCACACATCCATACTACATACAATGGTTTGAGAGCTCTCGGAAGCTCAAGGTAACAAGAACTACACGTGTGCATTTTACCATTGGTACATATTCTGATTTTGTGGATTGTGATGTTGTACCTATGCAAGCTTGTTCTTTGTTACTTGGTAGACCTTGGCAATTTGATAGAGAATCTGTTCATAATGGTAAAACTAATCAGTATTCTCTTATGCATGATGGAAAGAAAATTGGTCTCAAACCTATGACTCCTGAACAAATACTAAAAGATGATCTTGCTAGAGCTAGTAGAGTAAAAAACGAGGAGAAACTTAAGAGTGAGAATCAGATTGTTGCTGCAGATTTTGTTCCACATAAGACTAATACTAAATCTGATTCGAACCATGCTACTGAAATTCGTTTGAAAAATACTTGTTTGCTTGCTAGCAAATCTGATATTGCTGAACTTGATGTGGACACTACTCAATGCTATGCTATCATTTGCAAAGAAGTTCTGTTTTCATTTGAGGATATGCCTCCTTCTTTTCCACTGCGGTTGCTAACCTTTTGCAGGAATTCATTGATGTGTTCCCACAAGATGTTCCCCCTGGACTACCACCTATCCGTGGCATAGAACACCAGATTGACTTGATTCCAGGAGCGTCGCTGCCCAACCGTGCACCATACCGTACCAATCCTGAAGAGACGAAAGAGATTCAGCGACAAATTCAGGTTCTCCAAGATAAAGGTTACATTCGTGAGTCTCTTAGCCCATGTGCTGTTCCTATTATCTTGGTACCTAAGAAGGATGGTTCTTCACGCATGTGTACTGATTGTAGAACTATTAATAATATTACCATTCGATACCGTCATCCAATACCTCGTTTAGATGATATGCTTGATGAATTGAGTGGTTCTGTTATGTTCTCTAAAGTTGATTTGCGTAGTGGTTACCACCAGATTCGTATGAAATTAGGAGATGAATGGAAAACAGCGTTTATTATTTATGGCCTAAAGAATTTGTTATACATTCTGATCATGAATCTTTGAAGCATATTCGTAGTCAAGCTAAGTTGAATCGTCACCATGCAAAGTGGGTTGAGTTTATAGAGTCTTTTCCTTATGTTATCAAACACAAAAAGGGTAAAGATAATGTTATTGCTGATGCTTTGTCGCGCCGTTATACTATGCTATCTCAACTTGACTTCAAGATTTTTGGATTAGAAACCATAAAGGAACAATACTTGCTTGATGCTGATTTTAAAGATGTGTTGCTGAATTGTAAAGATGGTAGAACATGGAACAAATTCGTCCTCAATGATGGATTTGTGTTCCGTGCTAACAAGCTATGCATCCCAGATGGTTCCGTTCGTCTTTTGTTGTTACGGGAGGCGCATGGAGGAGGATTGATGGGTCACTTCGGTGTGAAGAAGACGGAGGATGTACTTGCTGCACACTTCTTTTGGCCACGTATGCGTCGAGATGTTGAGAGATTTGTGGCACGCTGCACTACATGTCAAAAAGCTAAGTCTCGACTTAATCCACATGGTTTATATATGCCTCTTCCTGTTCCTAGTGTACCGTGGGAGGATATTTCTATGGATTTCGTTTTGGGTTTGCCTCGTACACAGAAGGGGAGGGATAGTATCTTTGTTGTTGTGGATAGGTTTTCTAAGATGGCACACTTTATTCCATGTCACAAAACTGATGATGCTACGCATGTTGCTGATTTGTTCTTTCGCGAAATTGTGCGGTTACATGGTGTGCCAAATACTATTGTTTCTGATCGTGATACTAAATTTCTTAGCCACTTTTGGAGATGTTTATGGGCTAAGTTGGGGACTAAATTGCTGTTTAGTACTACATGTCATCCCCAAACTGATGGACAAACTGAAGTAGTAAATAGAACTTTGTCTACTATGCTGTGGGCTGTTTTGAAAAAGAACTTAAAATTGTGGGAAGAATGTTTACCTCATATTGAATTTTCTTACAATCGTTCGCTGCATTCTACCACTAAGATGTGCCCATTTGAGATTGTTTATGGTTTTGTACCACGTGCACCCATTGATTTGTTGCCTTTACCATCTTCTGTGCAAAATAATTTGGATGCTACAGACCGTGCTGAATTGATACTAAAATTGCATGAGACTACTAAAGACAACATAGAACGCATGAATGCTAAGTATAAAATTGCTGGGGATAGAGGAAGAAAGCATGTTGTGTTTGATGTTGGTGATCTTGTTTGGTTGCATTTGCGCAAAGATCGTTTTCCTGAATTGCGCAAGTCAAAACTAATGCCACGCGCTGCTGGTCCTTTTAAGGTGTTAGAGAAAATAAATGATAATGCATATAAACTTGAGCTTCCTGCAGAATTGGGTTCGGTTAGTCCTACATTTAACATTGCAGATTTGAAGCCTTACTTTGGTGAAGAAGAGGAGCTTTCGTCGAGGACGACTTCAATTCAAGAAGGGGGGCATGATGAGGACATCCCATCTCTTGATACAACCGCTGTACCTACAGCCACACAAATACAAGGACCAATCACTCGAGCTCAAGCCAAACAACTTAACTATCTGGTACTTTCGTTTCTTGGAACTATTCCTCACATACATGAGAATATGATGCTGCCTAAATCAGATATGTTTGTTACTCTTAGGAATGATGGACCAAGCATGGATGAGGAGGACAAGCATTGGAGCATGATCACGCATGGAGGAGATGGCAGCAAGCGTTTGAGGATTGAAGATGACGCCGCAAGTGGAGATTTCAGAACTTTGAAGCCACCATAAGAAGAGATGAAGACATGGACGAAATATAGAGTTTCCCACTTCATAATTTCGTCCATAGCATGTTATGGTGCTGCGTCACCTTTAGTTTTGGGCCAGGCCCATGTCATTTTCGCAGGATTTAAGTCAGCCACTTTTTAGAGTCCGTATTGAAGGGGAAAGGCCTTCTAGGGTTTGGTTCGACCACCATACGTATGGTTGGCCGAAACCCCACCTTTTCCTCCTTTAAATACCCCCATAGCCGTCACGTTTAGACTCGGATTTTGATTAGATTAAAAGTTAGCCATCGCTGCAACTCTCGTGTACTTCTTTTGAGGCCAACGCCCGAACAAGACCGACTATTCGGAATCCCACCTTATTCAATAAAGCTTTCATCTTTCATCCGCAATATTCTGATTGCAATATTAGTTCTTACTTGTTCTCGATTTCGGGTAGGAATTAAGACCCTCGCTGGTCGGGCTGATCGTGCATCCGCAAGATCAGTAACTCCCGGAGATTGTCCTAGCGATTGCATTGGCGCACGAGCTTTGCACGTGTAGTCGGATCGTCAAGCACGAACTCCACCAACAAATCGACGCTATCATACTCTCATCGAAAGATCGGCCACCTTTGCCCTATCAGATGTGAAGCACGTGCGCCGGCACGCATCGTGCTCCACCTCGAACCACAAGTCCCAGTTGGGACTTGCGTCGCCGTACGCGGGGTCCTGCTGGAGGTCCGCCGGCAGTTGAGCGCGGCGCCTCCGGATCTCGGCGTAGCGGGCGCGGCCGGAGCCCGGGATGGGCGGCACCGGAACCCGATCTGGGCTCAGGTGCCAGCCGTGGGGGAGGTGCACGTCCCCCCACGGCATTGGGACGCCGGCGTCCCAGAACATCTGCGCCACCGCTACGGTGACGTAGATCCGGTCGCGTCTGGGCGTCGCCGGCGGCCCCATGGCGAACGGCGCCGGCGCGACTGGCCGGCTGCTGCCGGCCTCGTGGTCGTTGGCGGATGGCGAGAACTCGCGCTTGGGGGGCCATGGCGGCGCGGAAGCTTCGAGCTCGCGCGTGCGGCCGGAGTGGAAAGTGGGGACTGGATAGGGACAGTCCCCTTCCCCAGTCCACATTTAATAGGACTGGGGCACCGACAGGTGGGCCAGCCACGCGGGCAGGCGGACACGCGAGGACGCCGCGTGCCATCCGCGGCCACGCAAACCCGGCCCAGATTTGGGCCGGGTTTGCGTCGTTCCGGACGCCGCGGTCGTCCGCTTTTGCGGTGCGTCCCCGCGTTGGGCCGTGTTTTTGTCCGGCTGGACCCATCCGGACGCGCGGGCGCGGGATGGGTCGCCCGGTTGGAGATGCCCTAATCTCCGCCACCTGCGCTTCATCGAACCTTCCCTTGCGGCGCTCGGTATCGGCAGCAGGCTAGCACTTGGGCCTCCCCTTTGACCTCGTCGAACTCAACAGTGACCCCCTCGTGCTGAACGGGGCAGAATTTTTGCGAATATGTAGACACATGCTATTTCTAACAAGACTTGTCAAATTCAGATTAAATGTACCATATAAAATCCAGAATGAAGAGAAAATTTGCTACATGTTTGGCTACATGTCACAAGTTTTTAATGATGCGGACAATTTGTTGCAAGCAGATGTTCCATGTAGAAAAAAAATCGTACAGTGGATCGGACGGCTTCGGATGTGGCTGATGTTTTGCAAATTTTCGTGTCGGCTGATGATTAGCAATTGCTAATAGTTTTTTTCTCACAGACATATTTCCTAGTATTTTAAGAAGGGAGACTGCCGTGAAAATGGCAGAGTATAGTAAATGAAGTGTTGGTCTCGGTCTTGGAGGAGGCGCATGCCTCTCGTAGTCTATTCGTCATGTAACCCTAGTAATGTGTGAGAGATGGGGCTTTATACTGTGTCGATATTGGTCTTGGACGCTGCATCAGCGTTTGATGAGATGTGTTGGGCGGTTTAGGGTGTGTTTGGTAGCCCGGGGCAACTCAGAAATTCTCCTCCCAACCGAGATTTTGAGGAGATCCGGTGTTTGTTAGGCCGGCTCGTGCCATCTCCACACTGCTGAGGAGATACGAAAAAGAGCCCAGAGCCGGGATGAGGAGCGAAGCCCAAATCGAGCTTCGCTGGTCATCCGGGATGAGCCAATCCCGCAATACACTGTACCAGTGGCCCGCACCACCCCAGACCCTCAGCCCGCACGAAATCTCTCCTCATTTCCCCCCGTTTTCTTCTCTCCCATCGGGCTCTAGGCCGCCTCCCTCCCTCCCTCCCGCCGACGCCGGCCAGCCCCGCTGCGTCCCTCCCGCCGGCGCCGACCCGCGGCCTCCATCCCTGCAGAGGCAGCAACTCGCATCTCCATCCCTGTAGAGGCAGCAGCTCGCACCTCCACGCCCACCACGCGACGTCGCCTCCTTCCGCCGCACCAGCAGCAAGCTCTGCCGCGTCTCCTCGTACCAGCGGCGGGCATGACCTCGTGGAGGAGCAGCAGCGGGCAGAAATTCCACACGCCGGCGCCGTCCCGCGCCATGGAGGCGAATCTTCTCCACGAGGTCGACTAGGCACGGGGTCCTCCGCCCCAAGGTCGGCGCCGGAGCTCCCTCGACTCGCCGGAGCTCCCTCACCGGAGCTTCCAGGGGCGCGTCTCCACCTCTCCCTTGACGCTCAGGACGAAGAAGAGCTGGGCTAGGACCCGATTGATTTTTCTCTTTTTTGTTAAGGTCCTTTTTGTAAAAAAGTTGGAGGTGGGCAGTGCCCGGTGAGAAGTGATGCCAAACACACTCTCTATTCAGCCTGTTTCAATGCCTACGAGCTAACAAACAAACACCAAAATCTCATCTCAGCTAGTCTCAGGTGGGCAATGCTCAGATGAGAAAGTGATTCCCAGGTGAACCGGGCTACCAAACACACCCTTAGTAGGCTGCATGCTCCTTGGCTCACATCGGTCTAGCTTTTTTCAGTCCGTTTGGTTACCTGGTCGACGCCGCGTTCTTGCAGGAACTAGTTCTCAAAGCATCCTTGGGCCAGACCCTGGAGGAACGACCAGTTCGGCCGTTTCTAGCGAGCCACCCCCGTTTCCGCAGAAGTGGAGAACGCTGCGTCCTCGCAGAGCCACCGCGGGAGATGGCGGGAGCTCGTGCGGGACGGCGAAATCTCGGCGCCATGAATTTGGTCACCGCGCTTGAATTTTCGCCACTGTATATAGGAGCCGCTCTCTCACCGGCAAATCCAAATCCCCCATTTCCCCCCATTTCGAGCTCATCTAGCATCTTCGATCTAGCGACATGGCTGGCTCTACCTCACCCGCACGGTCGGCGAGGCTTGCGGCGGCGACGACGGCTGTGGTAGCGGCTAGTGGCCGCGGAGGATGGTCGTCTTCTTCGTCTGCGTCGATGACTTCGGTTGTGGTAAGCTTCTGCAAACCCTAGCCTTAGATCTAGATCTTATGGGTACACACCCGGGTCTGAACGAATCCATTGTAGGACATTCCTTCGTCGCCGGTGGAGGTTGTGGAGGTTTTCCAGGTTCCATCTGACTCTACGACGGGGACGGTGGTGCTGCCCCTACCTCGGTGTTGCGTGTGGCTCCTTTGATTGTAAGGGCGATCTTACCTACCTCGCTGTTCTTTGATGTGGTACTGGTAGTTCATAGTAGTGCTTAAGGATGTCCATGTGGTAGTTCATTGATCTGCTAGTGTTTGTCATGTAAGCGATCATACCTTTGAGCTCCCATGATCTGTCTGCGCCAACTGTGAATGCTCAGCCATCTCTGATAGCAAGCAAACCAGCCATGGTTTGGAAACCTAAGCTATTAGAGTTTGTACTGAACCGGTTGGTTCAGCTCGTCCGTAGCGGCGTCTGCTTCAACATGGGATTCAAGGAGGAGCAGATGAAGAAGGTAGCCGCGGATGTTCTTGCATTCGCCGGCGTACATGTCACCACTCTTCAGCTGTACAACCACATCAGAAACTGGAGGACGAAGTGGAGCGTCATCACGAAGATGAAATCCGATCGCATTCTGGACTGGAGTGAAGCTGGTTGCTGCTTCTACGACGGTGATGAAGGGACGGCGGACGAGTACATCCTGGTACGAATCCTCATTGATCTCATGCATAGATCTGAAAAGTATATACATGTCAATGTCGTGTAGGCTTACATGTGTTCCTTGTCGATTGCAGCGGTACCCGAAGCACCGTCAGTACATCGGCACTCCGATCAGCAACTACGCTCAGATGAAGACGATCTTCACTCCCCGGTTCGTCTGCAAGGCGCAGCTGTTCCAGCCTAACTTGCTGGTTAGGGCTATCGACTTCATTGCAGACAATGAAGCCGAGTATGCCGTCTACCGTAAGCTGCAGCCACTGGAGAGGAGGAGTTGGCTTAGAACCTGGCTCCGCAACCAGTTTCCTGCTTAGTGCTTCTGCTTCCTTCTCATGATCCGCTGATTTTGGGAGGTAATCTTGTATCCCTCCATTAGCTAGGGCTTGCTACAACCTGATCCCCGGTTTGTAATGATGAACTTGTTCGAGGTGGTATATACTAACCCCTCGTGACGAACCTGTGATGCATCACAAAGTAGTTGCTTCGTTCGTGATGCATCGCCCACTAAGTACTAGTTGTTGTGTATTACCAGCATCTTTTCTGATGAACTGAATCTCATGTGTGTTGTTATTCAGTACTGGGTAACCTCACCACTCAAAGTGAAGGGGTTACCACATCACTGAGCTATCTGCAACCAAACATGCTGTGGGCTGCACGACCTGGGAAGAATGGGCTGGAACGGGCAACCAAACGATGGGGCTTGGATTCCTTCTCCGGCGCGCAAAAGGCCGCACAGGCTACCAAACGACCCCCCAAAAGTGGCCTATGGCCCGTTCGCAATCAATGCCTCCCATCTCGCTGGCGCAGGCATACAGGTTTTCGGCCCAGGCAACCAAACGCGCATGTTATGTATTGGTGTTTTGATGGGATTCGTAGCATAGAAAACAAAAAATTTCCTACCGCAAGAACGAAAACCAAGCCAAGATGCAATCTAGAAGATGGTAGCAACGAGGGGATGACGAGACTAACCCTTGAAGATTTCCAAAGCCTACGAGATTAGATCTCGTTGTTGCAGAAGATGATCACTTGCCGCTTTCAAAAGCGCGTAGAAGATCTTGACGGTGCCACAATCGGGCAGCACCTCCGTACTCGGTCACACGTTCGGTGTTGATGAAGACGACGTCCTTCTCCCCGTTCCAGCGGGCAGCGGAAGTAGTAGATCTTCCTCGGAATCCCGGCAGCACGACGGCGTAGTGACGGTGGTGGTGGAGAACTCCGACAGGGCTTCGCCTATGCGCTGCGGGAGTTTTATGTGGAGGAGGGGCGCTAGGGTTTGGGGAGAGGGGGGTCTTGGGCGCCGGCCTCAAGGGGGTGCGGCCAAGGTGGGAGGCTTGAGTGGCCGGCCCCCTCCCCTTGCTCCTCATTATATAGGTGGAACCCCCAAGTGTTGGACTACAAGTCTTCGAATAAGACCCCAACCCAAAACTTCCCATATGGTGGGAAACCTACTCAAGGGGGGAGTCCTACTCAAGGTGGGACTCCCACCTTTCCTTGAGGTGGGGTGGCCGGCCACCTTAGGTGGAGTCCACCTGGGACTCCTTCCCCTTAGGGTTGGCCGGCCATGCTAGTGGAGTCCCTCTGGGACTCCACCTTCCATAGTGATCTCTTCCGGACTTTTCTAGAACCTTCTAGAACCTTCCATAAATGCACCGGATCATTTTCAAACTCATAAAATGACTTCCTATATATGAATCTTATTCTTCGGACCATTCCGAAACTCCTCGTGATGTCCTGGATCTCATCCGAGACTCCGAACAAAACTTCGAACTCCATCCATATTCCATATCTACTTAAACGACATCAAACCTTAAGTGTGCCACCCTACGGTTCGAGAACTATGCTGACTTAGTGATCGAATGAACCATTTACATACAATACCGATTCCCTTTGTCACGCGATATTTTACTTGTCCGAGGTTTGATCATCGGTATCTCTATACCTCGTTCAACCTCGTCTCATGACAAGTACTCTTTACTCGTAGCGTGGTATGTGGTCTCTTATAAAACTTTCATATGCTTGCAAGCTAATTAGACGACATTCCACCGAGAGGGCCCAGAGTATATCTATCCGTCATCGGGATGGACAAATCCTACTGTTGATCCATATGCCTCAACTCTTACTTTCCGAATACTTAATCCCACCTTTATAACCACCCATTTACGCAGTGGCGTTTGATGTAATCAAAGTACCCTTCCGGTATAAGTGATTTACATGATCTCATGGTCGAAGGACTAGGTAACTATGTATCGAAAGCTTATAGCAAATAACTTAATGACGTGATCTTATTCTACGCTTAATTGGGTGTGTTCATTACATCATTCACATAATGACATAACCTTGTTATTAATAACATCCAATGTTCATGATCATGAAACTATGATCATCTATTAATCAACAAGCTAGTTATACAAGAGGCTTACTAGGGACTCCTTGTTGTTTACATAACACACATGTATCAATGCTTCGGTTAATACAATTATAGCATGGTATATAAACATTTATCATAAACACAAAGATATATAATAACTATTTTATTATTGCCTCTTGGGCATATCTCCAACATGTTTTGACCCTCATCCCATGCGATGAAACTTCAAAGGCTCTTCGTTGTGCTATTTTCTTAAAAAAATACATTTTTTATTAATATACATAAATATTTCGTAAATCATAAATTTTTTGAAAATAATACGGCCTTGGCCACTGGTTCGCCGGTTACTTCTTGCCGACTACTTGCACGCCAAGCAATACCTATCGGCCTCTGGTGGCCAAGCAAGCCCTGTTGAGCCTGTCGACCATCGGCACCGTCAAATCAGAGGACAGGACGTCGATAAGACCTATTGGTGTGCAGGACGCCGACTATGCTTATCGGCCTAGAGATGACCAAAATGTTACATGATCAATGCATCACATCCCAGCTTAATCCTAGCAAATCCGTTAGATGCTATCTTTTGCCGCCAAATTCTCCTGCCATTTCTCGTCGTGTCCAGTCACATCTTCCACTATTTCTCGCCATGTTCTCTATAAAAACATGCATCGATATGATTTGATACTCAAGTGCTACTACCTCTCCTCTTCGTGTTGGCAACCCTTAGCCACCATGAGTATGTCTTGCTCAGACCAAGAATTTATGCTGAGGCAGATGAAGGATGCTAGTTTGCCTCGGGGTGTGCGAGGAGAGCGGTGTTGGTGTGGCCATCTTGCGAAGGTGAATGAGGTGGATGCTTTTTCTGATAAGTACGACATGAATTTTTTTCTGATTCGTAACCACCACCTCCAACGTGTGCCTGGCTGTCCTGCCTGATTCGTAACCACCACCTCTAGCTGGTTCAGTTCCATGACCAGGATCGTACCCACCTCCGCCTTCAGGTGAAGAGAGATCCTTCGCCACGGGAACAAGTACGGTGATGGGGTGAGTGCTCCCTTTTTCACATCCTTCTAACCACTGCACCCACGTAGAGATCAGATCTATCGGCCTCAAATGCCAGGAAAAATGTGTGATTTTGACTTGGTCCACAATGCATACACACTGACAATGTATGCTTCAGGATTTAGCCCGAAACTTACTATCAACCAATCTTCCAGCTAACTAACGGTCCATGTTTTAGAGGCTGTCAACTCCAACTCCATAAACCCAAACTCACTAAAATCAACTCCCATTTGATTTGTTTGAACAGTACCAGAACCATAGTGCACAACAAATTTCACTAACTCGAATACTGCTATGATGGCCTATAAAAATATTTACACCCATCAAATACTATGCAGAACGACACAATACCATGTAAACGACACTGCCGAAAAAAAACACAAGTTACGACTGATCAACCTAAAATACTAATACAACACAACCAATTTCTACCTAAAAAACTAACTAATCCACCGAAAATAAATTCACACATCTAACTAGTGATACCCACGTACACACATTACGAATATACATTAAACTCTAATTAGCGTGGGATTATGTTTTGGAAACTGCTGGGCGTCCCCCGGGGGATCTGATTCCCCAGCCCCCGGGTCCCCAGCCGTCGGATCAACCATTTTGATGGTTAGATTTGCATGTAGCAAAAAAACATCTCCCGGCAGCAAAAAATCACCCCCGGCAGCAAATGACTGAAGCAAAAAACGGTTCATCCACAAAAGAAAAGAAAAAGACTAAGCTCGCCGGAGCTCCCACCGGAGACCACGTTGCAAAAAAATTATGCTATTGTAGCAAAAAATACTAATGTAGCAAAACCCAATATCATCGGAAAATATTGACGAAAACCTCGCCGGAGACCTCGTAGCAAAAAATAATGCTATTGTAGCAAAAAAAATCCATATGTTGCAAACATAATGAAGACATTGTTGGAGGCATCGACGGAGACCTCGGCGGCGGCGGCACCGCGCAAAAGGTAGCAACACCTGGAACCACCGGTAGCTATGACGAACGACTAAGGTAGCAAAGTTGGCCTCCGTCGGTAGCAACACAGAACGCCTAAGGTAGCGAAAAAGGTTGCCGATGGCCAACACGAGAAGGTTGGGGAGGACCTAGACGGAGGTAGAGGTTGAGGTGAGAGTACGGCGGCGCGGGCGTGATTACGAAGATGGATGTCGGCGGCGGAGCAAGCTCGCGGAGGTTGGGGCGAAGAGGCGAGGTTCCAGTGGGGCGCAGCGGAGGACGACGAGGTTGAGGCGCGGCAGAGTCCTACGAGGTTGGGCGCGCGGCGGCGGAATCCATGGTGCGCGGTGGCGGGGATCCATGGCGCGCTCGCCGGCGGCCGAGATGGCGGCGAGGAGCCTTGTCTCTAGGATGGGAGCGCGGGATTCAGCGGCAGAGGGTCGAGGTAGCGCCCTCACGCCCGAGAGAGGAGGACGAGTTCGTGCAGTCCACGGTGCGGCGCCCAGGCGGAGCCCAGCCAGTGCGCCCCATGGCGGCGTCCAGGACGATGACGCGGACGGCACCCAGGCGGAGCTTCGCCATGTCTATAGGAGTCGCTGCAGGTGGGTGGGGAGGCGCTGCCGTCAGCGGTTTGTGGGGCGGCGGGTGGGTGGTATGGCGCCACGGCCGTCTAGTGCGGCGGCGCTGCGGCCGGTAGCTGGATGGGGCGAAGCTGCGCTAGGTGTGAGTCACGGAAAGAAAAAGGCAGGTGGGGAACGATGGGAGCGGTGGTGGGCCAGGGCACGTGGCGCCAGGGGCAGCCGGAGGACGGGAACCAGCGATCCCCCGGGGGATTACAATCATTTTCCTTATGTTTTACCCTTGAACCGTGTGAAACACCTCCCTCCACCAACCTCCAATCACCACATGAGCACCACCACCAGCACCAGCGCCGCCGCCACCACGCAACTCACCCTACCCAACAACAGCCTCCTCCACCACCACTACAGCTCCAAAACACAGTGGCGAGGCTCCCGGTAGGGCAAGGTGTGGCGCCCGCCCTACCTAAGCCAGCGAAAAAAAAAATTGTATACCTATGCTACATACGATACCGTATCGATCGTGAGCTGGACAGACTGCGCAGCTGAGCGGAATCGATCGGGGGCATCGATCGATTGGCTTATTGGGCCATGAGTCGCCGCGTCCTAGCCTGCTGGGCCTGTCGCCGAACGGCCGAAGCAATACTGCGATTCTATCGCGAACGAAACTAGTCTTGTTCCTGGACACGATCGACTCCTCGTCGTCCTCGACTTCATCCAACCGAAACAGATCGATTCCTCAATTCACGCAGGTCACGATCCCAAAAATTCCAGCGCTGGCGGCTGCAGCCTTGGACAGTTGGACGGCTGACCTCTGGCTCTGGGTTTTAGTCTAGGGAATACGGATCGAAGAAGCCAGCGGGCCAGACAGGGATTGTTGTCAGTTGTCTACTGATCGCCTGATCGGAGGACGGGCCGACGGCAACATCAACTGCTGGAGTGCCGTTGAGGTAGATTGAGCCTAAGTTCTGAGATGAATAGGAAAGGGAAGGGGCCAGAAAAGGGGGGGAATAGGAAAGGTAGAGTGGTTCTGAATTTTTGTATTTCGGTATAGCAGTATAGTACTGGTTCTTTTTGCTGAATTTATGTATTGTCAATTGCAGATTTGACAAGGTATTTTGTGCCACTTTCAAGTGGCAGCAACTCTAAACCAAGCACAGATGAGAGTGAAAATGTTATGGACATTGTGGTACATCAAGAGAAAGAGCAAGATGTAGACAAAGAGACGGAAAATTCCGCGGCTGCCGAACAAGTGGAAGAAGCTAATGGAGATTCTAGGACTGCCGAACAAGTGGAAGTGGAAGAAGATGATGTGAATGAGAATGTTGATGTTCAACAAGGTGAAGGTATACACTATTTTGGTCTAGATGACATCAAATTTGATCCGGGACTTCGCATTCCAATTGATCAATTTCATCCCAATATTAGAGATGATGTTAAATTTGCTTATCTAGAGAAAGGTCCAACTCAACCAACTCGTCATAAATTCCCTAAAGATAGAGATGATAGAAGCTTTCGGCCAAATTGGTATAAGGAATTTAATTGGTTGGAATATAGTGTGGACAAGAATAAGGCATATTGCTTCTACTGCTATCTTTTTAAAAATGACCAGATGTATGAAAATTTTGGTTATGATGTATTCACCAAATCTGGCTATGACCATTGGAAAAATGCGGTGGCTGCATTCCGTAAGCATGTTGGTGGGGCATGTAGCATTCATAATAATTCAAGGACAGCTTGTGTAGATTTTCAGAATCAAACGGCAAGTTTGAAAAGCAAAGTTATAACTTATAGCAAAGACTCACTAGTCAAGTATGAAACCCGTGTGGATACATCTTTGGGTATTGTGAGTCATCTAGCATTGCAAGGTGAACCATTTCGTGGACACGATGAGTCCTCCTCTTCTTTGAACAAAGGCAATTTTTTGGAAATGCTTGATTGGTATAAAGAAAGGAATAGAGAAGTGAAACTTGCATTTGATGAGTTGTGTCCTAAAAATGCAAAGATGATTTCCTCAGATATTCAGAAAATACTTGCCAGACATTGTGCGGAAGCGGTCACCAAACGCATCAAAGAGGAGATGGATGGTTGTCTTTTCACTGTTCTTATTGATGAATCTCGTGATATATCGGTCAAAGAAAAAATGGCCGTGGTTGTGAGGTATGTATACAAGCAGTACTGTATACACGTATGTTAAGTATTTATTTGTTTTACTTTTCTAAAGTGTAGTGTATTTCAACTAACTGTATCTCATTTTCTTGTAGGTATGTGAACAAAAGTGGAGAGATTACTGAAAGATTTTTGTGCATTAAGCATGTCCCAAACACAACATCGGTAGCTCTAAAGGAGGCACTTTTAGATGTATTTGGTAAACATGGTCTACTCATTGCAAGACTACGAGGGCAAGAGTATGATGGAGCATCTAATATGAGAGGACAATTTAATGGACTTCAGAAGTTAATCCGTGATGAGAACCCATATGCTTTCTATATTCATTGCTTTGCCCACCAGTTGCAGTTGATATTTGTTGCTTTATCGAGATGTTGCAAAGGTCTTGAAGATTTCTTTGATGATGCGTCTAGTATTGCCAATCTTTGTAGTTCATCTTGCAGGAAGATGGATATATTGCTTGATAAGCACAAAGAGATTCTTCTGGCTAAGATCAAGAAAGGTGATATGCCCACGGGAAGAGGTAAAAATCAAGAAACACACTTGTGCCGACCTGGAGATACGAGATGGGGTTCTCACTACACAACCCTATCCTGTATTAACTCAATGTGGGATGCAGTGATAGAAGTTTTGGGCATTGTTGAGGATGACGCGCGTAATCCAACTTAGGCAGGAGGTTATGTTCATAAAATGGAGACATTTAACTTTGTGTTCATCATGAAGATGATGTTGAAACTACTTCGTATGACAAATGATGTCTCTTTTCTATTGCAAAAGAAGGATCAAAATATTGTTGAGGTATGTGATGGATAATATTTTACATTTGTACTTTCAATATGTATATTTTGTTGATCGAAATTTCTAACTGTATCATTTCAGGCAATCTCTTTGGTTACGGATGTGAGAACACGTTTGGTCAATTGGAGGAATCATGGTTGGGAGTCACTCTTTGAAGAGGTCAAATCATTTTGCATTGATAATGAAGTCATAATCTCAAGTATGGATACCATGGTAACAAGATGGGGTAAAACAAGAAAAGGAGGAAAATACCAGGTCACCACTGATCATATTTATCGTGTTGACACCTTCTACGTTGCTATAGACTCTATTGTCACTGAGTTTGATCATCGTTTTAATGAGGCATATCGTTTTAATGAGGCATCTTCAGAGGTTCTTCAGAACTTTTCTTGTCTTGATCCACGAGACTCATTTGCCTGGTTTAATATGAATAAGCTTGCTCGCCTTACAGAGATTTATTATGAGGATTTCTCTGATTATGAGCGTGAGCATATACAGGATGCGCTTGAGCTATTCCATGTTCATATGACGAGAGTTGAAGATTTTAGAGATTGTTTTGACATTGCAAGCCTAGCTAAAAAGATGGTTGAACTTAAAAGGCACACCATGTTTCCTACAGTTTACCGCCTCATTGAATTGGCAATGCTTTTACCGGTGGCGACGGCAACAGTTGAAAGGGCCTTCTCAGCTATGAAGATTATCAAGACAGAGTTGCGCAACAAGATGTCCGATAGTTGGCTTAATGATTTGATGGTGTGCTACATCGAGCGAGGGATATTCAAAAGTCTTGATCTTGGTGAAATTAAAAAAAAAATTCAGAAGGAAGGTAGGGCTCTGCCATTGCCTGGGACTTCAAGACGACACTAAAGCTTCATATGGTATGCTTTGGCTTTGTAGGTTCTGATTCTATCAAAGTATATTTTCATTACCATTGTACTAAGTAATTATGCTTAAGATCATACTAGATATTATTGTGTCGATAAAATTTTAGTTTTTTTGCATCAATCTTTTTTATGCTTTAAGTTCGCCCGACCTCAAAATCTTTTCTCAGTAGATCGGGGTTTCCTCAAGCTAATACTATCTCTAAGATGAACTTTTGCTGGAAAATAGCTTCGAAAACGACTCAAAACGGTGTCGGCTTGTGGATGGCCAAAAGGTGCGTTGTCGTGGCTGATCGGACTGTCGACACAGGCGGGACATGCGACATGACCTGGTCAGTGCACATGTGGCCGAAAGCACCTGCTCGACATGCGGCTCGCCGAAAGGAGCCGATCGGCCTAAAGGTATGCGATGCTGTATTATTTTCAAAATTTCCGAGATTTGCGTCATATTTATGAAAATTAATAAAGATTTATACTGTATTATTTAAAAAATAATTAGCCTTTGTTGTAATAACTGTTATCAACTGAAAATTAATTAATCAATCAACTGATTGCTAGCGCATCCATAAATTTAGAAGCAAACGTCTACTTCCACATCCACGAACTGATATTTCGAGTCTGAGAGTAGTCCCTCCACGGAAAATTCCACATTGCTTCTTTATTGTTATGACGTCTTTTTTTGAAATGCTTTTGTTATGACTTTCGATATACCTGGACACTGTCTCTCGAAGGTTCTGTTAGATCGAATGCATGCATGGAAATAGCCGTTTGATATTTAGCACGGGCACGTAGGTAGGCACACGGCCACACAACGTGTTCCTTCCACACGACAGAATGTTTCGTATCTACTACCCGCGGTAATAAGTTAACACGCTTCACAAAGTTTCCTGGCCATATGTATGCGGCAGCATAACAAGCTAGAATTAAGTCAATTTCGTATTCTCCTGAAGGCTGCAGCTATCTAATTCTGCTTTCAAAACAGAGCGTACGTATTGTTCGTGCTTATTATACGGCTTAACAATAGAAGGTCATAAACCTTGTTAAATTGTTGTGTTAAAGCATGCATGCGTGAAATGAGCCTCCTCGATCGGCTAAGAAAATATCACGCATGATACGGGCTCGTATCACGTCTGCTAAATCGAGGAGTATTATTTCATTCCAAAGGAAGTACTAACTAAAAATCTGTTGTACTTCTAAACTACTACACAACATCAGACTTAAGTTCAATTTGTGGTTCCTAAACAATGTTGACCACGGCCGGTATGAATCATGGGAGGGGAGCTAGGAAGGCTAGAGAATCTCAATTGCTCATGTTTAGTTTGAAAATGCTAAGTGATGGCGGAAAGACAAGATCTCAAATTTTGAAAAATAGCGTGCTTAATAGCGCGTTTTAACTTGCATAGCGTTTAGAGAAAGCTCACGCTATTTCATTTAGCACGCTTTTGTTCCTTGATTTTACCACACAGTGGCAGGCGTTGCAACTCCTGATTACAAGAAGGAGATCGGCAGGAGAGATTTCAACACGGATTTTTCGGGTTATAGAAGGAAAAAAAGATCAGCGGGGAAGATTTCAACATATTCATCGCGGGAAAATTTGAAGGCAAGAAGAGGAAGAGAGGCACAATCGGGGAAAAGCCCATTGTCCAATGCATGCACGATTATCTGCATGTTTAGGCTTGTTTACTTCTCTTGTATTTCTACCTCCTATAGGATTTGGAGATGGGAGGGAATTTGATGGGGAGTGGATTTGATGTTTATTCAATCCCCTCTCATCTCCTCAAATAATTCTTCTTAAAAATACACTAGCGTGATGGAGAGTTTTTAATTTAGGCTACTAATTCAGAACCGGGGAAGTAGTTTAGATAAAAAATTCCATGTAAAAGTATTTTGATAGTACGTGTGGTTCATGGACTTCTGACTCGGACATGTATGGTTCGAGGTTAATTATCACAGGCCAATGAGTACAGTAACTAATATTTTTATATGGAACAAAGGTGACGAATCATGGTGACTGCATGGGAACTGAAACCTCGTTCTAACCTGTTTCTTCCACGCGACAGAATGTTTTTTTATTGTTCTCTTCAGTTGAATCGGCCAGCGGTGGAATGTTGGTAACTAACCAAGTGAAAGAGACGCGGCTAAAAACATAACTAATTATGTGCGCAAGATCGATGGGTCGTGGTCGTCATGCATATGACAGATGAAAGACTTCCTTCTCTCTTGTGGCCAGGTTTGCTTCAATCTGCGTGTATGTTTTTTTCTTTTCTTTTTGAACTTCAACATATGCGTACGTATGAATAATGCACGGCCGAAGTTCATCGATACCTTGCTGAATTGGGGGTAATTAATTTACTTGCACGCATGAAATAAGCCTTGTTGCTAGATTTTTTTCATGGCCGTTTAATTCTTGTGCAAAAGAAGTTTCGCGCATGATCGGCATGTGGCCATTTTCTCATGACAAAAGGTTAGAAGAAGAAGCTGCATTGCATTGCACAGTGAAGTAACGAAACTGCCTGGTAACGAGTGCCTGCCGTCTTTGGGCGGAGAAAAAAAGGCACTAGTAGATTTTTTGGCTCCAAAGAGTATTAGCATCGATTGTGCTACGAACTCAGACTAAAGGTTGCATTAGCACCGGTTCGAGAGACCAGAGTTTTACCACCGGTTCGTGCGGGACCTTTAGCATCGGTTCGAGATGTCAGAGTTTTAGCACCGGTTCGTGGCACGAACCCGTGCTAAAGCCTTTTTTTAACTATGTAAAATACAAAAGAAAATAATAGAAAATTCAAAAAATAAAATCTTTTGAGATTCCTGTAGGTTTACCCGGTTAGCCAATTTTTAGATTCTCAAATTCCAAATGAAAATATGAAGCAGGAAGATTTTACTTTGTGCTAGAAATTTAGAATTTTATATTTTTTAACATTAAAATTAATAATTGCATACTGCATAAAGATTACTATTACTTTTAGCAAATTTTTAGATTTTTAGATTTTAGGTTTGGCAAAAAAATATTAAAAATAATAAAAATAATACAAATTAAAAGTTAATGTTTATTTATTTATTCAAGATTATTATTACATCATTACTTTTGTTTATTAAAAGAATTATTTGAAATTCAAATAATAAATAAATATGACATCGATCAACACGTTAATATGATTAATGTGATACTAGTATCACATACATGCGCGTGAAGCACTTGGAAGCGGGACGGGAAGGAACTCGGAAATTAAGCGTGCTAGTGTTGAAGTAGTGGGAGGATGGGTGAACGAGCGGAAAGTTTGACGAGAGTAAGTATTTGGCTAGAGATAAGTGTAGTTAGAGACTAAACTTATCAAATAACTAAAATATTAGAAATTCTGAAGAAAAAAAGAGGGAGTGGAAAATATTTCGAAAAAATTGGATGTAAAATAAGGCACCGGTAGTGGGGTTCTGCCGGGGCAGCGTTTTTGGACGTTTTCCTGCCGCGTAGCGCCAATTCGTATTACAAACCGATGCTAAAGGGTCTCTCGCTCGGGCGCTCGGCAGCCGCCACGTGGTGCCCCTTTAGCACCGGTTCGTAACTGAACCGGTGCTAGGGGGCTTTAGCACCGGATACTTAGCACCAGTTGGGCAACCGGTAAAAAAACCCCTTACCAAACGGTGCTAACGCCCCGTTTTCCACTAGTGAGGGCAGATGAAAAGTGTCTCAAATTATGTAATTGTGATGAGATGTTAGCTTAGAATCATACTCGGGGCTGAAAAGGCAACACCAAAACCCACCCAACCCATGTGTCTCCTCCTCTAAGGCAGTCTAGGAAAACCATAGCGCCCTCACCCTCACCCACACACACAAGCACCGACAACTCTACCTGGCACCTCTCTCGTTGTCGTCGCTATCGGTCCTTGTCGTGATTGGAGGGGATACACGTGACATTGTGTGCGGCAGAGCCTGGAGGCTGAGGCTGTTGGGCCCGTGCTGCTGGTTGCGGTGCTTGGAGGAAGGTGGGGTGGATGTTGTGTAGCCAGTTCATGCGGATGTGACACCGATGTCCGTCATCAGTGGTCAAAGGAGGCCAATGTGGGGAGTGAGTCATATGGCACCTTAGTTCTCGAAGGTTGAATATAATCCTTTTCTCATAAACTGTCACTGGACTTTTGAGCTTCGTCCCTCACCTCGTGTCGCTCATCAACTGTTGGTTTGTCGGGCACGATGAGTCCTAGTGTCGTGGGGAGACAACGGAATGAAATACATACAAATAACAAATGAATATTGAATCAAACCATTTATCCTCTCAATGTTCATTGTACAGGTTGTGAGACTATGCTTCTACCCCTAGCCCATGGATATTACAAGCAATCCATCAAACACATATCAATCAACAAACAACCCATAACAAGGTTCAATCCAAGATGAATCATTAAACAATCCTACAATTCTTCCAACGAAGAGTTCGAGTGGTGGAGTACAAAGCTTTGTCTATGGTGTTCCAATATAGCCGTAGTGGTGTCTTTGTTCCTCACTTGTCGATTGGTGTTTATCGTATTCGACTTTCTACTTCACAAATGTTCTTCTGTTGTTCAATAAGGCAGAGCCGGTGACACCCGATATGAGTGGTGATATAATCAGGAAGTTTGTATGGAAGTTGGCTTCCATTCTATTTGCATTCCTTGAAATGTGCCACATATGGAAATGATCCCTTTATGGAACATTGCAGCCATGAGGTCAAACTTCCCTAATTTGCAGCCAACCTGCAGAACATTTTCATTTTTTGTGTAAATTTGGCAATTTATTAGTCATTAGTAGGCATATCTAGGGGCGAACCAATATGAAATGTTGAGAATATAAAGCTAGAAATTATGAAAAGAGTTGAGTGTAAAGTACACTCATCAAACTCCAAATCTTAACCCTTGATTATCCCCCGAGGAGGAAAGCATCTGTTATGGAAGTTCAAGCTCAACACTGCATACTGAAATAGGTTAGTTTTCACTTTCGGTATGCAAAGAACTCTTCGACACTTGGCTCATTTTGCTTTAATTGACATAGTAGTAGCATCAAAGGATAATATTAGGTATTTTCTAGACCAAGTTGCTTAGAGTGAAGTAATTTCCGAGTCCGTTGGAGGGCTAGTACTTATTTACAACTCCATATACCTTATTTTTGATAGGCACCACCGATTAAATCTAAAATAAAGAGTTGGCATAGTGTCAGAATGATATATAGAAATTGAATTAATGCAGATTGGTATGCTTTTGAGTGAAATGTTGGAACTAAAAGGCTTAACTTCTAAGGAGTACACCAATTTCTACACAATGTAACATGTTTCATGTTATATTTTTTGTTCCAATCGCAGCCGAAATGTGGTTTTATGCCCGGTGGATTGCTCACTTCACATTGGAGTAGTTGGCTTACTTTTTTATGCAACTATTAGAAAGATACATTTTTATCCATTTTGATGATTTGATGTGTTAAGGTAAATTTTGAAAATTTGGTCCTTTTTGGATCTTTTTGACAACAAAACTGAGTATGTTAAGACCCAGAAACTATGAGTGGGAGATTCTTTTGCTTTTCATTTAAAAATATTTCCACAATAACCATGTAGTTCTTTTTATATAATTTTGCATGCCTAAATTTCTTGAAGACTACCACATTAAGACAATTCCAGACCTTTGCACTATAGTCTCCCTGGACTTATTCTATTTTTGTTATTTTGAAAGCAGGGACAATATGTGCAAACCAAATAAAGTAGAACAATAGTTAGATGACCAACTTAAGTCAGTTAATAAACACATTGACCTACTCAACAAAATATTAATCAATTTAAAGGAGTTGCACAAACTTATTGCAACTAATCAATATCAGTGACAAGTATCTAAATTGGGTCTTAGGATTGTACCTCGCGAAGATGAACTTTCATGGTCCGCTAGTAGGTTACCTCCTTAAATCTTGGGTCGGATCACCTAAAACTGCTGAAGGTAGCAAGATTGCATATGGGTGAAGGTTTAAGAACCATAAAAATGAGTGAAACAATTTGTTTGATTTCTTAAAATAAAAGACCAAGTTGTAAGGGAGCTTAGCGGTTGACTTTTTAGGAGTTGCATGAGAGATCATTGTGGTGACAGATATATATGGTATCCGAGAGTCCACTCATGACTCCATGGCGTGAGCTTAGTCGTCATCGGCTTCGTGGTATATTGGGAGGCAGCTGCGATGTACTACATGATGTTAAATGGAGTCTCTTACGTGTACCAGATCGTCATATGTTGCTCGTATGAGTGGATGCACTTGTACTACTATCTATCTTCCCATCTATTTGTGTTTTTGGAGACGTGTCCACATATGGATATGTATGATCCATTTTTGAATCTTGATTGCACCTATGTGGCCCACCTCTCTGAGTTCACATGAAATCTATGAAAGAGATTCCAAGACATGGAAATGCAAATCTTGAAATTGATTAGTCATTAGTACGAAATTGTGGGGATAATCCAATGTAAAATATTGAGAATCAATGTTGAAGTTCGGAAAGGATGAGTGTAAAATACAATTATCACATGCATGTTTTCTCTTACACCGATGTCGTGGCAGCCCATACCGCTCCCGCCCCATCATGCATGGTTTCTCTTCCCTTCGATAATGATGGTGCTTTTTGGTTTGGTTATGCGATGGTCTTGAGAAGCATTTCCATTCCCCCTCGGGATGCTATAGGGATTTTCACCACTCTCAGGCCAGGTTATGCCAGATTTGGCTTTCTTGGTGGAGGGTGTGTGAAGTCTCGATTTGAAGGATGTTTTGTTCTCCGACTTTTGGTCAGTATGTTTGTGTGACCGACGGTGTGTTTATCTATGGGTTCCATTTCTTTGTCGACCCATGGGGATATGTTCCCTCCATGTCCGGGTTTCGCCCGGTTTTTTCCTTAATTATGCAACTCCTTTCTTCTCTATATATGGGTAGTGCTTATGCATGTTTATCCAAAAAAAAAAACATGCTTGTACTTGGTGAAACCTAGACCAATATCTCAATGCCCACTAAACGCTAATATGTTTAAGTTTCTGAATGAAATTTTAAGAACACCTACGCAAGTTTGTTGGTTCAAGAAAGGATGATTCACTAACATTCGAGACCTAAACCCATATCCACTATCACACATGACACACCTAGTAAATTTGAAGTTTTTATGTAGTGATTGAGAATGTATTTTACTTTTGAAACTTTATGCCATAAACATAGCTTAAATGCCTATCAAGGAGAACTAAGACTATTGTGCAATTATCGTCCACAACGTTAGGTATTTGTAAGCTTGAGGATGATATAGAAATATGATTTTTTATCCAGGATCACACATGGAAATAACACGAATAGTTTATCTTGCATTATTATGTTTATGCCCTTAAAAGCTTGACACTTATTATAAATCGGAAGGAGTATGTGTACATAGAAAGACGTTATTATAAACTTATAATCATTAGAACCTTCACCAGGACATTCATGTTTATCTAGGGGCTAAAACGAAAAACGTCCTGGAACGGTGGAACCAAACCTTCTCCTCCATAAGAGCATCTCCAACAGGCGCGCTATATAGGCCGCGCGGCATAAAAACGTCCGATATAGCGCGCGCGGGACAGAATCAGGCGCTCCAGCAGGCGCGGTAAACGGCGCGGTGCTGTAAAATTTTTAGGGCGCGCGGCGTTTGCACAATCCGGAGCGGCATATCTGGCGCGTCGGCTACGACGCGCGGCATCGCTCGTCCAACCGCGAAAATCCCCCGCGCTGAAACTTCCTCCCCCGCGTCGCTGCCCGAGCCCAATCCGTCGTCTCCGCGCGCCGCCGGCGATCCCGACGATGGACGACCCCTCCGGCAACCCGCCGACCCCTCCCTACTCTGTCACACCCTCCGCCGCCGCCGCCACTTCCGCCGCGCCGGCGCCAAACCCTAGCGGCGGCGCCGACGCCGGGAACCCAACGGCTCGCCGCGCGGGCGCCGTTCGGTCCCGCCGCGCGGGCACTACACGCGAGCGCCGCCGCGGCGCGGATGGCCGCGCGGAGGCACCGGCACGCGCGGCCCGCGCCGAGGAGGGGGAAGGCGCCGTCAACGAAACGGCCTCACGTCGGCCCCGCCGCCGGTCGCGCCACCGAAGAAGCGAAGGCGCCCGTCCCCCGCCGACGGCCTCCTCCTCCGGCGCCGAACCGGGCGCCTTCTCCTCCTCCTCCTCCGCCGACCCAGCCGACGCCTCCGTCCGGCAACCGCGCGGGCGCACATATGGTGGATGGTGAAATGCCCGAGAGGTAAAAAACACTTCTTTTTGTCGAATTGTGGTTTAGATGCATACCTAGCCGATGGTAATGAATTTCATTGCAATGTAGAGTGGATGATGCGGCATTCATGGAGACAATGAATGTTGGATCCTCGTTCTTGCATGACGATGAAGCCGCCTATGGGGAGGAGGAATATGAGGATGTAGATGAGGAAGGAGAAGGGTTGATTGAACCTCGCCCTCCCGGCCGGGCCGCCAACTACACCATAGCGGAGGACAAGTTGCTTTGCAAGACGTGGTTGACAATTGGAATGGATCCAACAACCGGTACCGATCAAACAAGAGAAACATATTGGATGAGGATGACGGAGTACTTCAATACAAACACAAGTGGGATCGAGCGAACCATGCGCTCACTTCGGTCCCGTTGGTCCGGTATCAACACCGATTGCCAAAAATGGGCGGGCGTGCAAGCCAACATCGATGTTCTCAATCCGAGTGGCACTAATGAGAATGATAGGGTAAGTGACTCTACTATGTTCACCATATGGCTCATATGAGAAGAATACGGTTGTACTTCATATGGCTCATCTATTTTCTTTTGCGCATATGTGTAGAACTCCATGGCTCAAGGATTGTTTAGGGATGTGGGAAAGAAGAACAAGAAAGGCAACAAGATTCTTGGCAAGCCATTCACCTTGCATCATTGCTATGAAGTGCTAGGGAATGAAGAGAAGTGGAAGACGCGCGGCAAGTTGGATGCGGCAACTATGGCGGCCAATGCTACCGGTGATGCAACAATCATCGATGATGATTCAAGTGATGAAGGGAAGAAGAGAAGCTCCACTCCTCACTCCATCAACAATGGGCGGAGGAATGTGCCCGGTAGGAAGACCGCCAAGGAAATGAAGGGAAGGAAGGCCGGAGATGATGACATTGCCATGGCTATGGAGAGGATTGCAAATGCAAGGTTGCAAGCAAATGAAGATAGAAAGATGCAACGAAACTTGGAGAAAGAGGCTATGGATGCTATTGAAGCTAGGAGAGCCGCTTTGGAGGAGAGGATTGCCGCCAACGAGGAGAGGAAGTTGGCTTTGGAGGAGAAGAGGCAAGCCACCGAGGAGCATGCACGCCTAGCGGAGGAGGAGAGGAAGCTTTTCTTGATGGATACTTCCCATATGGATGAGAGGCAAAAGGAGTACGTCAACCTTCTTCGCGATGAAGTGTTGGCCAAAAAGAGATTGTTGCTAGCCAACATGAACACTTCCACCACCGGCATGTTTGGAGGAGGCATGTTTGGAGGAGGCATGGGAGGCATGGGCGGCATGGGAAGCATGCCCATGCCCACCATGGGAGGCATGGGCGGCATGGGAAGCATGCCCATGCCCTCCATGGGAGGCATGGCCGGCATGGGAAGCATGCCCATGCCCTCCATGGGAGGTATGGCCGGCATGGGAGGCTATGGAGGCATGGCCGGCATGGGAGGATCAAGCTATGGAGGAGTGTTTGGAGGGACCATGGGAGGCTCCGTGAGTGGTGTGTACGGGAGTATGGGAGCACCACCGGGAGGCTTCGTGTCTTCCATGAATGCTACTATTCCTCCTTCAACCCAAGATGACGAGGACGAAGAAGAAGGTGTTGACTTGGAAAATGCGGAAGTGTGATATGCATTTGTGATATGCATTGTTTCACTTTGTCCATTTGAACCATATGTCGTGTGTCATTGTTGAACTACGTCATTTTGTGTGTCCTTGTTGAACTATGTGATGTTGTTGCACTTTGTGTCATTTATTTCATGAATTGTGTCATTTCTTTCATGAATTGTGAATGCAAAATAGACTAGAAATCTGTTTTCCGCGCCGCGCGCGCTGTATTTCTGCGGCGCCCGGCGGAGGACCATTTTTCCTGCGCGCGCACGCGCTGTATTTTGCCGCGCCCGGCGGAGGAAAAAACGGCACAGCGCGCCATATCTGTTTACCGCGCGCGGATTCTTGGTTTTAGCGCGCCGCGATATAGCGCGCCTGTTGGAGATGCTCTAAGAAGAGGCCTCCCCACCTTCTGATCTCAACCATCCCCACCGCCCCATTCGCAGCCACAATGGCAGCCGCCGCGGCCGACAGAAGCTCCGGCGACTACTTCGCCGTGGCTTGCAGCGTGGCAGGGGAAAGCGCGTGCTCCACTCCCTTCGTCAGCGCGCCGTCCAGCCCAGCCCGCGACCCGTCGTTCCACGCCGCCGCCGGTTTCTGTTTCAGCGCGCCGGTGAGCCCCGCGCGAGGCGCCGATGGCTGTGACTACGACTACGACTTCGACTTCTCTTCGCAGTTCCCTTCGCCCGCTGCCGCCACAATGTCATCCGCCGACGAGCTGTTCCACAACGGCCAGATCCGCCCAATGCGGCTCTCCTCTTTCCTCCTCCGCTCGCAGGCGCCCCCGCCTCTCGCGGACCGCCCCACCGGCGGCCGGTTGATGCCCCTTGAGGCAGCTGCACCAACGGACGAGCGCGGCCGTCTCCGGAGCCGGTCCGTGCACCGCAAGACCCGCTCACTCTCCCCATTCCGCGCACGCTGGATGTCGCCTTTATGTTCGCCTGCTCGGGGGAAAGATTCTGTCCAGACGCCGACATCAGCTTCGCGGTCGTCCTCCTCCTCCTCGACTACCTCGTCCGGGTCCTCCTCGACCTCGAGAAACTACCGCCGGTGGCGATTCTTCAAGAACCTCGTCCACCAGAAGAAGCCCGACGGCTCCAAGCACCGACCTCCAGCTTCGCTGCCGCCGGCGCCAACGCCAGCGCGCCCCAACAAGAACGCCTCGCTGGCAGCTCCCAAGACGAACCCCACGCCGGCGGTGGGGAGGCGCGGGAGGAGGGGGTCGGCGCACGAGCGGCTCTACGAGGCGAGGCGGGCTGAGGCGGAAGACATGCGGCGGCGCACGTTCCTGCCGTACCGGCAGGGGCTGCTTCTCGGCTGCCTTGGGTTTGGCTCCCGCGGCTACGGCGCCATGCACGGCCTTGCTGCCGCCAAGTCCAGGCCTTGATCGCCGGCGCCTCCTCGGACTCTATTAGCTCAGTGTGAAGCAATAGTAACTTAAAATAAGCTTCCTAGCAAGTATTGCGCCGTGGCAAGAAGCCACGAACTGGAAAGGAAAAAAGTTGACTTTTGTGTATAGAAAAGGGATTAATGGGCTGTTTGATCTCTTCTGTTGTTTTTAAGGTGATGTAAGTGTTGACTTTGGAAGTTCAAGTGTTCATTGTTTCAGGAAGCAAGGAACTGAAAGTATGCGAAAGTGTGATTTACTTTTACATTTTCTGGCCGATCTCCCTAGCCACCCCTCCACCCTAGCCGGCGCCCACCCTCCCTCCCGGCGCCGCCACCCACCCTCCACCACCGACCCCTCTCCTCCCTCCCCATCCGATCTTCGCCCCGGGTCGTCTCGCGCGAGGTGGCTCCGAGCGACGACCCAAATCCTAGCCAGAGGCCGGCCGATCTCCCTCCTCCTGGCGGTGGCGGCCGCGTCCGGCTGCCAAAGGCAGGGGCGATGGTGGCGCGCCCATGGACTCCCCTTTGCACGGAGGCGGGGTCCTTCAGGGGCGGCAACGGTGGACGGTGGGTCTGGTGGTGGTGGCCTTTGGCTACATCACCGGATCATGGCGGGGGACGCGGTGGTGTGGCGGATCTTGGCGGGGAGGAAGGGCGGCAGAGGGATCGGGCAGCGGTGGCAAGGTACATGGTCGCGAGGCAGCGGAATTGAGGCTCGGCCAGGCTTTCCTAGCGGGCAGCAGCCGGGCGTCTCCGTGTCGTGGGCGTGCGTAGCCGCTATCCCGACGGCTGTCGGCCTCCACCGGCTGTGTTGGAGGAGGAAGATGGACCATGGTTCCTGTAGGATAGCGTTGCATAGAAAACAAAAATTTTCCTACCGCGAACACGCAATCCAAGCCAAGATGCAATCTAGAAGACGGTAGCAACGAGGGGTTTATCGAGTCTCACCCTTGAAGAGATTCCAAAGCCTACAAGATGAGGCTCTTGTTGCTGCGGTAGATGTTCACTTGCCGCTTGCAAAAGCGCGTA